>NC_091344.1:9623271-9685771 GCF_038502225.1 Cherax quadricarinatus | reverse complement strand
GATTTCCCTCAACCTTTCTTCGTAGGACAATCCCCGTAGCTCTGGGACTAGTCTTGTTGCAAACTTTTGCACTTTCTCTAATTTCTTGACGTGCTTGACTAGGTGTGGATTCCAAACTGGTGCTGCATACTCCAGTATGGGCCTGACGTAGATGGTATACAGAGTCTTAAACGAATCCTTACTGAGGTATCGGAACGCTATCCGTAGGTTTGCCAGGCGCCCGTATGCTGCAGCAGTTATCTGATTGATGTGTGCCTCAGGAGATATGCTCTGTGTTATGCTCACCCCCAGATCTTTTTCCTTGAGTGAGGTTTGCAGTCTTTGGCCATCTAAACTATATTGTGTCTGCGGTCTTCTTTGCCCTTCCCCAATCTTCATGACTTTGCATTTGGCAGGGTTAAATTCAAGGAGCCAGTTGCTGGACCAGGCTTGTAGCCTGTCCAGGTCTCTTTGTAGTCCTGCCTGATCCTCGTCCGATTTGATTCTTCTCATTAACTTCGCATCATCTGCAAACAAGGACACTTCTGAGTCTATCCCTCCCGTTATGTCGTTCACATATACCAAGAACAGAACAGGTCCTAGGACTGACCCCTGTGGAACCCCGCTTGTCACAGGCGCCTACTCTGACACCTCGTCGCGTACTATGACTCGTTGTTGCCTCCCTGTCAGATATTCTCTGATCCATTGCAGTGCCTTTCCTGTTATGTGTGCCTGATCCTCTAGCTTTTGCAGTAACCTCTTGTGAGGAACTGTGTCGAAGGCCTTCTTGCAGTCCAAAAATATGCAGTCGATCCACCCCTCTCTCTCTTGTCTTACTTCTGTCACCTTGTCATAAAACTCTAGTAGGTTTGTGACACAGGATTTTCCTTCCCTGAAACCGTGCTGGTTGTCAATTATACCCTTGTTTCTTTCCAGGTGCCCCACCACTCTCCTCCTGATGATCTTCTCCATGACCTTGCATACTATACATGTTAGTGATACAGGTCTGTAGTTTAGTGCCTCATGTCTGTCTCCCTTTTTAAAAATTGGGACTACATTTGCCATTTTCCATACCTCAGGGAGTTCCCAGTTTCAAATGATGAGTTGAAGATCTTTGTTAATGGCTCACACAATATCTCTGCTCCCTCTTTAAGGACCCATGGAGAGATGTTGTCTGGTCCCACCGCCTTTGAGGTGTCAAGTTCGCATAGCAGCTTCTTCACCTCCTCCTTGGTTATATGTACCTCATCCAGCACTTGCTGGTGTGCTCCCCAGTTCTGATTTCTTGGAGTCCTACTGGTTTCCACTGTAAATACCTCTTTAAATCTTGTGTTGAGCTCCTGACAAACCTCTCGGTCGTTTCTTGTGAATTCCCCATCACCCTTCCTCAGTCTGATTACCTGGTCCTTGACTGTTGTTTTCCTCCTGATGTGGCTGTACAACAGCTTCGGGTCAGTCTTTACTTTTGATGCTATGTCATTTTCATATTGTCTCTGAGCCTCCCTTCTTATCTGTGCATATTCGTTTCTGGCTCTTCGGCTGATTTCTTTATTTTCCTGAGTTCTCTGTCTTCTGTACCTTTTCCATTCTCTAGTACACCTAGTTTTTGCCTCCCTACTCCTTTGGGTGAACCAAGGACTCGTTCTGTTCTTCCCATTATTTCTGTTTCCCTTGGGAACAAACCTCTCCTCTGCCTCCTTGCATTTTGTTGCTACATAGTCCATCATTTCTTGTACTGGTTTTCCTGTCAGTTCCCTCTCCCACTGAATGTCTTGAAGGAAGTTCCTCATGCCTGAGTAGTTCCCCCTTTTGTAGTTTGGTTTTTCCCAGCCTATTCCTGCTACTCTCTCCACTTGGAGCTCAACTATGTAGTCGAAGCACAGAACCACATGATCACTAGCTCCCAGGGGCCTTTCATACATGATACCCTCGATGTCCGAACTACTCATGGTGAATACAAGGTCCAGCCTTGCTGGTTCATCCTCTCCTCTCTCTCTGGTAGTGTCTCTAACATGTTGATGCATGAGGTTTTCCAGTACCACATCCATCATCTTGGCTCTCCATGTTTCGGGACCCCCATGGGGCTCCAGGTTTTCCCAGTCAATCTCCTTGTGATTGAAATCACCCATAACTAGTAACTTTGCTCCCCCCATGTGTGCTCTCCTGGCCACCTCGGCTAGTGTGTCGATCATTGCTCTGTTGCTCTCATCGTATTCTTCTCTTGGCCTCCTGCAGTTCTGTGGTGGGTTGTACATTACTGCAATTATCACCTTATGTCCCTCAGACTGGATTGTTCCTACTAAGTAGTCGTCCCTTTCGCCCGTGCCATCCATTCCTTCCATTTTCTCAAAACCCCACTGGTTTTTAATGAGCAGTGCAACTCCTCCTCCCCCTCTCCTCCCTCTGTCTTTCCTGAGGATTTGATATCCGGATGGAAAGATTGAATCTGTTATTATTCTGGTGAGTTTTGTTTCTGAGTGCTATAATGTCTGGGGATGTCTCTGATTCTTTCGTGCCACTCCTCATACTTGTTTGTTATTCCATCTGCATTTGTATACCGCACCTTCAACTTCTTTTCTAAGACTGTGGTCTGGGAGGTATATTGGGGTTGGGGAAGTGGGAGACCTGGTAAGGAACTATGGGTTGTTGCTGTGGGGGTGGAGTTTGTGATGTAGTGGGTGGGGGCATTGGATGTGGCATGGGTGTTTTGATTTAGAGTGTTTGGTTGCACTGGGGTTGACCTGGTTGGGAGGCTTCTGGGATCTGGGATCTCCTGTCTGTCTTCTCCATCCCCTCTCTTTCCTCCTTTCGCCTTTGTACCATCTCTCTCAGTTTCTGCCTTTCTTCTTGTGTTCTGTCGCGGTCGAGATACACCTTCCTGTATGCCGGCATGTCCCTTAATCGTGCTTTCTCCTGCAGGATCCTGATCCGAGTCGCTTCTGCCTTGAAGGTCACTCTCACTGGCCGGGTTCTTTTTTGTACAAACCCCCCTATTCTCCGAAAATTTTCCAGCTGGGTCATGTCGTCTTCTCCTATTGCTTTCATGATGCTTTCAATTGCTTTTTTTCCCTTGTTTTCTTGCTTCATATGTTTCCCCTTCAACTTCCTGTAGCCCATACACAAAGACTGACCTCACCCTTTCATTCTCCCACTGCATATCCCTGTGTATCCCCTCATTTAATTTGGTTTCCTCCACTGCAGCTTTCCTTTCATCAGTTTCACTGGCTAATGTACTTGGGCTCAGTGGCCTGTCATTTTTCCTTCTCGGCTTTCCTTGGGCTCTGTTGTTGTCTGTTAGGGCCTCCACATAAAGCTTAGCTCTTTCGTTTGCTACAGTCTCCTCTGATAGAGCTTCTCCATGCAGTTGTGCCCCTTCTTTCCCTACAGTCCCCTTATTTGTGGCTGAGGTAGCAGTCTCTGTTGTCAATCTTAAAATGTTCTTTAGTTCTTTAGGCTGTTTTAGATTTTTCAGTTCCTCTTCTAAACTCTGTATCCTAGCCTCTGCTGCTTTGACATGCACCTCCCACTTCCTGCTTTCCATATCTATCCTCTCTTCCATTCTCATGCTAAGTTCTTCTAGTTTCTTTTCCCATTCATGATCCCTTTTTATGAGCTCTGCTGCCCAATCTTCCTTTGCAGTTTCCTCCTCCTGTCCCTTGGTTTTTCTTGTTGCTCTCTGGCAACCCATTTTTGTTTTATCCTGATTGCCTCAGAGTGAGAAACCTATGTAGTTCTGTATGTTAGGTTAGTATTGTGTATGTCAGAGTGTGGAGGGGGAAGTGGTGGAGGAACTGTGGCTATGTGGGAGATGAGTGGGGAGGGGTGGGGAGGGTTTAGGGTGAACGGGGGAGGGGAGGGTGATCGAGGGAGGGGAGCGATCAGGGGAAGTAGTGAGATGTCGGTGGGGGAGGGGGGGAGTGTATGTGTGAGTCTGGATATGTGTGAGTGTGTGTGTGTGTGTGTGTGTGTGTGTGTGTGTGTGTGTGTGTGTGTGTGTGTGTAATTTTGTGTGTAATTTTGTGTGGAATTATGTGTGGGTTTATTATGTATTGAAAGGTAGGTGGCTTGTGCGTTGTAATGTAAGTCTCAGTGGTCCTTGGCTGCCCACAACTTCTTGTGACCTGACCCCCAACCTCCTGGGACATACCGGCACGTACTTACAGTGTGTGTACTCACCTATTTGTGGTTGCAGGGGTCGAGTCACAGCTCCTGGCCCCGCCTCTTCGCTGATTGCTACTAGGTCCTCTCTCTCCCTGCCCCATGAGCTCTATCATACCTCGCCTTAAAACTATGTATGGTTCCTGCCTCCACCACACCCCCCTTGCACCCCCCCCCGGGGTCCGTGGTTCCAGGAGTCCACCTGTGTGAAGGCCAGGTGCTCCCCCTTCCCCGCCTGGCCTTCGCACAGGTGGACTCCTGGAACCACGGACCCGGGAGGGGGTGTGCAAGGTTGGGGTGTGGGGGAAGTGGGGAAGGGGGAGCACCTGGCCTTCACACAGGTGGACTCCTGGAACCACGGACCCCGGGGGGGTGCAAGGTTGGGGTGTGGGGGAAGTGGGGAAGGGGGAGCACCTGGCGTCACACAGGTGGACTCCTGGAACCACGGACTCGGGGGGGGTGCAAGGTTGGGGTGTGGGAGAAGTGGGGAAGGGGGAGCACCTGGCGTCACACAGGTGGACTCCTGGAACCACGGACCCGGGGAGGGGGGTTTGTGCAAGGTTGGGGTGTGGGGGACGTGGGGAAGGGGGAGCACCTGGCCTTCGCACAGGTGGACTCCTGGAACCACGGACCCGGGGGGGGTTGTGCAAGGTTGGGGTGTGGGGGAAATGGGGAAGGGGGAGCACCTGGCCTTCACACAGGTGGACTCCTGGAACCACGGACCCGAGGGGGGTGCAAGGTTGGGGTGTGGGGGAATTGGGGAAGGGGGAGCACCTGGCCTTCACACAGGTGGACTCCTGGAACCACGGACCCCGGGGGGGGTGCAAGGTTGGGATGTGGGGGAAGTGGGGAAGGGGGAGCACCTGACCTTCGCACAGGTGGACTCCTGGAACCACGGACCCGGGGTGGGGTGTGCAAGGCTGGGGTGTGGGGGAAGTGGGGAAGGGGGAGCACCTGGCCTTCACACAGGTGGACTCCTGGAACCACGGACCCGGGGGGGGTGTGCAAGGTTGGGGTGTGGGGGTAGTGGGAAAGGGGGAGCACCTGGCCTTCACACAGGTGGACTCCTGGAACCACGGACCCTGGGGGGGTGTGCAAGGTTGGGGTGTGGGGGTAGTGGGGAAGGGGGAGCACCTGGGGAAGTGGGGAAGGGAGGATGCCTGAGGGGACACAGGCGGACTCCTGGACACGCGGACCTGGGAGAGACGAAAAAGGATACTCACCGGCCGTCGAGGCAGATCCTGGGGAAGTGGGGAAAGGAGGATGCCTGAGGGGACACAGGCGGACTCCTGGACACGCGGACCTGGGAGAGACGAAAAAGGATACTCACCGGCCGTCGAGGCAGACCCTGGGGAAGTGGGGAAGGGTGGATGTGTGTGTGTGTGTGTGTGTGTGTGTGTGTGTGTGTGTGTGTGTGTGTGTGTGTGTGTGTGTGTGTGTGTGTGTGTGTGTGTGTGTGTGTGTGTCTGTGTGTGTCTGTGTGTGCTCCCCCTTCCCCACTACCCCCACACCTCAACCTTGCACCCCCCCCCGGGTCCGTGGTTCCAGGAGTCCACCTGTGTGACGCCAGGTGCTCCCCCTTCCCCACTACCCCCACACCCCAACCTTGAACCCCCCCGGGTCCGTGGTTCCAAGAGTCCACCTGTGTGACGCCAGGTGCTCCCCCTTCCCCACTTCCCCCACACCCCAACCTTGCACCCCCTCCGGGTCCGTGGTTCCAGGAGTCCCCCTGTGTGACGCCAGGTGCTCCCCCTTCCCCACTTCCCCCACACCCCAACCTTGCACCTCCCCCGGGTCCGTGGTTCCAGGAGTCCACCTGTGCGAAGGCCAGGTGCTCCCACTTCCCCCACACCCCAACCTTGCACAACCCCCCCGGGTCCGTGGTTCCAGGAGTCCACCTGTGCGAAGGCCAGGCGCTCCCCCTTCCCCACTTCCCCCACATCCCAACCTTGCACACTCCCCCCCCGGGTCCGTGGTTCCAGGAGTCCACCTGTGTGACGCCAGGTGCTCCCCCTTCCCCACTTCCCCCACACCCCAACCTTGCACCCCCCCCCGGGGTCCGTGGTTCCAGGAGTCCACCTGTGTGAAGGCCAGGTGCTCCCCCTTCCCCAATTCAGCCACACCCAAACCTTGCACCCCCCCGGGTCCGTGGTTCCAGGAGTCCACCTGTGCGAAGGCCAGGCGCTCCCCCTTCCCCACTTCCCCCACACCCCAACCTTGCACACTCCCCCCCCGGGTCCGTGGTTCCAGGAGTCCACCTGTGTGACGCCAGGTGCTCCCCCTTCCCCACTTCCACCACACCCCAACCTTGAACTCCCCCCCGAGTCCGTGGTTCCAGGAGTTCACCTGTGTGACGCCAGGTGCTCCCCCTTCCCCACTTCCCCCACACCCCAACCTTGCACCCCCCCGGGTTGTGTGAAGGCCAGGTGTTCCCCCTTCCCCACTTCTCCCACTCCCCAACCTTGCACCCCCCCCGGGGTCCGTGGTTCCAGGAGTCCACATGTGTGAAGACCAGGTGCTCCCCCTTGCCCAATTCCCCCACACCCCAACCTCGCACCCCCCCCTGGTCCGTGGTTCCAGGAGTCCACCTGTGCGAAGGCCAGGTGCTCCCCCTGCCCCACTTCCCCCACACCCCAACCTTGCACAATCCCCCCCCCGGGTCCGTGGTTCCAGGAGTCCACCTGTGTGACGCCAGGTGCTCCCCCTTCCCCACTTCCCCCACACCCCAACCTTGCACCCCCCCCGAGTCCGTGGTTCCAGGAGTCCACCTGTGTGACGCCAGGTGCTCCCCTTTCCCCACTTCCCCCACAGCCCAACCTTGCACCCCCCCGGGTTGTGTGAAGGCCAGGTGTTCCCCCTTCCCCACTTCCCCCACTCCCCAACCTTGCACCCCCCCCGGGTCCGTGGTTCCAGGAGTCCACCTGTGCGAAAGGGACACAGGCGGACTCCTGGACACGCGGACCTGGGAGAGACGAAAAAGGATACTCACCGGCCGTCGAGGCAGACCCTGGGGAAGTGGGGAAAGGAGGATGCCTGAGGGGACACAGGCGGACTCCTGGACACGCGGACCTGGGAGAGACGAAAAAGGATACTCACCGGCCGTCGAGGCAGACCCTGGGGAAGTGGGGAAGGGAGGATGCCTGAGGGGACACAGGCGGACTCCTGGACACGCGGACCTGGGAGAGACGAAAAAGGATACTCACCGGCCGTCGAGGCAGACCCTGGGGAAGTGGGGAAGGGAGGATGTGTGTGTGTGTGTGTGTGTGTGTGTGTGTGTGTGTGTGTGTGTGTGTGTGTGTGTGTCTGTGTGTGTCTGTGTGTGTCTGTGTGTGTCTGTGTGTGCTCCCCCTTCCCCACTACCCCCACACCCCAACCTTGCACCCCCCCCGGGTCCGTGGTTCCAGGAGTCCACCTGTGTGACGCCAGGTGCTCCCCCTTCCCCACTACCCCCACACCCCAACCTTGCACCCCCCCCGGGTCCGTGGTTCCAGGAGTCCACCTGTGTGACGCCCGGTGCTCCCCCTTCCCCACTTCCCCCCCACCCCAACCTTGCACCCCCTCCGGGTCCGTGGTTCCAAAAGTCCACCTGTGTGAAGGCCAGGTGCTCCCCCTTCCCCAATTCCCCCCCCCCCAACCTTGCACCCCCCCGGGTCCGTGGTTCCAGGAGTCCACCTGTGCGAAGGCCAGGTGCTCCCCCTTCCGCACTTCCCCCACACCCCAACCTTGCACAACCCCCCCCGGGTCCGTGGTTCCAGGAGTCCACCTGTGTGACGCCAGGTGCTCCCCCTTCCCCACTTCCCCCACACCCCAACCTTGCAACCCCCCCCGGAGTCCTTGGTTCCAGTAGTCCACCTGTTTGACGCCAGGTGCTCCTCCTTCCCCACTTCCCCCACACCCCAACCTTGCACCCCCCCGAGTCCGTGGTTCCAGGAGTCCACCTGTGTGACGCCAGGTGCTCCCCTTTCCCCACTTCCCCCACACCCCAACCTTGCACCCCCCCGGGTTGTGTGAAGGCCAGGTGTTCCCCCTTCCCCACTTCCCCCACTCCCCAACCTTGAACCCCCCCCCGGGTCCGTGGTTCCAGGAGTCCACCTGTGCGAAGGGGACACAGGCGGACTCCTGGACACGCGGACCTGGGAGAGACGAAAAAGGATACTCACCGGCCGTCGAGGCAGACCCTGGGGAAGTGGGGAAGGGAGTATTAGTATTATCTTAGGTCCATAGTGTTATCTTGAATCAATCTTAGGTCCATAGTGTTATCTTAGGTCCATAGTGTTATCTTAGGTCCATAGTGCTATCTAAGGTCTATAGTGTTATCTTAGGTTCATGTTATATAAGATGCATAGTGTCATCTTAGGTCCATAGTGTTATCTTAGGACCATAGTGTTATCTTACGTCCATAGTGTTATCTTAGGTCCACAGTGTCATCTTAGGACAATAGTGTCATCTTAGGTCCGTAATGTTATCTACGGTCAATAGTGTCATCTTAGGTCCAATGTGTTATCCTAAGTTTATAGTGTTATCTTAAGTTCATAGTGTTATCCTAAGTCCATAGTGTTATCTTAGGACCATAGTATTATCTTAGGTCCATAGTGTTATCTTATGTCCACAGGTTTATCTTAGGTCAACATAGTCACCTTCTACTTGTCTTCTAAGACATGTCTTACAGAGACAGAATTTTAAACAACTTCGTCATGTGAAATTTAAAGAACAAACATTGAAAAAATTACAATGATTGTAAACACTGAACTTCGAAAGTTTGTAAGATTTACCCGTTATCTTATATGCAAACCAGAACAGAAAGAAGAAACAAGAAATTCATTAACTATCCATCAAAACTGGGCGAGACACCTTCCTTAAAGTAAGTAAACATGAAGAACTGTAGCCAGACTGTGGGGACGATCTCCGGTGTTCTCACTCTCACCAGGTCAAGACTTCACTCTCACCAGCTCCACACTTCACTCTCTTCATTCCTTTTGCTGTTTTTTTTTTAACTAAGAATTACTTTTTGTTCTGTTATTTAATCTGAAAGTCACCGAGATCATCCTACTTCCTGTTGATAAAAAAAAAACAAAAAAAAAATAAAAAACAGAAATAATCTGGAGTTATAACAAGATGTTTGTGAGTTTGGTGACGATCTCGACTATTTACAGTTAGAAATGTTCCCTAACAGAATGTTTATCCTTGCAGGAATATCACAATTTGAAATAAGATATCCGTCAAGCAAGTACATAGATAGGATGCTCATACATGACAGATGCAGCGTGGGCGACAGATGAGTGACAGCCTCAGCTCTCAAGACTGAAGTAATGGTAGCCTGAATGAAGTTATACCTCAGCTAAAATTCTCTTATGCTATTGTAGGACACTCAATGATATTTACAAACATCTGAGCTGATACGGATTCAGTAAAATAATAACCGTTCAATTGTAAAAAAAATTAATGCCATAAAATGTTTACATGTGAGTATAAGTAAGTTTTTCAATGTGAATCAGTGTGGTATAATTTATAAGGTATCATGTGTGAACCAGATTATTTAAATTATGAATCAATACAACTTTTAAGAAAATTTTAACAACTGAAAAATAATCAAGTTAACAGTTATTCATAAATGGAAGTTAACTACTTTTAAATACTATGAACAGAATAATATTCAGCTACGAGTTAAACATCACCTAAACATTAATGTTAAGTATTATTTATAGCATAAACATTAGGACTGAAGAAATACCATTGTGTGGCACAACATTCATGGTATAATACTGCTAACATTTAAACATCTTAACACATTACAACTTAATTCTAGTTTATATTTTCATCCCATAACGTTTATAGTGTGTGTGTGTGTGTGTGTGTGTGTGTGTGTGTGTGTGTGTGTGTGTGTGTGTGTGTGTATATATGTGCGTGTGTGTGTGTGTGTGTGTGTGTGTGTGTGTGTGTGTGTGTGTGTGTGTGTGTGTGTGTTTGTGTATGTGTGTTTGTGTGTGTTTGTGTATGTGTGTGTATATATGTGTGTGTGTGTGTGTGTAATTATGTGTCGAATTATGTGTGGGTTTATTATGTGTCTGAAAAGTAGGTGGCTTGTGCTTGGAGCGTAATGTGGATTCTCAGTGGTCGCTTGTGTCCACAACCTCTTGTGACCTGACTCCACTCTACTGAGACTTACGCTCACCTACTTACAATGTTGCCTATGCTTGACCTGCTTCAATGGATTACCATATGCTATTCCTTATTGAATACTTGAGTGCCTATTCTTTATCGTGCTATGAGAGTTGGACCATTCACATTCAGCTTGGCGGTTAATTGGAACCTGGAACCCCACATCCAAACAACCACTCATAGGTGATACAGTACTTGTAGTGCAGCTGTAGCACTATAGATTGTCCAGCTCGATGTGACGTCCTGGCGTAGATCCAGCTCGATGTACGTCCTGGCGTAGATCCACATCAATTTCTTCTCGTTAATAATGTACCCTATTCACTGTATTTCTCTCACTGGTCGCACGATTGTTTCACTTTATTATCTTTCTTGGGTGACACTTGACAACGTCGCCTTACCACCACACTAGCCTGCCCACTCTGTGCCACAACGTTTTTATTTTCTAGATCACTTACAAAATTGTGGCTCTCCCCACACTTATGTGGCTCAGGCAGATTAAAAATCACTTCTAGGATTGTTCACTACCCTGACACACTTAGCAACCCTTGCAGAACACTTGCATAGCCCTCAAAAACACTTATATTCCCGGAGCACGGAAGGCGTGACTAGCGCGCTCGCTGTCCCTACTGTACTCACCTATTTGTACTCACCTATTTGTGGTTGCAGGGGTCGAGTCCTAGCTCCTGGCCCTGCCTCTTCACCGGTTGCTACTAGACCCTCTCTCTCCCCGCTCCATGAGCTTTATCAAACCTCGTCTTAAAACTGTGTATGGTTCCTGCCTCCACTACGTCATTTTCTAGGCTATTCCACTGCCTTACAACTCTATGACTGAAGAAATACTTCCTACTATCTCTCTGACTCATTTGTGTCTTCAACTTCCAATTGTGGCCTCTTGTTTCTGTGTCCCCTCCCTGGAACATCCTGTCCTTGTCCACCTTGTCTATTCCACGCAGTATTTTATATGTCGTTATCATGTCTCCCCTGACCCTCCTGTCCTCCAGTGTCGTCAGGCCGATTTCCCTTAATCTTTCTTCATAGGACATTCCCCTTAGCTCTGGAACTAACCTTGTTGCAAACCTTTGTACTTTCTCTAGTTTCTTGACGTGCTTTATCAAGTGCGGGTTCCAAACAGGTGCTGCATACTCCAGTATGGGCCTGACATACACGGTGTACAGTGTCTTGAATGATTCCTTACTAAGGTGTCGGAATGCTGTTCTCAGGTTTGCCAGGCGCCCATATGCTGCAGCAGTTATCTGATTGATGTGTGCTTCCGGAGACATGCTCGGTGTTATACTCACCCCAAGATCTTTCTCCTTGAGTGAGGTTTGCAGTCTTTGGCCACCTAGCCTATACTCTGTCTGTGGTCTTCTGTGCCCTTCCCCTATCTTCATGACTTTGCATTTGGCAGGATTAAATTCGAGAAGCCATTTGCTGGACCAGGTGTCCAGTCTGTCCAGGTCTCTTTGAAGTCCTGCCTGGTCCTCATCAGATTTAATTCTCCTCATTAACTTCACATCATCTGCAAACAGGGACACTTCTGAGTCTAACCCTTCCGTCATGTCGTTCACATATACCAAAAATAGCACTGGTCCTAGGACCGACCCCTGTGGGACCCCGCTCGTCACAGGTGCCCACTGTGATACATCATTACGTACCATGACTCGTTGTTGCCTCCCTGTCAGGTATTCTCTGATCCATTGCAGTGCCCTTCCTGTTATATGCGCCTGATGCTCTAGCTTCTGCACTAATCTCTTGTGAGGAACTGTGTCAAAGGCCTTCTTGCAGTCCAAGAAGATGCAATCAACCCACCCCTCTCTCTCTTGTCTTACTTCTGTTATTTTATCATAAAACTCCAGAAGGTTTGTGACACAGGATTTGCCTTCCGTGAATCCGTGCTGGTTCGCATTTATACTCCTGTTCCGTTCCAGGTGCTCCACCACTCTCCTCCTGATAATCTTCTCCATAATTTTGCATACTATACACGTCAATGACACAGGTCTATAGTTTAGTGCCTCTTTTCTGTCTCCTTTTTTGAAAATGGGAACTACATTTGCTGTCTTCCATACCTCAGGTAGTTGCCCAGTTTCCAGGGATGTGTTGAAGATTGTGGTAAGTGGTACGCACAACATATCTGCTCCCTCTCTAAGGACCCATGGAGAGATGTTGTCCGGTCCCATTGCCTTTGAGGTATCGATGTCCCTTAGCAGTTTCTTCACCTCCTCCTCATCTGTATGTATTTCTTCCAACACTTGTTGGTGTATTCCTTGTTGGTGTCCCCATCTGGTCTGTCCCCCCAGAGTCCTTCCTGTCTCTACTGTAAATACTTCCTTAAATCTCGTGTTGAGCTCCTCACATACCTCTTGATCGTTTCTTGTGAGTTCTCCACCTTCTTTCCTCAGCCTTATCACCTGGTCCTTGACTGTTGTCTTCTTCCTAATGTGGCTATACAGCAGTTTCGGGTCAGATTTGACTTTCGATGCTATGTCGTTTTCATACTGTCGCTGGGCCTCCCTCCTTATCTGCGCATACTCGTTTCTGGCTCTTCTACTAATCTCCTTGTTTTCCTGGGTCCTATGCCTCCTGTACCTTTTCCATTCTCTGTTGCACTTAGTTTTTGCCTCCCTACACCTTCGGGTAAACCAAGGACTCGTCTTGGTCTTCCTATTATTTCTGTTTCCCTTGGGAACAAAACTTTCCTCTGCCTCCTTGCACTTTGTTGCCACATATTCCATCATCTCGTTTACTGATTTTCCTACCATTTCTCTGTCCCACTGAGCCTCCTGCAGGAAGTTTCTCATACCTGTGTAGTCTCCCCTTTTATAGTTTGGCCTGTCCCCTTCAGTTCCTGTTACCTTCTCCACTTGTAACTCTACTATATAGTCAAAACTCAGAACCACATGATCGCTAGCTCCAAGGGGCCTCTCGTAAGTGATGTCCTCGATGTCTGAACTGCTCAGGGTGAACACAAGATCCAGTCTTGCTGGCTCATCCTCCCCTCTCTCTCTGGTTGTGTCCCTGACATGTTGATGCATGAGGTTTTCAAGTACCACATCCATCATCTTGGCTCTCCATGTTTCGGGACCCCCATGTGGCTCCAGGTTTTCCCAGTCGATCTCCCTGTGGTTGAAATCGCCCATTACCAGTAACTTTGCTCTGCTCGAGTGAGCTCTTCTTGCCACCTCAGCCAGTGTGTCCACCATCACCCTGTTGTTTTCTTCGTACTCCTCTCTTGGCCTCCTGCAGTTCTGTGGTGGGTTATACATCACTCCAATGACTACTTTATGTTCTCCGGACTGAATTGTACCTACGATGTAGTCTCTTTCTCCAATCATGTCCATGCCTTCCATTTCCTCAAATCCCCATTGGTGTTTTATGAGCAGTGCAACCCCTCCTCCCCCTCTACTCCTTCTATCTTTCCTCAGGATCTGATATCCTGTTGGGAAGATTGTGTCTGTTATTATCTCAGCGAGTTTTGTTTCTGTGACTGCTATGATGTCTGGGGATTTTTCACTGATTCTTTCATTCCACTCCTCATGTTTATTCGTTATTCCATCCGCGTTTGTGTACCAAACCTTTAGTTTCTTTTCTATCATTGTGGTCGTGCAAGTATATTGGGGTTGGGGGAGGGAGAGCCTTGGTGGGGGCCTATATGGGACTGTGGTGTAGGTTGGGTATGTGTTGATGGGGGTGGGGTCAGAATGCCCATAAGGGACAGCTGTTGGGGTGAGGTTTGTGATATGGGGGTTGGTGGCAGAGGGAACAGTGAGTGGGTTGGAGTATAGGTTGCTCAGTTGCGTTGGGAATGTCGCGGGTGGGGTCTGTTGGTGGGAGATTCTGTGGGGTGTGTTTGCCTTTCCTCCTGTGTCTGGGTCCTGCTCATTTTCATTGCTTCTCGTTCCTCCTTGCGTCTCTGTACCCTCTCTTTCAGTGTAGTCCTTTCTTCTTGTGTTCTGTCGCGGTCGAGGTATACTCTCTGGTACCCCTCTTTGTCTCTCAGTCTTGCTTTCTCTTGCAGAATCCTGATTCGAACTGATTCTTCCTTGAAAGTTACTCTGACAGGCCGTATCCTTCCACTCGCAAACCACCCAATTCTCTGAAAATTTGTCACCTGGGTCATATTGCCCTCCCCTATTGTTTTCATGATGCCTTCAATCATTTTTTTCTCCTCCTGTTTTATTTCTTCAAAGTTGGCCCCCTTGGCTTCTTGGAGCCCGTACACAAAAATTGACCTCGCCCTTTCCTCCTCCCACTGAGTCTCCATCTGCTTCCTCTGAGGCATTTTGTTTCCTTCCATTGACATGTTCTTGCCTTCAGTCCCTGTCATATCTGAAACTTCTATTCTCAGTGGACTGTCTTTCCTGGCCAGCTGTCCCTTGCTACTGCAGTTGGCTGTTAGAACCTCTGCATATAACAAACCTTCATTGTCTTCGGACCTGTCGCTTGATCTTAGTGTGCTCATCGTCTTTTCCCTGTGTGTGTATGTGTGTGTGTGTGTGTGTGTGTGTGTGTGTGTGTGTGTGTGTGTGTGTGTGTGTGTGTGTGTGTGTGTGTGTGTGTGTGTGCCTATGGTCAGGAATATTTTGTATGTCGTGACCATATCTCTATTTTGTTTTTCATTACTCCAGCAAGATAGATCATTTCTCACGTATCATCTTCAGAACTCATTCCTACGAGTTCAAGCACCAATCTTAACCAACTCCTTCATACTTTCTCCAGTTTCACCAAGTCTTTAAATGAGAGAGCTCCGTTCAAGTGCTGCTCTTGCAACGATTTGTATGAAGTATGCGGTAAAGAGTATTTTAAATGTGTCTTAATACAGATATCGACCTTCAAGTGGGAGGGGGCTTACCTTTATGTTACTAAAGGGTTCTTGACTAAAGGAATTGTAATTATCACTCTTGAATCATACTTAATTTACATCTCATCTCCAGCTGCTGCGTAATCCCTTAAGATTTAGGTTTTCCCATTGATTATGATAATATATAGATTTCTGAATGCCACATTCATGTCTGTGAGCTTAACCTGTCTTGCTGATGTTACCATTTTAATTAAAAAAATAGCGAAACATAAGTGGCAATATTATTACAAGAGTCGTACTGAATATAATGAAAAGGAAACTTTTGTCTTATGTTCCCCCCCACCCCAAAAAAAACAATTAACATTCATCGGGGAAGCGATAAGTCCGTAAGGGTTACATAGCGTCGGGTACGGTAATCAGGTTTGGTTTAAAGAAGAGAAGGGAAACTACAATTCCTTTGATCAAGAGCCTTTCACCTTCACTTCCCTTGAACATGTCTCTACATTCGAGCTCGCTGCTATGTATGACGATTTAAAATAGTATAATTGCTTACGTAGGCACTCCGTAATCCACTGAGGTTTTGAATCAACAGTGAATCCTGTTGTTTACATGATGGAGTATATTTACCGACTTAGTGACGTCATTACCAAACACGTCAGGAGCGTGTTTACATGCAGCGTGTGAAGGGGTGTGGGCGTGAGTTGGCGTGTGAGCGTGAGAGTGTGTGTGTGTGTGTATGTGTATCCTCAAGTAGGATTTAGTTTATCTTAGGAAGAGGTAAACCAGGCTCTAGTTACCGGGATGTATCTCACAACAAGACGTCTCCGTGGGTGACCAGCCATGGAAGACTGTAAGTATATCTCGAATAAAATAAACTTGTCTTCACGATTTCAATATTTTTATTGCCATTTCTCTTCGACTTACTTAAAATCATTTCTTGATTTAAACATCAAACAATTTAATCAACACATAGCAGTATAACAGCTCAGAAATATTTTATATAAATAAGAACGAATTTATTTAGTTAATCCATAATTTGGAGAGGAAACTAATAACGTAAAATATATGGCGCTTTTGCCCTAAATAACTGGAAACCTTGTCAATTAAATAAGAAGCCCTGGCATGTTTGTTACACATTCTTTATTAGTCTGCTATTCGGTATTCATACGGGAAGGTTCACACGATATTTCAGACCTTCGTGAACCACCATCGAGAATGTAAAGATTCCTTTTTCAAACTGTTGGTTACTGGAGAATTAATACAGTTACGGTGCAATATTGTGAATATTTTTTCTTTAATGAAGTCATTATGTTTTAATAAGAACGTTCCATGGTATATCTTAGCACCCACCTACCCAACCCCACCCACCCATAAACCAACCCAACACACACACACACACACACACACACACACACACACACACATGGAGCAGGGAGAGGGAGGACCCAGTAGCGGTCAGTGAAGAGGCGGGGTCAGGTGCTGAGTCTCGACCCCTGCAACCACAACTAGGTGAGTACGCACACACACACACACACACACACACACACACACACACACACACACACACACACCTAGTCAAACACATCAAGAAATTAGAGAAAGTGCAAAGGTTTGCAACAAGGCTGCTTCCAGAGCTAAGGGAATGTCCTACGAAGAGAGGCTAAGGGAAATTGGCCTGACGACACTGGAAGACAGGAGGGTCAGGAGTGACATGATAACGACATACAAAATACTGCGTGGAATAGACAAGGTGGACAGAGACAGGATGTTCCAGAGATGTGACACAGAAACAAAGGGTCACAATTAGAAGCTGAAGACTCAGATAAGTCAAAGGGATTTTAGGAAGTATTTCTTCAGCCACAGTTGTTAGTAAGTGGAATAGTCTGGCAAGTGATGTAGTGGAGGCAGGAACCATACACAGTTTTAAGACGAGATATGATAAAGCTCATGGAGCAGGGAGAGGGAGGACCCAGTAGTGATCAGTGAAGAGGCGGGGCCAGGAGATGAGTCTCGATCCCTGCAACCACAATTAGATGAGTACATTTAGGTGAGTACACACACACACACACATACACACACACGTGCCCGCGGCACACACAAACTGGATTACATCAGCAACATAAGCGATGTTGACGCATATAACAACATCATTAAACAATCTCAACAGTAAAGCCTTTAGGATTTTGTACACCAAAATGTAACACCAACATTACATAAGCAGCTACAACATAGAAGCTACATTTCCTAAAGCACATAAGAAAATCTAAGAAAGTGCATAGGTTTTCTCCTTAACTTTTATCTGAAAACAAACGAAGTGAACTGTGATGATAAGCTTAACAGAACTAAATTTCACTATGCCTGAGGAAAGGTTACTTAAAGGAGACATCATCACAACATACAAGATAGTCTGTGGCACTGACAAGATGCATAAAGAAAAGCTGTTCTCATGGAGACATAAAAGGAAATTAAGCTTTCAAATGAGTCTGATAGGTGTGAAAAAGAAATTTCTTTAGCGAACACACAAGGTGAAGAGAGAGGGACATTTTTGTACACCTCAGGTGAGGGAACAGTGAGAGTGTGAAACACACTAGGTAAGGAAGCAGTGAAAATGTGGAACACACTAGGTAAGAACGCAAAGAAGAGTGTGTATCACACTAGGATCTGGAAGAAGTATAGGCAAGTTACAAACAAAGGTTTGAGTTTAAATTGTCAAAATATATGACAAAATACAAGTGTCTAGGAAGTCATTATACGTTTCCATTGAATCTCAATGGCTTACTGCGGACATTGGCGAGGAAAAGACGTAGGTTGCAGAACGAACATTTGGAACACCGTTTCTCTGTGTAGAACTTTATCGCTGTGTGTGGAGCGAAACCATATTCTTGTGAAAGCTCGTTTTCCAACTTAAGTCATTTATTCTCATGTCGATTATTGGTAAAGAGCATGAGGGTAGAAGACAGAGCTCGAACCACGCAAATTTATAAAGGTAAGTAAATATGCAGTTACGTACATGCACTTAAAGTGAGGAAAGAGTACACGCACGTACCAACTTACTTAACAGGGTGGAGAGAATGCACACATGTACCACCTAAGAGGGAAGAGTATACACACGTTACTAGGAAGAGAAAGTATAAATACGTTCCAGCTGGGTAAAGGAGTACAAACATTTACTGGGAAGTGTTGATGTCCCTTGACCTGTACTCTTTGGAACACAGACGAGAAAGATACATCATAATATACACTTGAAAAATCTTAGATGGAATAGTTCCAAATCATCACAAAGAAATCACTCCTTACGAAAGCAAAAGACTTGGCAGGCGGTCCAGCATCCCCATGGCAAGGTGCCATAAATACACTAAGAGACAAAACAATAAGTGTCAGGGGCCCAAGACTGTTCAACTGCATCCCAGCATACATATGAGGGATTACCAATAGGCCCCTTGCTGTCTTCAAGAGGGAGCTGGGCAGGCACCTAAAGTCAGTACCTGATCAATTGGGCTGTGGTTAGTAAGTCGGTTTGCATGCAGCCGACAGTAGCAGCCTGGTTGATCAGGCCCTGATCTACCATGAGGCCTGGGCGTGGACCGGACCGCGGGGGCGTTGACCCCCGGAATACCCTCCAGGTATACTCCAGGTATGTACCTAATGGGAGGAGTGAAGACACGCACGTACTTATATGAAGGACAGTGTAGCGGTCTTCACGAACCCGTCGAGTAAAATTTATACTAGTTTCTGCTAGGTGATTCTTTATAACTCTCCATAGCTCGGTGGTTAACACAATGGACTGGTAATGATTCTAAAAATGCTTTAATCTGAACATAACTGATAAGAAGCAAAAAAAGCAAATCAGTCAATACACACAAGGTTGTATGCACAGAGATGTGTATTTCACAGCACATATATACGCTCAGAATTTGCTTTGATTTCTATTTTAAGTTTTAAAGTATCCTTGGCTAGTGGTATTATATGTAGCCTTAATGGTCCCCATGTAGGTGATAGACCTTAAACCTAAAACAAACAACCAATTCAAACACTATTTTTTAATAGACAGTAAGTTATAGAGAGAAAACAAAAGAAATACAGGTGAAGAGCTGAGTCAGACAAGAGGTACAGGATTCCCGTCCCAGTACCGACATCTCCCCCTAGCCACCCCCGTCTCACCACCAGCAAGCCTGACCTTAACCCTGACCCCGCAACACTCCCACCCAGGAACAAGAGTCAGCAATATTTGCAACGGGGACCAAGGGTGAGGTGATTCACCCAGCTGTAGTTACCTGTTTTTCTTTACTTGTTTCCTCGCCCGGAGAAAAATAAACGAGCTAAAATGCGCGCACGTTTATTGGTCTTGCATCAATATGTTGGTGATCTTAGGGAATGTTGGTGATCTTGAGGATTTTTTTCCCCTAGGATACGGCTAACCCCTTTGTATCTATTAGCTGATAAGTAAACAGTAGTACTAGGCGAAAGCGAGAAATACCACTATCACTCATCTCTCTCGATGATTAAAACGAGGTTCTTTCTGTTGTGAGCCGAGAGCTGTACCTCCTGAAACTGACATTCTGATCTTCAAGACCAAATAATATGAAGAAAATCTTTCCCAACTTGACGCCAGGAATAATGTGAAAAAGAGTAAATTTTACGCGTCGGCATAACTTCTCGAGATGCTCAGGCAGCATCAGACTGCGACAATACTCAGGCGAACCATGTTTCATAGGGAAGCCTTGTCCCAGAATACCCAAAAAGGTCACAAGGCTGCAATTATAAGGCACGAAGACGAGCACTAAAAATACTGAATTTTATTCACCACTTTTCAGAGGTAAAACTACTGATAATTGAGAGAAATGACAAGGTGGCACACTGACTTTACAGAATATATCGAGAAAAAATCTCCGATTCTTTTCAAGGAAAGTTTGCCGAAAATTTCTGTAAACAGCGATCTTATCATAACATATTTAGCTTCTTGACTCAGTTGCTTCAGAGAACTTGATTTATCTTTAGTTCTTCCATCGTTAATTATTATTTGCTGAGTGACACACTCTTAATACAGCTTGATAAATTATTTGAAAGATTTTTACACTATTGAATTTACAGACTAAGAAAATGGTACTGGACCCCGAGTACGGCTGACGGGGTTTCTCTCGCGTTATGCTTGCAAAATTCCATGACAGTGAAGACGCGAAAGCTGGAAGTATAGAGCAGTCAGACACCATTGTTGATAATTACCAACACAAGCTCCACAACGGAGCAACTAACACTCACAACGGTAAGCTTGAAAATACAACCAGGTATACAACCGTGTATACCAGAGAAGACACAGCTATCGTCAAAATATATCCAGAATAGCCACAGCTATCGTTATATTGAAGCTACAAAGACAGTCACAACTATAGTTAAAACACAGCTACTAGTATATCCATAACTGTCATTATAATACAGCTAAAAGGAGAGCCTCTGCTATTGCTAAAACAAAGATACTACGATACCCACTGTTATCTCTGAAAAACAGCCAAAAATATTTCATTTGTATTTTTCGTGTTTTTTTAATCTGGGTTTGTAACAGACAAAAGAAAAACGAAAAAAGCGAATAAATGCAATTTAAGGAAGTTCAAATGTTGACCTTCGTTTTCTCTCTCTCTCTCTCTCTCTCTCTCTCTCTATTTCTCTCTTAAAGGAGAACTACTGAACTTGTAACCAAGGCACGACGCCTCCCACACCTCCCCCGCATCTCTACGACTCATCACCACTACTTCTTTCCCCTGCCCTCCTACACCACCCCCGCACCGCTGGAAGGCACTGAGTGCCATTGAAAGGCAGCTTTACAAGGATTCAGATTACACCGTATTATTACATTATTGGTTGGAATCCGATTTTACCACTGTTGGCATTAAAAGAGTACTGGACGTGTTTCAGACAGTACCACTATAAGGCACCAGGAAGATACCGCCAGAGGTGGCACTGAGTGTCACAGGAAGCCACTAACTTGCCCGTCTCATCAGAACATAAATATGGAGGAACACTGCAGCAGGCCTACTGACCCGTACTAGACATGTCCTTCTCAAAAGCCAACCAATTCCGTATTATAGATATATACATACGTTAAAAATAAACAGTAAAAAAAATAAAATAAAATATATAAATAGCAAATAAATAAAATGAATAGGAAAAAAATAAATAGTAAATTAATTGAATAAAAAATGGATTTTGAAACTTTTTAACGTCACATAATTTCTCTTTCAATTTTTTTAAGCTATTATATTTCCTTTAATTTGTTTAAACATAAAAAATATATTTTATTTAGAACATTTTAAGCGAAAAGTAATTTTTCTTACGAAACTTTTCAAAAATAACATAACATTTCTTTAATTTTTTTTAAACGTAATGAAATATTTCTTATTTAAATTATGAACAAAGTATAATATTTCTCTCAAATCTTTTACACATAATTTAATATTTCTTTTAATTTTCAAAGAAATTTTTTAATTCATCGTAAAACCTTAAGGTATAAGATAAGTCCTTAAGGCAGTGAATATAATTATATGGATAATATTCCATGATTCCTGGACACGGACCGGACCACGGGGGCGCTGACCCCCGAAACCAGGTATATTCCAGGTATATATTCATAATGATGAATCAGGTCAAGGGAAAACTGTTAAATAAAGATTCCCAGATTACTTTCGATGACAAATTAAATTTTCGAATATTATGGTTTTTGAAAATATTAGTTATATTATAGTCATCTAGTTACCTTGTGTATAATGAAAGAACATGAACTGATCCAGAAGAATATGATAAAACGGAGGCATTTAATAAACCATAAGAACCTGGTAAACTGGACGAATATGAGAAACTACTCAAGGCTATATTACGCACTTAGCTTGACTTCTTAATTAAAATCACCAAAATAGAATATTTTTAATACCAATATAGAAATCCCAAGGGAAGGGCACCCAAAATATCTATTCAATCAAAAAGGCAAATATATATAAATAGAAAGAAAGATTGGTTGGAACACAGCCAGGCGGCCACACCCCCGCCTCCATGAATAGTGTCACTGGTAAACTTTGTATGACGGGAGTGAACAAGCCATCTGCAGCAGTGTTCACTCTGCGTGGCAGACAGGTTGCAGCGACTCCTGCACCCCTCCTGAAGTAACTCGCCATGGTAGACAGGTGGCACCCATGCTAAAGTAACCTCGCATGGGCGACGAGTTGCTGCCGCATTTTTTCCTTGTAGCTTGTTACCATGCACTGAAGATAAAAGGTAGCAGTGTGCACAAATTGAGTTACTCTGCATGGCAGGCAAATGGCAACCTTCCTCCCCCTGCAGTGTGTCACCGTGCATTGCTAATGAGTGGCACTAGTGTCCCCTCTCTACCCTGATGTTGTCACTGCATGTGTGGGAGGAGTGAACAAGTCAGCTGCAGCAGTAAGTACATGGTAAACGCGTCAGTCCCTCTCCTTTGCACCGACTCCCAATGACCTTGAGAGAGGGGGTGTGGCCAGGGATGGTTCATGAGTATTACATGAGAAGGTGTTGCGACGACCTCAGGTTCAACAGGTAAAGATTTCGGGGTGACTATAGTAAACCACTGTGTCCCCGAACGCTCCACTAGAAACCAGGAAGGAGAACTATGAAATATATGGCCATGTGATGATGATATACTAGCATTGTGCCGGGAACAATGTTCCTAATCATGATTTAGACCCATAGGATCTACTGTTGGTATTTATTGATTGTTAAAGGAACAGGGGCATTAGGTCACATGGAATCTGCCTGTAAATTTTGCCTGTACGTTCCCTCTGTCCAGAGTGATGCATAAGTCTTCTGTTGGTAAACCCTAAATAGAGAACTGGAAGTTAAATAAAAATCATAACAGGCGACAACTGGGGCTAAATATTAGCCAGGAGAAACATTCCTTTATCGTGAGATTAACACTATATTACCCAATGAAGCTTTGGAAACCAAGTAACTTTCAACAGTATTTTCAGAATATTCAAACTGTTTCTTTGTATATTTTGTTCCGCCTAAGCAGTTAGATTATGTGCACCCGATGATCATTCTGTGAGCTGGAGCATAAGACATAAATTTCCAAAGTCACAAGTGGTCTTTGTCAAGCTTCACTGTGCAATGATACAAATATTAACTTATTGCAGTCATGTGATGCAATACACTCTTGCAATTCCTCATATAGGGAACTGTATGAGGAACTGTAGTGTCTAATAAATCGAATTGTTCACTTAGGCCGAACTGCCCTAAAACCTGAAGTTTCTATTTGTTTTATTTGTTATTATTATATATTTTCATTGAAAAATGGTATATAATTTTTAGTTTTGCACCAAGCTTAACTAAGAGACAACCTCACGTAACCTAGTATAATTTACGTTTGCACAATACTAAATATATCACAGATCATTTTAAATTGATTTAATATTAATTAAAATCAATTATACAATTTTTTTCGTATTGATTAGATTGATTTTCGCAGATGTATTGCATAAACATACTGTCATTCTGCTTATTCGGCAAAAGTCACTGTTCGCATCGCTATTGGGCCGTGCGGACGTGCTGCGCAGTAGCTCCTGATTGAGTTGGCATTTGCGCAGTGTTGACGTGTACTTGGCTCTGTGAAGACCTGTTTGCGCGCTCTCTAGAATTGAAGCAAGATGCCCTCCATCGAGCAACTTTACCAACAGCTTAAGGAAGAATTGAGGTTGGCGAATTTGGAAATTAGGCGATTGACCGAGGAAAACAAGAAGATTCGTAGTCCTCCTGTTTTGAGTCCTCAGGTCAAGAAGGGAAACTGGTCAGTGGCTGGACAGCAGGGAAAGAAGTTGACGATTAAGAAGACGAATGGAAAGGTAGAAACGATGAAGAAGAAAGAGACTGCCGTGGAAACTGTTGTGGAAACATCCAATACATTCTCAGTGCTACCCGACGAATGTGAGTTGACTACTGGGAACGACACGACGAAAGACATTAAGGAAGGTAAGAATATTGTTGTTGTTGGGGATAGCCAAGTTAGGTATATGGATAGGGCGTTCTGCTTGAAGGACAGGAGTAGGAGACAGAGAGTTTGCTTTCCTGGGGCTGGGATGGAGGATATTGTTAGCCGTCTGGATGACATCATGAGAGGTAATGGGAGCAATCCTATTATCTGTCTCAGTGCTGGAGGCAACGATGTTGGCAGACGTAGGAGTGAGGACCTGATTAGCAGGTATAGGTCAGCAATAGAAATAATTAGAAGTAAGGGTGGGAACCCTCTCATATGTGGTATTTTGCCAAGGAGGGGAGTTGGAAGTGAATGGTTGTCCAGGGCAATTGGTGTCAATTGCTGGCTGAACAAATACTGTAAGGAAAATGCGGTAACATTCATTGACAACTGGGACCTCTTCTATGGCAGAAATGACATGTATGCTAGGGATGGGGTTCACTTATCTAGGTGTGGGGTGGAAGCACTGGCAACTGCAGTGGAGGGAGCAGTTAGGACTTTAAACTAGGAATAGTTAGTGGTATGGGTTTTGGCAGGAAAACAGTGAAGTCCCAGTGTAGTAATATTACGAGTTCTAGGGAAACTAGTAATAATAAGAACGAGATAGATATTGAAAAGCCAGGGACCTTGGGTGATAAGGACAGTAATAGGTTTAGTAGGAAAATAGAAATGAGCAGGAAGGGTAAAGAGAAAGGAGAGTCTTTCAATGTTTATTATGCTAATTGCCGTAGTGCTAGGAATAAGATGGACGAGTTGAGATTAGTTGCTAGTGTAGGTAACATTGATGTATTTGCCTTAACTGAGACGTGGTTTAATTCAAAAAGTCGGGACATGCCTGCGGAATGTCATATTCAGGGTTTTAAATTGTTCCAAGAAGATAGAAGTATTGGGAGGGGGGGTGGGGTGGCATTGTATGTCCGAGATCGCTTGAACTGTTGCATAAAAACGGGTATTAAGTCTGAAGTAACACATACAGAGTCTGTTTGGATAGAATTTTCAGAGGGGCATGAAAAACTGATTTTAGGAGTGATATACCGTCCCCCTAACTTAGATAGGGACCAAGGGAAACTACTATGGGAGGAAATTGTTAAGGCCACAAGGCACGATAATGTAGTAATTCTAGGAGACTTTAACTTTAGTCATGTTGATTGGAATTTCTTGACTGGGAATTTAGAATCGTACGACTTCTTATAAGTATTTCAGGATTGTTTATTGAATCAGTTTGTGACAGAACCTACAAGGGGAAATAACCTGCTTGACTTAGTTATGGCAAACAATGAATCCCTTGTTAATAATTTAGAAATTTCAGAGGAACTGGGTGCTAGCGACCACAAGTCAATTACATTTAGCATTGAATGGAAGTACGATAGTAGCGATAACTCAGTAACAGTCCCAGATTTTCGCTTAGCAGATTACGATGGGCTTAGAGAACACTTATCATCTGTTGACTGGGGTAACGAAGAGAGCTATCAATATGACAGTTTTCTGAACACTATACATGCTGCTCAAAGAGCGTTTATCCCATATAAAGAAATTAGATCAAATAGAAATGACCCAAAATGGATGAATAATAGGCTCAAATATCTACTAGGGCATAAGAAAGGAATTTATAGGCGTATCAAAAGAGGTGAGGGTCATCTTATGAATCAGTATATTGACATTAAGAGGGACATTAAAAAGGGGATAAGAAAAGCTAAAAGGGACTATGAAATTAAAGTTGCTAGGGATTCTAAAACTAACCCAAAAAGTTTTTTCCAGGTCTATAGAACAAAAGTTAGAGATAAGATAGGTCCCCTTAAAAATAACTATGGGCACCTTACTGACAATGAGAATGAAATGTGCTTGATTTTAAATAATTATTTTCTCTCAGTTTTTACACAGGAAGACACTAACAATATTCCAGTAATTAATTTTTACAGTGGGCTAGAAGAAGATAAATTATGTAACATCACAGTCACTAGTGAGATGGTTGTGAGGCAGATAGACAGACTGAAGCAAAATAAGTCGCCGGGTCCTGATGAGGTTTTTTCAAGGGTTCTTAAGGAATGCAAAATGGAACTCTGTGAACCATTAACTAATATTTTTAATTTATCTCTTCAAACAGGTGTAGTGTCTGATATGTGGAAGATGGCTAATGTAACTCCTATTTTTAAAACAGGGGACAAGTCGTTACCGTCAAATTACCGCCCAATAAGCCTGACCTCAATTGTAGGCAAATTACTAGAGTCAATTATAGCTGAGATTATAAGAAGCCATCTCGATAAGCATAGCTTGATTAATGATACTCAGCATGGATTCACAAGAGGCCGGTCTTGTCTAACTAATTTATTAACTTTCTTCAGTAAAGCTTTTGAGGCTGTTGACCACAATAAAGAATTTGATATTATTTACTTAGATTTTAGTAAGGCTTTTGATAGAGTTCCGCACCATAGACTGTTAAAGAAAGTGGCAGCTCATGGCATTGGGGGAAAAGTGCTCTCGTGGATCGAGTCATGGCTCACTGACAGGAAGCAGAGAGTGTCCATAAATGGGGTTAAATCCGAGTGGGGATCTGTAACAAGTGGCGTTCCACAGGGATCAGTCTTGGGCCCGTTGTTATTTATAATATATATCAATGATCTTGATGAGGGAATTACTAGTGATATGAGCAAATTCGCCGATGACACAAAGATAGGTAGGATAATTGATTCAAACGTAGATGTTAGGGAACTTCAGGAGGATTTAAACAAACTCTATTCTTGGTCAGAAAAGTGGCAGATGCAGTTCAATGTAGATAAATGCAAGGTTCTGAAGCTTGGGAGTGCCCATAACCCTAGTACTTATAAATTAAATGATGTAGAACTTAGCCATACAGATTACGAAAAGGACTTGGGGGTTATGGTGAGCAGCAACCTTAAACCAAGACAGCAATGCCTAAGCGTACGTAATAAGGCAAATAGATTACTGGGATTTATATCAAGAAGTGTAAGCAACAGAAGTCCAGAGGTCATACTGCAGCTTTATACATCATTAGTAAGGCCTCACCTTGATTATGCAGCTCAGTTCTGGTCTCCGTATTACAAAATGGACATAAATTCGTTAGAAAACATTCAGCGTAGGATGACTAAATTAATACATAGCATCAGAAATCTTCCTTATGAAGAAAGATTGAAGACTCTTAAGTTACATTCACTTGTTAGACGAAGAATGAGAGGAGACCTGATCGAAGTGTATAAGTGGAAGATAGGTATTAATAAAGGGGATATTAATAAGGTCTTGAGGATGTCTCTCCAAGAGAGAACGCGCAGTAATGGATTTAAATTAGATAAGTTTAGATTTAGAAAGGACATCGGAAAGTATTGGTTTGGAAATAGGGTAGTTGATGAGTGGAACAGTCTACCTAGTTGGGTTATTGAGGCTGGGACTTTGGGTAGTTTCAAATCTAGGTTGGATAAGTACATGAGTGGGATGGGTTGGATTTGAGTGGGACTTTCACATCAGAGCTTATTTCTTGGGTGGCATTGAAAATTGGGTAGGGCAAATGTTTTGTTAGTGGGATGAATTGTAAAGGACCTGCCTAGTATGGGCCAGCAGGCCTCCTGCAGTGTTCCTCCTTTCTTATGTTCTTATGTTCTTATGATCTGGTTTATTGAAGACAACAAAAGTAAACACTACTAACCATACCACGGGCGGGGATAGTACCCACGATCAGTCTCAAAACTCTCTGATCGCGGGTTCTATCTCCGCTCGTGGTATGACTTGTTTGCAATCGTGTCATTACGATTTCGTGAGTCATGTTAAACACTATTAACTTTGGTCATTTACTAGGTTACAATCTGATCAAATAACAGGACAGTCAATTAGCCGGTTCAACAATCTCTAGATTTCAGATATCTTATCACTAACAGTAAAAAGATTTACCATTTCCTGTGTGATGTGTATGAACGTGTCAAAAAATTCTATGATTTTTCTTGACACACACAATTTCGTGTATGGCCTTGGCTCTGTCCACACACTTTTTCATTATATAAATTTAAATTCTCCAGCAAATTTAGTCTAGCAATGACAAAGTCTTGTATTCTACTGATTTTCTTATTTTCATAATACATTTCATCATGTTGCTCAATGAACCTGCTACTTTCTTCACATTACTATGCTAAATTTCTCATTTCCTGTTTCAACAACGAAAAATTACATTCGACATTCTCTTTGTTCAATGCTAGTTTTACCTAGGCATTGACTTCTTCATTCTCACGGAGGCCTATGTAAGAGAATCCACAAAAGCTTTGCTTCAAATATTAATAATACTCACATATGTGTGTGTCTATTCAGGTTATATAATATCTATTTCTACAAGCACATGTACAGGGTATACAGGGCTAGCTGACTTCAGTGACGTATTACTATACAGAAAGCCGCTTGTTATGTAGAGCATTTCGGGCGAGTTAGGTCAGTTTTGTCTGAGGATGCGACCTACACCAGCGGACTAACACCCAGGTACCCATTATTAATGATGGGTGAACACAGACATTCCCTTGCAGGGAATCGAACCCGGGAACTCACCGTGTGAAGAGAGCTTTTGACACCAGTTCGGTTTGTATCTCTCAGTAGTAGTTATTTTTCTTGAGGGTGATGACCCAGGCGACGTTGCGAGCCCACACGACCCTGTGAGCCTACACGACCCTGTGACCCCACACGACCCTGTGAGCCCACACGACCCTGTGAGCCCACACGACCCTGTGAGCCCACACGACCCTGTGAGCCCACACGACCCTGTGAACCCACACGACCCTGTGAGCCCAGGCTACCCTGTGAGCCCAGGCTTCCCTGTGAGCCCAGGCTTCCCTGTAAGCCCAGGCTTCCCTGTGAGCCCAGGCTACCCTGTGAGCCCAGGCTACCCTGTGAGCCCAGGCTTTCCTGTGAGCCCAGGCTACCCTGTGAGCCCAGGCTTCCCTGTGAGCCCAGGCTTTCCTGTGAGCCCAGGCTACCCTGTGATCCCAGGCTTCCCTGTGAGCCCAGGCTTCCCTGTGAGCCCAGGCTACCCTGTGAGCCCAGGCTACCCTGTGAGCCCAGGCTACCCTGTGAGCCCAGGCTTCCCTGTGAGCCCAGGCTTCCCTGTGAGCCCAGGCTTCCCTGTGAGCCCAGGCTTCCCTGTGAGCCCAGGCTTCCCTGTGAGCCCAGGCTTCCCTGTGAGCCCAGGCTACCCTGTGAGCCCAGGCTACCCTGTGAGCCCACACGACCCTGTGAAAAGTAACGCCGGTACAGACCACTTGCACAACATAGAGAAATATATCGGAATATGTCGCACTAACTCTTCGGAGTTGGAAGAACATGTGTGGGCGATCCCAACGCCTACACCTGGACGCCTCCTTAATTATCTGGCGAAGAAAAATTGGCTTTTTTTTCAATAAAAACTTTCCAAGTTATATTCAATGTGTAATTAACTGGGAAAATTTATTAGCGAAATCGTAAAACTGCTTTCAAAATTTAAAACATTTAAAGAAAATTCAGCGTTTATAATTTGGAGAAAGTTTTTTTTTTAATGAATATAGAAAATATGTTGAAATAAAAAAAAGAGGATTTTTATAATTATAATTCGAAACGATAAACATTGTGGGTCATTAAGCACATGGAATGGTAAAGGCTCGATCCACCGTCAGCGGGGGTGGAAAGAGAAGTCCTTGAAAGGTGTGGGTGGAGAGAGGATGGGCAGCTCTTCCTCGGTGTGATCCCCTTTAGGATTTGGGGGTTCTCTTTAAGGTTTGTTGAATACACACGCGACGGCAAAAGGCTTATGTGACGTCACGGCCACGTCACAAATACGTCACTGCCACGTCAGAGACGCATCATCAAGCAATTTCGCTTCCTACTGGTCCTCCAGGTTCATGACGTCCTCCTCGAGGAGAAAGTTGATTGGAGGATGTCATGCCTACGTCATTACTTGCCCAGATAACAAAGATTTGCTACATATAATTAACATTCAAGCACAAATTGTGTATATTGTGTGCTCCCTCACACGCCCACTCCCACGCCGCTCACACTCACAATGCTCCATCACGCCCCCACACACCCAGCCACACTCACAATACATACACTCTCACCCACACTCACAATGCATGCTTTGTCACACACTAATCGACATGTGCCTAGGACAAAATGGTAACTAACACCCACACTCACAATGCATTCTCTCTCATCCCCACCCACACTCACAATGCATGTTCGCTCACTCCCATTCGTACTAACTCTTCACATTCATCCCCGCCATACGCGCAATGCTTGTTCACCCACACCTCACCCACACTCGCAATGCATGCTCTCTTACACACACACACACCCACGCCTCACACATTTTCACAGTTTATGTTCTCTTACTCCTACCCACACTCAAAATGCATGTTCACTCACTCCCTCACCAACCTACTTTTATAATGCACGCCCACACTCAGTCCCACGCCCACACTCAGTCCCACACCCACACTCAGTCCCACACCCACGCACACTTACTATGAATGATCTCGTTCATTACATTGTTTAAATACGCAAGAGAGACTGTGTCAGCCCACGCAATTATTATCTCAAAGATCTGTTATTCTCGTAATAAGATCCTAACCTCATTTTAGAGAGAAAGAGAGAGAGACAGACAGACAGACAGACAGACAGAGAATGAGCTTGGGTAGGTAACAGCTTTTACTTGCATTACTATCTTTGTTGAGATTTCCGCTCCTGTCCATGCAGTGCTTCTGATGATACGTTTAAAACGCGTAGAGCAAATTACTATACGAGTGTATTTCTGTATATATATATCCTAGGTGGTAGGTTGGTATACAGCAACCACCCAGGGAGGTACTACCGTCCTACCAATTCAGTGTGAAATGGAAACCTGTAATTGTTTTACATGATGGTAGGATTGCTGGTGTCTTTTTTTCTGTTACATAAACACGTGGGATACCAGGTATATCTTGCTACTTCTACTTACACTTAGGTCACACTTCACATGCATGTACATGCATTTATATGCATACCCATCTAGGTTTTCTTCTATTTTCTTAATAGTTCTTGTTCTTTATTTCTTAACTCCATGAGGAAGTGAAATAGAATTCTTCCTCCGTAAGCCATGCGTGTTGTACGAGACGACTAAAATGCAGAGAGCAAGGGGCTAGTAACAGGGTCTCCTGTATTACTAAATTTAAAAGGAGAAACTTTCATTTTTTTCTTTTGGGCTACTCTCCCTCGGTGGGATATGGCTGGTTTGTTGAAAGAATATATATATATATATATATATATATATATATATATATATATATATATATATATATATATATATATATATATATATATATAATGTCGTGCCGAATAAGCAGAACTTGCGATCTTGGCTTAAATAGCATCGCTCATCTTGCCATATAGGACAAGTGAAAATTTGTGTATGCAATAATTTCGCCAAAATCATTCTGAACCTAAGAAAAAAATATATTTCACTGTGTTTGTTTAGTATTAAATTATTGTAAACAAATCTAAAATATATTTAGTTGGGTTAGGCTAAAATAAATTGTTCTTGTTATAATAAGGTTAGGTAAGTTTTCTAAGTTCCTTTTGGTGCAAAATTATAAATTTTTATATCATCATTAATGAAAAAAAATATATCTTTAAACGTATAAGAGAAAATTTTAGAAAGGACTTAATTTTAAATGAGTTCTTGCTAATTGACCAGTTTTACATATTCGGCACGACATATATATATATATATATATATATATATATATATATATATATATATATATATATATATATAAAAAAGTCGGCCGTCTCCCACCGAGGCAGGGTGACCCAAAAAAGAAAGAAAATCCCCAAAAAGAAAATACTTTCATCATTCAACACTTTCACCACATTCACACCTTATCACTGTTTTTGCAGAGGTACTCAGAATACAACAGTTTAGAAGCATATACGTATAAAGATACACAACATATCCCTCCAAACTGCCAATATCCCAAACCCCTCCTTTAAAGTGCAGGCATTGTACTTCCCATTTCCAGGACTCAAGTCCGACTATATGAAAATAACCGGTTTCCCTGAATCCCTTCACTAAATATTACCCTGCTCACACTCCAACAGATCGTCAGGTCCCAAGTACCATTCGTCTCCATTCACTCCCATCTAACACGCTCACGCACGCTTGCTGGAAGTCCAAGTCCCTCGCCCACAAAACCTCCTTTACCCCCTCTCTCCAACCCTTTCGAGGACGACCCCTACCCCTCCTTCCTTCCCCTATAGATTTATACGCTTTCCATGTCATTCTACTTTGATCCATTCTCTCTAAATGACCAAACCACCTCAACAACCCCTCTTCTGCCCTCTGACTAATGCTTTTATTAACTTCACACCTTTTTCTAATTTCCCCACTCCGAATTTTCTGCATAATATTTACACCACACATTGCCCTTAGACAGGACATCTCTACTTCCTCCAACCGTCTCCTCGCTGTTGCATTTACCACCCAAGCTTCACATCCATATAAGAGTGTTGGTACTACTATACCTCCATAGATAACGTTTTTTGACTCCACATATACCTCAACGCACCACTCACCTTTTTTCCCTCATCAATTCTATGATTAACCTCATCCTTCATAAATCCATCCGCCGACACGTCAACTCCCATGTATCTGAAAACATTCACTTCTTCCATATTCCTCCTCCCCAATTTGATATCCAATTTTTCTTTATCTAAATCATTTGATACCCTCATCACCTTACTCTTTTCTATGTTTACTTTCAACTTTCTACCTTTACACACATTCCCAAACTCATCCACTAACCTTTGCAATTTTTCTTTAGAATCTCCCATAAGCACAATATCATCAGCAAAAAGTAACTGTGTCAATTCCCATTTTGAATTTGATTCCCCATAATTTAATCCCACCCCTCTCCCCAACACCCTAGCAATTACTTCCTTTACAACCCCATCTATAAATATATTAAACAACCATGGTGACATTACACATCCCTGTCTAAGACCTACTTTTACCGGGAAGTATTCTCCCTCTCTTCTACACACCCTAACCTGAGCCTCACTATCCTCATAAAAGCTCTTTACAGCATTTAGTAACTTACCACCTATTCCATATACTTGCAACATCTGCCACATTGCTCCTCTATCCACTCTATCATATGCCTTTTCTAAATACATAAATGCAATAAAAACTTCCCTATCTTTATCTAAATACTGTTCACATATATGCTTCAATGTAAACACTTGAGCTACACATCCCCTACCCACTCTGAAACCTCCCTGCTCATCCGCAATCCTACATTCCGTCTTACCTCTAATTCTTTCAATTATAACCCTACCGTACACTTTTCCTGGTATACTCAGTAAACTTATTCCTCTATAATTTTTACAATCTCTTTTGTCCCCTTTCCCTTTATATAAAGGGACTATACATGCTCTCCGCCAATCCCTAGGTACCTTCCCCTCTTTCATACATTTATTAAACAAAAGTACCAACCACTCCAACACTATATCCCCCCCCCCCTGCTTTTAACATTTCTGTCATGATCCCATCAGTTCCAGCTGCTTTACCCCCTTTCATTCTACGTAATGCCTCACGTACCTCCACCACACTTACATTCTGCTCTTCTTCACTCCTAAAAGATGGTATACCTCCCTGGTCAGTTCATGAAATTACCGCCTCCCTTTCTTCCTCACTATTTAAAAGTTCCTCAAAATATTCTCGCCATCTACCTAATACCTCCCTCTCCCCATCTACTAACTCCCCTACTCTGTTTTTAACTGACAAATCCATACTTTCCCTAGGCTTTCTTAACTTGTTTAACTCACTCCAAAAATTTTTCTTATTTTCATTAAAATTTCTTGACAGTGCTTCTCCCACTCTTTCATCTGCTCTCCTTTTCCACTCTCTCACCACTCTCTTCACCTTTCTTTTACTCTCCATATACTCTGCTCTTCTTATAACACTTCTGCTTTGTAAAAACCTCTCATAAGATATCTTTTTCTCTTTTATCACACCCCTTACTTAATCATTCCACCAATCACTCCTCTTTCCTCCTGTCCCCACCCTCCTATAACCACAAACTTCTGCCCCACATTCTAATACTGCATTTTTAAAACTATTCCAACCCTCTTCAACCCCCCCCCCCCACTACTCATCTTTGCACTAGCCCACCTTTCTGCCAATAGTCGCTTATATCTCACCCGAACTTCCTCCTCCCTTAGTTTATACACTTTCACCTCCCTCTTACTTGTTGTTGCCACCTTCCTCTTTTCCCATCTACCTCTTACTCTAACTGTAGCTATAACTAAATAATGATCCGATATATCAGTTGCCCCTCTACAAACATGTACATCCTGGAGCCTACCCATCAACCTTTTATCCACCAATACATAATCTAACAAACTACTTTCATTACGTTCTACATCATACCTTGTATATTTATCCTTTTTTTCATAAAATATGTATTATTACCAAATCTCTTTCTACACATAGCTCAATTAAAGGCTCCCCATTTACATTTACCCCTGGCACCCCAAATTTACCTCCACAACATTTTTACCCACTTTAGCATTGAAATCCCCAACCACCATTAGTCTCACACTTGATTCAATACTCCCCACGCATTCACTCAACATTTCCCAAAATCTCTCTCTCTCTCTCTACACTTCTCTCTTCTCCAGGTGCATACACGCTTACTATAACCCACTTTTCACATCCAATCTTTATTTTACTCCACATAATCCTTGAATACATTTGTAGTCCCTCTTTTCCTGCCATAGCTTATTCTTCAACATTATTGCTACTCCTTCTTTAGCTCTAACTCTATTTGAAACCCCTGACCTAATCCCATTTATTTCTCTCCATTGAAACTCTCCCACCCCCTTCAGCTTTGTTTCACTTAAAGCCAGGACATCCAGTTTCTTCTCATTCATAACATCCACAATCATCTCTTTCTTATCATTTGCACAACATCCACGCACATTCAGACTTCCCACTTTGACAATTTTCTTCTTCTTCTTCTTTTTAGTAATCTTTACAGGAAAAGGGGTTACTAGCCCATTGTTCCCGGCATTTTAGTTGACTTTTACAACACGCATGGCTTACGGAGGAAAGATTCTTATTCCACTTCCCCATAGATATAAAAAGGAAAAGCAATAAGACCAAGAACTATTAAGAGAAAATCAAAGAAAACTCAGATGAGTGTGTATAAATAATCGTGTACATGTATGTGTAGTGTGACCTAAGTGTAAGTAGAAGTAGCAAGACATGCCTGTAATCTTGCATATTTATGAGAGAAAAAAGACACCAGCAATCCTACCATCATGTAAAACAATTACAGGCTTTCGTTTTACACTCACTTGGCAGGACGGTAGTACCTAACTGGGTGGTTGCTGTCTACCAACCTACTACTTTATATGTATATATATATATATATATATATATATATATATATATATATATATATATATATATATATATATATATAACAACAACATTGCGACTAGCCGAGGACTCGAACCCATGTCGTTTTGGCCCTCTTCATGGTGAGGGGAAAATCACATGACGTTCTAACTCACAGGACCACCCAGCCCTACAGGAATCATGCACCACGCAGAGACAGATGTTTTACAGGAATCCGATTACATACGGTGGTGTGGGTGCCTCACAGGCGTGTGGTGTACTAGCCTCCACAAGCAGTGTATGTTATTGTAACGAGTGGCATTTAATCAATAACAACACTGCGACTAGCCGAGGACTCGAACCCATGTCGTTTTGGCTCGCCTCAGGGTGAGCTAAAATCACATGATGCTCTAACCCACAGGACCACTCAGCCCTACAAGAATCACGCACACGTGATCCGAGGGCATACGATAAAGTGGGTGCCTCTGAGCTAATTTCGTTCTACTCCCCATTTGGTGTACTAGCCTCCCCAAACAATATATATTACTGTAACCACGAACGAGTGGTATTTAATCAATAGCAACACTGCGACTTAACGAGCACTCGAACCCATGTCGTTTTTGGCCCACCTCATGGTGAGCAAAAAAATCACATAATGCTCTAACCCACAAGACCACTCAGCCCTACAAGAGTCATGCACCCAGCAGAGCTAGGTGTTTTACCGTGATCCGATTACATATGTGGTGTGGGTACCTCTGACCTAATTTCATTCTACTCCCCGTTTGGTGAACTAGCCTCTACTAGCAGTACATATTTATATATATTTATATATAGGAGTCGTCCTAGTGTTGAGTCGAGTGGAGTCATCCTAACGTTGAGTTGTGTAGAGTCATCCTAATGCAGGTCATCTGACGCATCATTCAGAATGATTGATGGCATACAGTACCAATAAGTTGATGAATAAGACACATATACAAGACTTGTGCATTTTTATTGCCGAAACGTTTCGTCTGCACGGAAGACTTAAAATTTATTCTGCTATCTACCGTGTTATATTCACTCAAAATCGACCGAAGAAGCCCGCTGCACGAGCGATACGTTTCGGCAATAGAGATGCCTCAGTTTTGGACATGAATCGTACTCATCAAATGGGATATGCCAAACCCTTATGGCTCATTTAGCACACTGACAGAGGTTCGATCCTCCGTCTACTAATCGCCGGACAGTCTTCCTAATTGTACTCACCTGATTTGGAAAGCCCAATGTGGTTGCTAGGGTGAACTAGGCGTGGTGTTGTGGACCGGGAACCCTGTTAAATTATAAATAAGCTTCATCTATCTGCGGTGCCGCTTGCAGCGGGGGGATGCTCAATTGGCAAGAAGCCACGCTAACGGGAGTGACCGCCCCCGAATCATCATGAATTATGTCTTCGTGAACCAGGATAGCAAGACCAGAAATAGTGGAAGGGCTAAACTTACCAATGACGGACTTAGTAATGCAAAGGTTAAAGAAGATGGTTAGGATAAAGGTTTGTAGCACTGGATGACGAGCCTTGAAGGGACGCTAGTCTTGAAGAACCTTCTGTTTTGCACTCATTCATGCATAAGGAAATGACTGTTATCGTAGTTAATATATGTAGTCTAGGTGTAACTAATGCTATATGATCCGTTTCTTTATTATCAAAATCAGTACGGCCCGATTTTTTTTTTGTCACCCTTACTTCTTCCTGTTTCTCCTTCTAGTCTTCCAGGACCAGCCTAAAGAATATCCTTCACAAGCTCTTTCTTCCATGGATAGCATTTTTTCCATGGAAGCTTAAGAATACCCCTCACAAACCATCTCTAATTGGTTGTGAAAACATGCAATTATAATAAGTTTTATGACCTGCACGAACTCTATCGCTGTAGACAACAAGAGCATTTCACCCCTCCCTGGAAGGTGTGTTCACTTAATACTACATACCTGAAAGCCCTTCCCAAGATGCTCATCGCTTGTAATCCCTTCCTTACAACACTTGCAAGGCAACTGCTAAAGAAGTTTCTTAAATATTAGTAATAATGTATCACAAATTATATATACTGATGGATCTAAACAGGAGTCCACTGGCAGTGCTGCGTCTACTCCTATTGCTACGTCCCTAGATAAGAACAGCAGGAACTATGTTCAGATAGACATAAAAATTAAGAACTAGGCATCTACAATACACATTGAATTGCCTGCCATTATAATCGCCGTAAATTCGACTTATGATACTGAGCTTGACTCTTTGATTATTACTAATTATATTTCATCTCTGAAGGCTCTCGTCTCGCATAGTGACTAATAACATGTTTACTGGAGAAGCCAGATACAGTCGCTAGGAAATCAGAGAAAAGGGAATTAGAATATAATTTTTGTGATTCTATCAGACACTAATTTTCTCCAAAGAAATTACCCTGAAGAAAAGTGAAAAATATAACTTAGATATGTCTACGTCTAGCATTAGGGATAATATAATGAGAGAAGGAAATAATGAAACTAAATGCTATAGGAATACAGTTAGAAGCTTGAGTAGATATATCACTATGATAACGTAAGTTCCGATAAGTATGTTCATGGAGCAACTTGCAATCTGAACAGACTGACGATTTATTAGGCTTGGTTACAAGTACTTAAAAATGTTGGGCAGCCAGATGATGATCAAACTAAATACAAAGTACAGTGGACCCCCGCATAGCGAACTTAATCCGTGCAAGAGGGCTGGTCGTTATGCGAAATGTTCGCTATGCGAATTAATTTTCCCCATAAGAAATAATGGAAATAAAATTAATCCGTGCAAGACACCCAAAAGTATGAAAAAAAATTTTTTTTACCACAAAAAAATGTTAATTTTAGTACACACAAACTGAAAAAGGCATGCACAATTACATGACACTTACTTTTATTGAAGATCTGGTGATGATTGATGGGATGGGAGGAGGGGAGAGAGAGTGTTAGTGTTTAGAAGGGGAATCCCCTTCCATTAGGACTTGAGGTAGCAAGTCCTTTTCCGGGGTTACTTCCCTTCTTCTTTTAATGCCACTAGGACCAGCTTCAGAGTCACTGGACCTCTGTCGCACAACAAATCTGTCCATAGAGCTCTGTACCTCCCGTTCCTTTACGATTTGTCTAAAATGGGCCATAACATTGTCATTGAAATAGTCACCAGCACGGCTTGCAACAGCTGTGTCAGGGTGATTTTCATCCATAAAGGTTTGCAGTTCAACCCACTGTGCACACATTTCCTTAATTTTTGAAGTAGGCACAATGGATTCCACAACTGGCATAGGCTTCTCAGGGTTAGCCCCAAACCCTTCAAAATCTTTCTTAATTTCCATACTAATTCTCACCCTTTTTACCACAGGGTTGGCACTAGAAGCTTTCTTGGGGCCCATGGTCACTTATTTTCCAGAAACAGCACCGAAAACACTGTAATAATACGAAATATTCCGAGTGTATGCTTGAATGTTACCGCGGAGGCTGGCTGATAAACAATGGACGTGTCTCGGACGAAGGTCGCTGAGCGGGTTTTTGTCCACTATGCGGGGCAAAATTTTGGCGAACAAAGCGTTCGCTATGCGGATTGTTCGCTATGCAAGGCGTTCGCTATGCGGGGGTCCACTGTATATGATAAATTTTTTTGGAACATTGGGTGCTTAATTATCCACCTCTCTACAGTTTTGGTGACATGCTCAGTATGTTTGCTTTCAGATCTATCTCCATGCATGTTATCTACAGTGTCTTTATCCCCAATAATGCGTTCTATGTCTTTTCTTCTCTGTCCTTCATCTATTCTCATATAAATCTATTGCCATGTATGTAGACAAAATTCTATTATAAACTTAACTGAGTTAGTCTGCAACCGGTTTAGGTTAAATTTGAGCCTCTAAATGTCCTCTCAGATTGTTTTCTGTCATATTTGTCTGGCGTCATTGGATTAAAAGTGTAATACCGTTTATGATTCAGTGTCCTTCGGCAGATCATTTATGCATATCAGGAACAGCAAGGGTATAGGAACTCAATCTTAAGAGGGTCCTTGCTCATTCTTATATCCTCTCCCTCTCTCATCGTTTGCCAGGGATAATAATAATAATAATAATAATAATATCAATAACAATAATAAAATTAATAATAATAATAATAAAATAAAATATTAATAACAACAATAATCAAAATAATAAAATAAAATATCAATAACAACAATAATCAAAATAATAATAATAATAATAATAATAATAACATTGCAGATCTTCCTATATTTCCTTCAGTAAAGTACTCACCTAAATGTGGTTGCAGGGGTCGAGACTCAGCTCTTGGCCTCGCCTCTTCACCGAGTGCTAGTAGGTCCTCTCTCTCTCCCTGCTCCATGAGCTTTATCATACCTCATTCTTAAAGCTATATATCGTTCCTGTCTCCACTACCTCAGTTCCTAGGCTTTTCCACTTCTGAATACTCTATGACTGAAGAAATACCTCCTAGCATCCCTTTGACTCATCTGGGTCTTCAATTGTGACCCCTTGTTTCTGTGTCCCCTCTTTGGAAAATCCTGTCTCTGTCCACCTTGTCTATCCCACGCAGTATTTTATCTGTCGTTATCATGTCTTCCCTGACTCTCCTGTCCTCCAGTGTCGTCAGTCCGATTTCCCTTAACCTTTCTTCATAGGACATTCCCCTTAGCTCTGGAACTAACCTTGTCCCAAACCTTTGCACTTTCTATAATTTCTTGATGTGCTTGATCAAGTGTGGGTTCGAAACAGGTGCTGCGTACTCCAGTATGGGCCTGACGTTCACGGTGTACAGTGTCTTGAACGATTCCTTATTAAGGTATCGGAACGCTGTTCTGTTCTCAGGTTTGCCAGGCGCCCATATGCTGCAGCAGTTACCTGGTTGATGTGTGCTTCAGGAGACGTGCTGGGTGTTATACTCACCCCAAGATCTTTCTCCTTGAGCGAGGTTTGCAGTCTTTGGCCACCTAGCCTATACTTCGTCTGCGGTCTTCTGTGCCCTTTCCCGATCCTCATGACTTTGCATTTGGCGGGGTTAAATTCGAGAAACCAGTTGCTGGACCAGGTGTAAGGTCTGTCCAGGTCTCTCTGAAGTCCTGCCTGATCCTCATCTGATTTAATTCTCCTCATTAACTTCACATCATCTGAGTCTAACCTTTCCATCATGTCATTTACATATACCAAAAATAGCATTGGTCCTAGGACCGACCCCTGTGGGACTCCGCTCGTCACAGGTGCCCACTGTGATAACTTATCACGTACCGTGACTCGTTGTTGCCTCCCTGTCAGGTATTCTCTGATCTATTGCAGTGCCCTTCCTGTTACACGCGCCTGATCCTCTAGCTGCTGCACTAATCTCTTGTGACGAACTGTGTCAAAAGGCCTTCTTCCAGTCCAAGAAGATGCAGTCAACCCACCCCTCTCTCTCTTGTCTTACTTCTGTTACTTTATCATGAAACTCCAGAAGTCCTGTTACTGCTGTACTTGTTGATCCAGATTGCTGATCCGACACCGATGGGGTACTGTGTCGAATGTTTTGCCTCTAGTGCAGGAAAGTGTAGTCTTCCCAGTCCTATCTTTCTTTGCATATTTTCCATTACTCTGTCGTAGAGCTTTATGGGGCTCGTAAGGCAAGACTTGACACACACATTGGTTGTCTCTTTATCTGTTCGATACTTTCTTGGTGCTATTCTGCTTCCTTTCTTAGTACATTTTTTAGTACATTAGTCCATATGCCTCTTAGGCTGGTATGGCCTTTAATCAGGTGTTATTTAAATCAAATAGCCAACAAGGATGAGCACAAAAACCCACGTTGTGGAATAAGCTTTTATCTGGAGAACGTTTCACTCTGTGCAAAGCTGAATCAAATCATGATTTGATAATCCGCAAAGTTGTTTTAACTTGTTCTTTTTTCTTTATGTTTTCGTATTCTTTCCGACAGGGGTTTTTAAAATAATTCTTCTGTGGTTGATACATTTGTTTCTCAAGTTACATCTATTGTTGTACGTGGGGATATTCGATATATCCCCATGTACAACAATAGATGTACATGGGGATTTATCTACACGCAAATATTTATCTAAAAATCTTAGCCACAGGTTAACTCTTAAATTTATTTTCCTAAATTCATATGAGCACAGGTCACCCTCGGTAGCTTCTTCAGGTTTAAAGGTTTTTAAGGTTACAGGCTTGAGCACCGAACATGTATGTTTTGAGGGTGTTCGATAAGAGTGGCGGTGAGTAGCTTTTGAAATTTGTACCGTGAAATCATTTAGGGAAATTGATTGGCCGGAAAAGAATCATGGAGCCATACTTTGAAAGCAGATGAGAACAGCATTTCTGTATAATTGTTTTTTAAATGTTTTCGTAACACTACAGAACACGTAAATAATCATACAAGAAAATGATTGACATTTCAAATAATGCGTCTTAATATTGATGGAGAACTCTCTTCATTTTTTTTTCAAAAGAATTGAAACTATTCTGCTCTTCCTCAAATCAAATTTAATTACCATCTGGTATCGAAGGCACCGTATGGCCAATAATGCTTTCAGCGATCGGCTTAAAATATATACTCCAAATAGGGGAAAAAAAAATCCATTACGCTTCAAAAAAAAAAAAAGAAAAAAACTTTTCCCCACGAGGTTTGATAAGTATTTCACTTTTCAGCGACCTCAAGTGTCACTCTTTCCACACTACCCCCCCCCCCCGACACACCTACCTGCTCACCAGTGCCAGTAGTTCCTCTTTACTTGGTGTGGGTTTCCAGGCACTCTCTCTCTTCCGCTCTCTCTCTCTCTCTCTCTCTCACACACTCTTTTTCCTTCTCTCCTCTCTCTCCCTCGCTCTTTCTCTTTTAATGTAGATAAAAGTAGATAGCTTTGATATAGATTTACAAGTTCTCTGCTATATGTCTTTTCCATGTACTTTCTGTCTGTCTGTCTATCTGTCTGTCTGTCTCTCCTGGACAGGTGAGTGTTCCCTGCACACCCACACACCGTCACCGCCACCCTCGCTCAGGTATTGCATCCAGTGACGTTCTTAAAGCTGTGTTGGTGCCTCGGGGTGCAGGGGAGAACGGAGGAGGACGAGGAGGAAGAAAAGGAGGAAGAGGAGGAGGTAGGAGAAGGAAAAGGATAAGGAGTAGGTGGAGGAGAAAGAAGGAGGAGGTGGAGGAGGAGGAGAAAGAGGAGGAGGTGTAGAAAACAGACAAGAAGAAGATTGATAATTTGGTCTCCGCCTTATCAATCTCCAGTACATTCTCGCGTCACGAGAGATAAACGATCAGATTTGAACGTTTAATATTTTTTCTAAGGTTCTTCATTGTTATACGAAATAGTGCCCCTTTTTATAAGTTCCTTATATGTAGTTTATTGAGCTTTACCAGTTCCTTATATGTGGTTTAATGAAATTTATAAGTTCTTTACATATGGTTAAATAAGTCTTTATAGGTTTATAAGTTCCCTATATATGGTTTAATATGTCTTTTTGGGTTTATAAATTCCTTATATGTGGTTTAATACGTTTAAATACGTCTTCATAGGTTTACGAAACCTAACCTAATCTAACCTAACCTAACCTAACCTAACCTAACCTAATCTAACCAAGCTTAAATAACCCAAAAATAACCAAAACATAAAGCAGAGAAAATAGGTTTTAAAAAAGAATGTCTTTTCGTAGCCATTTGGACCTTGTTATACCTACTGTTGAAGCTGTGTATTGGTTTTCATTCCGCCACCGCCTTACATAAGTCATTCTCTTTTTTTACAACCAATTTGTGAATATTTCCTTAAATTCCTATGACACAGAAGTTGACGTTTAAGTGAAACCCCCCCCCCCCCCAAAAAAAAAGACGTTGAAAATAAGAGAGGTTGAAATAGTCGTTTTATTTACGGGGTTGAAACCCCTCAAGGAAGGTTGCCATGTTGTTGAAGGGTTCTTGATCCAAGGAACTAAATTTATCCCCTTCCTAAGAAAAAAAAGCCTGATTGCCTCACATTCCCCTGTGGTTGTATGATTCTTACGAGTTTAGCGCTTCCTAAAGAATACATAACAAACGTAAGCTTGTATAAAGCAGCAATCGGCTCATATATATATTTTTTTACCTATACGAAAATTCATTTTTTTTTTAAATGCACAAAACTTTACTTTGTTTATACAACTTTACTTTCTTTGTATAACTTTACTTTGTTTGTATAACTTTACTTTACTTTGTATAACTTTACTTTGTTTATACAACTTACTTTCTTTGTATAACTTTACTTGTTTGCATAACTTTACTTTGTTTATACAACTTTACTTTGTCTGCATAACTTTACTTTGTTTGCATAACTTTACTTTGTTTATACAACTTTACTTTGTCTGCATAACTTTACTTTGTCTGCATAACTTTACTTTGTTTATACAACTTTACTTTGTCTGCATAACTTTACTTTGTTTATACAACTTTACTTTGTTTGCATAACTTTACTTTGTTTGCATAACTTTACTTTGTCTGCATAACTTTACTTTGTCTGCATAACTTTACTTTGTCTGCATAACTTTACTTTGTTTATACAACTTTACTTTGTCTGCATAACTTTACTTTGTTTATACAACTTTACTTTGTTTGCATAACTTTACTTTGTTTGCATAACTTTACTTTGTCTGCATAACTTTACTTTGTCTGCATAACTTTACTTTGTTTATACAACTTTACTTTGTTTGCATAACTACTTTGTATAACTTTACTTTGCATTACGACTTCGGAATCGTAACTTAAATAAAATATCCTGGCTCCTAAATGGCCGCTTAATCTGCTATCCAAGGGCATTTAAAATACACTAAAAAACACAGTAACTCTCGGGCCAGCATGTACTCATATGTTAAATAATATTAATTATTATAAGGACACAAAAACTCACCTATACAAAATATATATATATATATATATATATATATATATATATATATATATATATATATATATATATATATATATATATATATATATATATATATATATATATATATATATATATATATATATATATATATATATATATATATATATATATATATATATATTAACAAGTCTGCCGTCTCCCACCGAGGCAGGGTGACCCAAAAAGAAAATACTTTCATCATTCAACACTTTCACCACACTCACACACAATCACTGTTTTTGCAGAGGTGCCCAAAATACAACACTTTAGAAGTATATACGTATAAAAATACACAATATATGCCTCCAAACTGCCAATATCCCAAACCCCTCCTTTAGAGTGCAGGCATTGTACTTCCCATTTCCAGGACTCAAGTCCGGCTATATAAAATAACCGGTTTCCCTGAATCCCTTCACTAAATATTACCCTGCTCACACTCCAACAGCTCGTCAGGTACCAAATACCATTCGTCTCCATTCACTCCTATCTAACACGCTCACACACGCTTGCTGGAAGTCCAAACCCCTCGCCCACAAAACCATCTTTATATATGTCGTGCCGAATAGGCAGAACTTGCGATCTTGGCTTAAATAGCAACGCTCATCTTGCCATATAGGACAAGTGAAAATTTGTGTATGCAATAATTTCGCCAAAATCATTCTGAACCTAAAGAAAATATATATTTCACTGTGTTTCTTTAGTATTAAATTATTGTAAACAAATCTAAAATATATTTAGTTGGGTTAGGCTAAAATAAATTGTTCTTGTTGTAATAAGGTTAGGTAAGTTTTCTAAGATTCTTTTGGTGCAAAATTATAAATTTTTACATTAACATTAATGAAAAAAATATATATCTTTAAACGTATAAGAGAAAATTTTAGAAAAGACTTAATTTTAAATGAGTTCTTGCTAATTAATATATATAGTATATATATATATATATATATATATATATATATATATATATATATATATATATATATATATATATATGTTTGTATAGGGCCTTAGAAAACATGAGAACATTTACACACTAACTAAATTATAGTATACACTAAAAAACTTACCAAAATTACCTACTCATACTACCGCCCAAACATGATAACTTCACCCCGTCACCACCCGTCTCGTACTAACTCACAAGCCACAAACATCTCATCTGCTTCTGTCTCTTGGCCACTGCCTGACTGACCAGGAATAATACGCGTACGGATTCAGTACAACCCCGGTACAATCGAGCCTTATTTATACTATTTTATTACAATATTTTAAATGCAGCACTCTGCATAGCATACAAAATGTATAACTACAAATATATAAATAACAAAAAGGCACAATACCGTGACTGGAACGATACACAAATAACCCGCACATAAAAGACAGAAGCTTACGACGACGTTTCGGTCCGACTTGGACCATTGACAAAGTCACACTAGTGTGACTTTGTCAATGGTCCAAGTCGGACCGAAACGTCGTCGTAAGCTTCTGTCTTTTATGTGCGGGTTATTTGTGTATAACTACACTTTGTACAATTGTACTTTGTATAAAATGTTTTCCAGGAAAACAAGCGGAGCAGGAACTGCCTGGAATATCATGTCAGATTCCTGAAACCAGAGACTGGAATCTGGGAATGGCTCACCCAGTGAAGGTCAGGAACGGTTGAGAAGAAACAGCTGAACACCGCGACGCAAGTACCAAGTATCGTGTATTCTTGCCGTGCATCATGTATCTGTGCCGTGCATCATGTATCCGTGCCGTGCATCATGTATCTGTGCCGTGCATCATGTATCTGTGCCGTGCACCATGTATCTGTGCCGTGCATCATGTATCTGTGCCGTGAATCAAGTATCCGTGCCGTGCATCATGTATCTGTGCCGTGCATCATGTATCTGTGCCGTGCACCATGTATCTGTACCGTGCATCATGTATCTGTGCCGTGCATCATGTATCTGTGCCGTGCACCATGTATCTGTGCCGTGCATCATGTATATGTGCCGTGCATCATGTATCTGTGCCGTGCATCATGTATCTGTGCCGTGCACCATGTATCTGTGCCGTGCATCATGTATCTGTGCCGTGCATCATGTATCTGTGCCGTGCACCATGTATCTGTGCCGTGCACCATGTATCCGTGCCGTGAATCATGTATCCGTGCCGTGCATCATGTATCCGTGCCGTGCATCATGTATCTGTGCCGTGCACCATGTATCTGTGCCGTGCATCATGTATCTGTGCCGTGCATCATGTATCCGTCCCGTGCATCATGTATCTGTGCCGTGCATCATGTATCTGTGCCGTGCATCATGTATCTGTGCCGTGCATCATGTATCTGTGCCGTGCACCATGTATCTGTGCCGTGCATCATGTATCTGTGCCGTGCATCATGTATCCGTGCCGTGCACCATGTATCTGTGCCGTGCATCATGTATCTGTGGCGTGCATCATGTATCCGTGCCGTGCATCATGTATCCGTGCCGGTGCCATGCATCATGTATCCGTGCCGTGCACCATGTATCTGTGCCGTGCATCATGTATCTGTGCCGTGCACCATGTATCCGTGCTGTGCATCATGTATCCGTGCCGTGCACCATGTATCTGTGCCGTGCATCATGTATCTGTGCCGTGCATCATGTATCCGTGCTGTGCATCATGTATCCGTGCCGTGCATCATGTATCTGTGCCTGCATCATGTATCCGTGCCGTGCATCATGTATCTGTGCCGTGCATCATGTATCCGTGCTGTGCATCATGTATCCGTGCCGTGCATCATGTATCTGTGCCGTGCATCATGTATCCGTGCCGTGCATCATGTATCCGTGCTGTGCATCATGTATCCGTGCCGTGCATCATGTATCTGTGCCGTGCATCATGTATCCGTGCCGTGCATCATGTATCTGTGCCGCGTATCTGTATTACGTAAACATGATGTGGCATGTGTCTGCATTATGTAATATGTATTACATCATGTTACATGTAAATATGTATCATTTATCTGTGTCATGTGAATATTGTATCATGAATCTGTATTTAATTTTGCTGACATAAAAAAGTATTTTTTAAGTGTGTAAACTGTTAATTAGTTAACTAACTGACTTACTAGCTAATTATTTATCGATAGTCAAAGGCACTTGTCGATAGTCACTTCGTCTTTTTCGAGTGGTGTGTGTGTGTGTGTGTGTGTGTACTCACCTAGTTGTCCTCACCTAGTTGTGGTTGCTGAGGTCGAGTCATAGCTCCTGGCCCCGCCTCTTCACTGGCCTCTACTGTGTGTGTGTGTGTCTTTCTCTTTTTCTCATTTTCTCTCTCTCTCTCTCTCTCTCTCTCTCTCTCTCTATATATATATATATATATATATATATATATATATATATATATATATATATATATATATATATATATCTTCAATACACCCACATACACTTTTGCATCCACCCACATTACCTCTACAGACACGTACACACGTTCACACTTTCACCTACACACATATATACACATGCACACCCTGTCACGCACACACATGCTCACGGCTACACACCACACCTACACCTTCACATTGCCTCACCCCACACTCTTGCAAATAAATCTTATGACACACACTAGTCGTATATACTGTAGTCATATACTTTAATAACAGTAATAATACTAAAATTATAAATAATAATTATATATCTAATATATACATGAAGAATTCCTTGGGAAATGGAGTCTTACAAGGAAGATGAAAACCAGCAGTGCTACTTGAAACATTATTTATTATAGACTAGTTTCGGAGTGAGTTCATCTTCTGATTTTAACAGTGCTTGATGATGGAGTAAGTTAACTCCCGAACTTGTCGTGCATAAATGTCTGAAGTAGTTTCAAGTAGGAGCCATTCATACCAGGTCTCTTTTCAGTAGATTAAATGTGTTCTTATAGTGTAATACAAATAGTGCATTATCAGCAGCTAGGTTACTGAAATACGTCCTTGACACAAGAAACCAAGCTTCACTACCTCGAGGGACTCGAAGGCCAACCTGGTTTGGTTGAAGTATCATGCCAATCTTCGTTGCAAGTACCTAAGACATCAACTTTAGCACCGAGGCAACGAAGAGTGTTGCTCAAGGCGATGTGCCTAATTCCTCAGTCTTTGCGTTTCAGGACACGAAGCGATGCACCGAAGAATAAAGGTTTAATTTTCATCCATGTAATTGCTCGCGAACCTTGCGATCTCCAACAGGAGGGTCTTTGCAATCTCCCTAAGAACAGGATTAACCATCGCTTTTAAAATCTGGGGTTTTATTCCACACAGCACCTCAGCAGAACCAGACAAGAACGATACAATTGCTCGGTAAATATCCAGATTTGTACATAAACAGTGGTTCCAGTTAAGACAGTGGTGTTAGAATTACTGGTGTCCCTGATTTCCCTGGCAGGGTGCTTTTCTCTCAGTGGTTGTTAAGCAATGTCGAAATCCCTGGAGCAATTGTATCTTCGCTGATTATTATTCTGATCACCTCCATTGTGTTGCCTTCATTTTCTTTGCTCACCTGGACTCAGATTTTCTCATGTCAGTAAAGTCATTATTGACTGCCTATATTTTTATTTATTTAGTTAATTAGTTAGCAAGCTATGTATTTATTTATTTTTTAGTTAGTTAATTATCAACTTATTTGTGTGTTTATTTATTGAGAGAGTAAAATTCAGCCATTCTTTAACCTGTCAGTTTAGTTGAGCTACAAAAGTCTGTCTGCGGGGGAAGTATAAAAACGTTATTACGAAGGTCAAACGAGGGGAAAGAGAGGAAAAAAAAGAGAAGGTGTGAATTACTTCAGAAAATTTAGGTGACTGAACCCACGCGGTCTAGGAAGACAAGGTCTGCCAAATTTATTTAGGTGATTCTCTGAACTAGCTCAGAGACGTGACTCAAATGGTATCGTCTCTGATTCATACAACATGGATTCGGGTTCGATCACAGGAGAAGTGGAAACATTGGGCATGTTTTCATGAGCTAATTTGGGGTAAAAGCGTAAAACAATATCTGTTGAATTTTTTTTTCTAATCGTAAATTAATTTGTTTTGTTATTTTCAAGTTCTTTAAACTTTTTTATTGCCATAATGCAACCAAAGTTCTTCCTATAATATCTATAACATGTTCATGTGTTCAGCTTTCATATGAATAACTTCGAACTTCCACGAGAAAATAGTCTCTTCCCTATATCAGTGATGTCGTGGCCATGTCTCCTGTCTATGTACGTTCTTCCAGGGTTTCCAGATATAGTTCGTACAGTCGCCCTTATTATTTTTCGTTTTTTGCTTCCGTTCTTCATTTTGGTCCTGAATATCAAAACATTCTTCATTTATCAGCATTTTTGTTTCTGAGTTTGGTTTCAAGATGGTGCTGTGTACCCGAGGATTAAGTAACACATGTAAATAAAAAAGACCCCTTTTTTTTTTTTTAATTTAATAAAATCAAGTACAGTGGAACCTCAAAAATCGAACTGCTCCCAACTCAACCAATTATGTAAGTGTATTTTTGTAAGTGCTTTTATAAGTGTATTTTTGAGGGTCTGAAATGAACTAATCTAATTTACATTATTCCTGATAGGAATAAATTCGTTTGGTAGCGGCACTTGAACAGCCTTCTGGACCGAAGAAAGTTCGATATTTGAGGTTCTAGTGTAGTTCGGATCCTTAGGTGCTTTTACTAGGAAGCGATCAGCAACGGATGTCCAACATCTAGCTAGCTACAAAATTTACTTCTAGGTAAACAGGAGCAATGGTTGTAGTAAGTCTGGTGTGTGACGCTTATGTTTTACTGTCGATGTGGATCTCTCACAACTAACGTTCACTTGGACTGGATATAAGACAAATTTTTTGGTCTGTTCGGTATCTTTATGACGCATAGCATGCCTGTGTGTGTGAGTGTGTGTATGTGTGTGTGTATGTGTGTGTGTGTGTGTGTGTGTGTGTGTCTGTGTGTGTGTCTGTGTTTGTGTGTGTGTGTGTGTGTATGTCTGTGTCTGTGTGTGTGTCTGTGTGTGTGTCTGTGTGTGTGTCTGTGTGTGTGTCTGTGTGTGTGTGTCTGTGTGTGTGTCTGGGTGTATGTGTGTCTGTGTGTGTGTCTGGGTGTGTGTGTGTCTGTGTGTGTGTGTGTGTCTGGGTGTCTGGGTGTGTGTGTGTGTGTGTGTGTGTGTGTGTGTGTATGTGTGTGTATGTGTGTGTGTGTGTGTGTGTGTGTGTGTGTGTGTGTGTGTGTGTGTGTCTGTGTGTGTGTGTCTGTGTGTGTGTGTCTGTGTGTGTGTCTGTGTGTGTGTCTCTACTCACCTAGTTGAGGTTGCGGGGGTCGAGTCCGAGCTCCTGGCCCCGAGTCTGTGTGTGTGTCTGTGTGTGTGTCTGTGTGTGTGTGTGTGTGTGTGTGTGTGTGTGTGTGTGTGTGTACTCACCTATTTGTGGTTGCAGGGGTCAAGCGTAGCTCCTGGCCCCTCCTCTTCGCTGGTGGTTGCTAAGACCACTCTCTCCCTTTTGCAAGAGCTTTATCATACCTCTTCTTTAACCTATGTATGGATCCTGCCTCCACTACATCACTCTCCAGATTGTTCCACCTCCTGACAGCTCTATTACTGAGAAAATACTCATCTGAGTTTTCAACGTCCAGTTGTGACCCCTTGTTGCTGTTTCCCATCTCTGAAACACTCCGTCCCTTTCCACCTTGTCAATTCCTCTTAGTATTTTATATGTCGCTATCATGTTTCCCCTATCCCTCCTGTCCTCCAGTGTCGTCAAGTTGATTACCCTTAACCTCTCCTCGTGTGTGTGTGTGTGTGTGTGTGTGTGTGTGTGTGTTGGCGGTGTATCACTCAGCCTATAGCGAACATAATCTTGCTGGTTGTGGCGTGAGGTGGTAGAAGTCAGTGATATGTGTCAAAAATTTGTTAAGTGAAATTCTCCAAAGGCAAAAAATCTTTAAATCAGAGTAGACCAGGAAAAAACATGCATTTTTTAAATCTCTTGGTGTCAGGGGTGAACATGAAGAGTCAAAGGTTGGTCGGATGAATGACCTTAACGTTAAAGTTCAAGGCCGGAGGAGGACCTCACCTTAAACATCCAGATATCAGGTTAACATTTTTTTTAAACGCCATGATTTTACAGGGGTTAGGTTCAGGCATGTATTTACAAGCTCAGCCCCTTGATTCTGGTGAAGGGCACTTGATCCGAGGATTTGAAGCTACCCTACCCTTTCTCGGACCAAATAAGATTACCTCCTATCCCCAAGGAGTAGTGTGGCTCCCTGTTTCTGGACAAAGTTGACTGGATTTAAAGCATTTCTACTTTACGAGGGTCATTTAAGCTTCATGGATCCTGTTCTCCACCGAACTAGAGATAAGAGTAAACTCTCAGAATATACAGTGAGAAACATACACCTCTGTGTATATATCCTTCATCTCTATGGACAGAGCTTCTCCAAAATCAGAGAATTGCTTTCATATATCAATTTATTTTAAAATTTCCATTAGCAATATAATACTACATCTACTACTACGTCTACTACCACTACTACTACTACTATTACTAATATTAATAATAATAATAATAATACAAATAATAATAAAATAAAAATATTAATATATTTATAAAATAATAATAATAATATTTATAATTATTACATTATTAATAATGTAGAATGAGTATTACCAAGTCTTCACCAGCAGGAGTTTCGTAAGTAAGCAGGCTGGGTGGGAGCGGCTGTAACATGGTTACCTATTGATTGTGTTGACTCTGTAGAGGGTGCCAGGTACTGGTGGTAGGTAAAGAGGATGGAACAGGTGAGTTTCACAGCCCCACCACCTGCTGCAGCACTACCCACTGCAGCACCACCCACTACAGGGCCACCCACTGCAGGGCCACCCACTGCAGTACCACCCACTGCAGGGCCACCCACTACAGTGCCACCCACTACAGAGCCACCCACTGCAGGGCCACCCACTGCAGGGCCACCCACTGCAGAGCCATCCACTGCAGCACCACCCACTGCAGCACCACCCACTGCAGTGCCACCCACTGCAGAACCACCCACTGCATTGCCACCCACTACAGGGCCAACCACTGCAGAACCACCCACTGCAGGGCCACCCACTGCAGGGCCACCCACTGCAGGGCAACCCACTGCAGCACCTCCCACTGCAGCACCACCCACTACAGGGCCTGCTGCTTGGCTACTGGTACTACTGCTGCTGCTTAACCAGATGCTGCCTGCTTGCTGGCTGAACTACCTGCTGGTAACAATTTGCTACTGCGGCTGTTGAACAACGGTACTAATGCAGCAACGGTACTAATGCTGCTTAACTAATGCTAATGCAGCAGCAACGGTGGCTGCCTAACTTAGCAGCTTAACGAACGGTGCTACCATAACTGCTGCTGGTGGCTACTACTTAACTGCTGCTACTGGCACTGCGAACAACTGGTGCTCAAGTTACGCAACTAACAGGCTTGCTGGTGCTAACTGCTGCTGCTTGGTTGCTACCTCGCCAAGCAACAACGGAGCTACTGCCCAACCAACGGCAACTAACTGGCTGCTACTGCTGGTGCCTAACTAAGCAGCAACTAACTACTGCCTTGCTGATGCTACTGGTTAACTGCTTGGATGCTGCTGGTGCTGTTGGTGCTAACAATGCTAACTGCTGGTGCTACTGCCTGTTAACAGGTACTACTACTGCTGCTGCTGGTACTAGTACTACTGCTGCTGCTACTACTACTATTACTATTACTACTACTGCTGGTACTACTACTGCTGCTGGTACTACTACTGCTGCTGGTACTACTACTGCTGCTGGTACTACTACTGCTGCTGGTACTACTACTGCTGCTGGTACTACTACTGCTGCTGGTACTACTACTGCTGCTGGTACTACTACTGCTGCTGGTACTACTACTGCTGCTGGTACTACTACTGCTGCTGGTACTACTACTGCTGCTGGTACTACTACTGTTGCTGGTACTACTACTGTTGCTGGTACTACTACTGCTGCTGGTACTACTACTGCTGCTGGTACTACTACTGCTGCTGGTACTACTACTGCTGCTGGTACTACTACTGCTGCTGGTACTACTACTGCTGCTGGTACTACTACTGCTGCTGGTACTACTACTGCTGCTGGTACTACTACTGCTGCTGGTACTACTACTGCTGCTGGTACTACTACTGCTGCTGGTACTACTACTGCTGCTGGTACTACTACTGCTGCTGGTACTACTACTGCTGCTGGTACTACTACTGCTGCTGGTACTACTACTGCTGCTGGTACTACTACTGCTGCTGGTACTGCTGCTGCTGTAGAAACTACTGCTGCTGCTGGTACTGCTACTGCTGCTGGTACTGCTACTGCTGCTGGTACTACTACTGCTGCTGGTACTACTACTGCTGCTGGTACTACTAATACTGTTGGTACTACTACTACTGCTGATACTACTACTATTACTACTACTGCTGCTGCTGGTACTAGTACTACTGCTGCTGCTGCTACTACTGCTGCTGGTACTACTACTGCTGCTGGTACTACTACTGCTGCTGGTACTACTACTGCTGCTGGTACTACTACTGCTGCTGGTACTACTACTGCTGCTGGTACTACTACTGCTGCTGGTACTACTACTGCTGCTGGTACTGGTACTACTGCTGCTGGTACTACTACTGCTGCTGGTACTACTACTGCTGCTGCTACTACTAATACTGTTGGTATTACTACTACTGCTGCTGATAGCTGCTACTGCTGCTGCTGGTACTAATACTGCTGCTGGTACTAATACTGCTGCTGGTACTAATACTGCTGCTGGTCCTACTGCTGCTGGTACTACTACTGCTGCTGATACTACTACTGCTGCTGATACTACTAGTGCTGCTGATACTACTAGTGCTGTTGGTACTAATACTGCTGCTGGTACTACTACTGCTGCTGGTACTAATACCGCTGCTGGTACTAATACCGCTGCTGGTACTACTACCGCTGCTGGTACTACTACAGCTGCTGATATTACTACTGCTGCTGGTACTAATACTGCTGCTGGTACTAATACTGCTGCTGGTACTACTACTGCTGCTAGTACTAATACTGCTGCTGGTACTACTACTGCTGCTGGTACTACTACTGCTGCTGGTACTAATACTGCTGCTGGTACTACTACTGCTGCTGGTACTACTACTGCTGCTGGTACTACTACTGCTGCTGGTACTACTACTGCTGCTGGTACTACTACTGCTGCTGGTACTACTACTGCTGCTGGTACTACTACTGCTGCTGGTACTACTACTGCTGCTGGTACTACTACTGCTGCTGGTACTACTACTGCTGCTGGTACTACTACTGCTGCCTACTGCTGCTGGTACTACTACTGCTGCTGGTACTACTACTGCTGCTGGTACTACTACTGCTGCTGGTACTACTACTGTTGCTGGTACTACTACTGCTGCTGGTACTACTACTGCTGCTGGTACTACTACTGCTGCTGGTACTACTACTGCTGCTGGTACTACTACTGCTGCTGGTACTACTACTGCTGCTGGTACTACTACTGCTGCTGGTACTACTACTGCTGCTGGTACTACTACTGCTGCTGGTACTACTACTGCTGCTGGTACTACTACTGCTGCTGGTACTACTACTGCTGCTGGTACTACTACTGCTGCTGGTACTACTACTGCTGCTGCTGGTACTACTACTGCTGCTGGTACTACTACTGCTGCTGGTACTACTACTGCTGCTGGTACTACTACTGCTGCTGGTACTACTACTGCTGCTGGTACTACTACTGCTGCTGGTACTACTACTGCTGCTGGTACTACTACTGCTGCTGCTGCTAGCACTGCTACTGCTGCTGGTACTACTGCTGCTGCTGGTACTACTACTGCTGCTGGTACTACTACTGCTGCTGGTACTACTACTGCTGCTGGTACTACTACTGCTGCTGGTACTACTACTGCTGCTGGTACTACTACTGCTGCTGGTACTACTACTGCTGCTGGTACTACTACTGCTGCTGTTACTACTGCTGCTGCTGGTACTAATACTGCTGCTGGTACTACCACTGCTGTTGGTACTACTACTACTGCTGTTGGTACTACTACTGCTGCTGGTACTAATACTGCTGCTGGTACTAATACTGCTGCTGGTACTACTACTGCTGCTGGTACTACTACTGCTGATGGTACGACTACTGCTGATGGTACTAATACTGCTGCTGGTACTACTACTGCTGCTGGTACTAATACTGCTGCTGGTACTAATACTGCTGCTGGTACTAATACTGCTGCTGGTACTAATACTGCTGCTGGTACTAATACTGCTGCTGGAACTATTATAATTGGTACAATATGGCGGCTGCTACTGCTTCTGGTACTGAAACAACTGTTGCTCCTACTAATGGTACTAAAACTGCTGGTACTACTGTAGGTACTACAAATGTTAACATCACTGCTACTACTGTTTTGCAACTGTTGTTACTAATACCAGCAATACCACTACTATTGTTTATGAATGGTATACATTACCAACAAAATGAAGAATTAGACATATTTAACATCTGGGTATCTTTACTTTTGTAGATGTTTCACCATCCAGTGGCAGATATTGCACATGTTCTCCAACACATCTATTGTTTTTTATGCGCTTGCTACTGCTGGGATTACTTATTATTATTATTATTATTATTATTATTATTATTATGATTCTTTCAACAAACCGGCTGTATCCCACCGAGTCAGGGTAGCCCAAAAAGTAAAGTAAAAGTTTCTCTCTTTTTAACTTTAGTAATGTATACACAAGAAGGGGTTACTATCCCCTCGCTCGCGGCATTTTAGTCTCTTCCTACGACACACATGGCTTACGGAGGAAGAATTCTGTTCCACTTCCCCATGGAGAATTATTATTATTAATTATTATTATTATTATTATATTCACGAGAAAAGGATATATATATATATATATATATATATATATATATATATATATATATATATATATATATATGATTATGAGGCTAAGGTCGCAAGGGATTCAAAGACTAACCCAAAAGGGTTCTTTCAGGTATACAGAAGTAAGATTAGGGACAAGATTGGCCCACTTAAGAGTAACTCTGGTCAGATCACTGACAGTGATAAGGATGTGTGTGAAATTCTCAATACCTACTTCCTCTCAGTTTTCACCCAGGAAAATACTAGCGATATTCCTGAAATAATAGATTATGTAGAACAGGATGATAATAAACTATGTACAATTGCGGTAACTAGTGACATGGTCCTCAGACAAATAGAGAAACTAAAATCTAACAAATCCCCAGGCCCTGATGAAGTGTTTGCAAGGGTGTTAAAGGAATGTAAAGAGAAACTTAGCATACCTTTGGCTAATCTTTTTATCACTACAAACTGGCATAGTGCCTGATAAGTGGAAAATGGCAAATGCAATACCTATTTACAAGGCAGGTGACAGGTCCTTGGCTTCGAACTATAGACTAATAAGCCTTACCTCCATAGTGGGAAAATTTATGGAATCAATAATTGCTGAAGCAATTCGTAGCCATCTTGACCGGCACAGATTGATTAATGAATCTCAACACGGTTTTACAAAGGGGCGTTCCTGTCTTACGAATTTACTAACTTTTTTCACTAAGGTGTTTGAGGAGGTAGATCATGGTAATGAAAATGATATTGTGTATATGGACTTCAGTAAGGCTTTCGATAGAGTTCCTCACCAGAGGCTATTCAGGAAACTTAAGGCACACGGAATAGGAGGAAAAATTTTTTCCTGGGTAGAGGCATGGCTGACAAATAGGCAGCAGAGAGTGCATAAATGGGGAGAAATCAGAATGGGGGCATGTCACAAGCGGTGTTCCTCAGGGGTCAGTGTTGGGCCCGTTGTTGTTCACAATTTACATAAACGACATAGATGAGGGAATAAATAGCGACATAAGCAAATTTGCTGATGACACCAAAATAGGCCGTCTAATTCATTCTAATGAGGACACTAGAGCACTCTAGGATGATTTGAATAGACTGATGCAGTGGTCGGAGAAGCGGCAGATGCAGTTTAATATTGATAAATGCAAAGTTCTAAATGTTGAACAGTTAAATAACCATGCCACATATAAACTAAATAAAGTAGATCTTAATATTACTGATTGCGAAAAGGATTTAGGAGTTCTGGTTGGCAATCATCTAAAACCAAGACAACAGCGCATTAGTGTTCGCAGTAAAGCTAACAGAATTCTTGGCTTCATATCTAGAAGTATAAATAATAGAAGTCCTTAGGTTGTTCTTCAACTCTATATATCCTTGGTTAGGCCTCATTTAGACTATGCTGCTCAGTTCTGGTCACCGTATTACAGAATGGATATAAATGCTCTGGACAACGTACAGAGAAGGATGACAAAGATGATCCCATGTATCAGAAATCTTCCCTATGAGGATAGACTGAGGGCCTTGAATCTGCACTCTCTCGAAAGGCGTATAATTAGGGGGGATATGATCGAGGTGTATAAATGGAAAACAGGAATAAATAAAGGGGATGTAAATAGCGTGCTGAAAATTTCAAGCCAAGACAGGACTCGCAGCAATGGTTTCAAGTTGGAAAAATTCAGATTGAGGAAGGATATAGGAAAGCACTGGTTTGGTAATAGAGTTGTGGATGAGTGAAACAAACTCCCGAGTGCAGTTGAGGCTAAAACGTTGTGTAGTTTTAAAAATAGGTTAGATAAATACATGAGTGGGTGTGTGTGGGTGTGGGCGTGGGTGGGTGCATGTGTTGCTGGGTCTGGTCAGTGCTCCATCCTTGAGTGGATGTGACCAGACTGGGTGGCTCATGGGGCTAATCCGGGGGGGGGGGTCATTGGTTTAATCCGGGGAGGGGGGACATGGACCTGCTCCGCATGGGTCAGTAGGCCTGTTGCAGTGTTCTTTCTTTCTTATGTTCTTATATATCACAGAGAAGAGGTTTCATGAGCTTAGACAGAAGAGGGGACCTCACTCACGACAGCTATACACATTGTGTTTCTTTTCAGACAAAGCGGTAGACTGTTGACATGGGATGCTTGGGGAAGTAGTGCAAGTTGCAACCACTCCAACCTTGAAAGGGGATGTTATCATGAGGTAATCAATGAAGAAGCAACGTCCTGAGGTTGTTGGCAGCCCTGTAACATGCTAGTTTTGGCGAAAATAGCACTTGAACCAAAACAAACACACACACACACACACACACACACACACACACACACACACACACACACACACACACATACATACAAAATACTGAAAGGAACTGGTAAGGTTCACTGGGACAGAGTGTTCGATAGACGGAAAACAGCAAGTTGACGGCACTGCTCTGGAAATTGAAAACACAGATGAGTCACAGTGATGTTAGAAAGTGTTTCTTCAATCTTAGAGCAGCCAGGAAGTGGAACGATCTGGACAGTCGGGTGGAATAGCCAGAATCCATACATAGCTTGAAGGAGAGATGCGACAACGCTTTAGAAGTCAGGAGAGAATGAACCCAGTAGCGGCTAGCGAAAAGGCGGGGCCATGAGCTGAGACTCGACCAATGCAACTACATATGGGTAAGTACATATATAGGTGAGTACACACACAAGTAGCGGAGGCAAGCTCCATACATTATTTTAAGAACAGGTACGATAGGATCCATGAGACTACGAGGGAGTGAATCAGACACAGGTGGCATGTTAAGAGGCAGGACCAAAAGCTAGGACTCAACCTCTGAAACCAAAAATATGTGAGTACAAATAGGCCAGTACAAACACTCGTTACTGCAAGATTAAATTGCAATACATTTTTGGGTATTGGTTGGGTTAGGAGACGTGAAAGAGGAAACCTGTGGTTCGAGAGGAAGTGAAAGCAAACTATTCAAATCATCTTAGAGGTAGATCAACTATGATACTTAGAATCAACTATGCCAGTTGACTGAAGCTGAGGACGCAGTACCACGAACTGAAATTCGACCCATGTAGGCTCAGATGGGTGAGAAGGTTTAAAGTCAGAGTATTCACACTTATGCACACCCTCACTTGTACACTTCTTAAATGTACATAACAAAACATCAGAAAAAATTCCTAAAATACCATACATGTTGCCTTAGCTTGCATAATTTACCAACAAAAAGTTTTTTATTAAATGAAAATCAAACTTGCTCCCTTAGGAATAATGTTAAATGAAAAAAAAGGCAACGATTTTTTTTTTCGTACACACATTCCTTTCATTTCACACTGCAAATTTTTCAGCCTATTCTTCACTTATTCTTATTCTTCTTGGTTTTACTAGAGTTTGTGGGAAATTTCATTGTGTCCTCTGAACGTACGTTACAGAAAACGTACACAAGATCAATGACGTGTCTGTGATGCAATACTGCAGTGGTGACGAAACTATGTCGCATTTATGACGTTTCCATGACGTCACGTGCATCTAGCCAATCAGAAGAAGGTGCGGTACAACAACTGCGGCGTGTATCGATCTTGCTCCCATAATACTTTGAATAATGACATAATTTGCCCCCCACCCAAAAAAAATATCACTACGGTATATACTATTCTGAAATAAATTAAAAGTAGAAAGATATAAATATTTTTAAGATATCAGCTGAAGAAAAATAATAGAGGTTTTTTAATATTTTTTAATTGTAGCCAATCACAGGAGCCCTGGCAGCAACAGTGACGTCACAAATTTGACGTTTGATTATTGCGTCACTGAGGACCATACAATTCGGGAAAGCTTTTTAATAAAACATTGAAAATATCATAGACCATTGTCCAAAACTGATTCATAAGTTAGAACTTTTAATATGGACTACATCCACATAAATCAGCGAGATAGAAAATGGAAGAAATTTCTGCAGGGGAAACGAAAGTAACTGTAAATGTTTACTGTGCCACAGATTGTATCACATATATACGGGATAGTAGGGAAGTGATAGTCTGTCAAATAGGAAATTATTTGGTTAATTTATATGAATTAGATATTCAGGTAGATGATAGACTATTGTTAGTGGATATTAGTGTCTATATTCAGCGATATTTGGAGAAGATAGTCAGTTTCATGCCACGTGCTCTCTTTCTCTCTTGATCCAAGGAGCTGCAGCCGACTTATTCCTTGGACTGAACCAATGGAAATAAATCACTTTCTTGGCTTGTCCTGCTAGGTAATTTACACATGTTACTATAATCACGACCAGGCGATACAAGATGCAAAACAACCACAGGGGGAGTTGAATGGTCGCTCTAGGCCTTTCGTGTTGCAATTAGCACATCATCAGGAGCTTTCGATGTTGCAGAAATGAGTAGGAAGTCCAGATAGATTAGCTGAGGGGAACAATCGAGCTAGAATGTTCCCCTCAGCTAATCTTAGACTTCCTACTCATTTCTGCAGCATTGCAAGCTCCTGATGTGTTGATTGCAACACGAAAGGCCTAGAGCTACCATTCAACTCCCCGTGTGGTTGTTTTGCATTTGATACTATGTATGACAATTGTACTTTTGTGGACCTGTACCTAAATTTCGCCCCACACACACACACCCGCACATGCACACGCACACACACACACACACACACACACGCACACACGCACACGCACACACGCACACACGCACACGCACGCACGCACACACACGCACGCACACGCACACGCACACGCACACACACACGTACACACACACACACACACACACACACACACACATGCACACACGAAAGAATCAGTGAGAAATCCCCAGACATCATAGCAGTCACAGAAACAAAACTCGCTGAGACAATAACAGACACAATCTTCCCAACGGGATATCAGATCCTGAGGAAAGATAGAAGGAGTAGAGGGGGAGGAGGGGTTGCACTGCTCATAAAACACCGATGGGGATTTGAGGAAATGGAAGGCATGGACATGATTGGAGAAAGAGACTACATTGTAGGTACAATTCAGTCCGGAGAACACAAAGTAGTCATTGGAGTGATGTATAACCCACCACAGAACTGCAGGAGGCCAAGAGAGGAGTACGAAGAAAACAACAGGGTGATGGTGGACACACTGGCTGAGGTGGCAAGAAGAGCTCACTCGAGCAGAGCAAAGTTACTGGTAATGGGCGATTTCAACCACAGGGAGATCGACTGGGAAAACCTGGAGCCACATGGGGGTCCCGAAACATGGAGAGCCAAGATGATGGATGTGGTACTTGAAAACCTCATGCATCAACATGTCAGGGACACAACCAGAGAGAGAGGGGAGGATGAGCCAGCAAGACTGGATCTTGTGTTCATGCTGAGCAGTTCAGACATTGAGGACATCACTTACGAGAGGCCCCTTGGAGCTAGCGATCACGTGGTTCTGAGTTTTGATTATATAGTAGAGTTACAAGTGGAGAAGGTAACAGGAACTGAAGGGGACAGGCCAAACTATAAAAGGGGGGACTACACAGGTATGAGAAACTTCCTGCAGGAGGTTCAGTGGGACAGAGAAATGGTAGGAAAATCAGTGAACGAGATGATGGAATATGTGGTAACAAAGTGCAAGGAGGCAGAGGAAAGGTTTGTTCCCAAGGGAAACAGAAATAATAGGAAGACCAAAACGAGTCCTTGGTTTACCCGAAGGTGTAGGGAGGCAAAAACTAAGTGCAACAGAGAATGGAAAAGGTACAGGAGGCATAGGACCCAGGAAAACAAGGAGATTAGTAGAAGAGCCAGAAACGAGTATGCACAGATAAGGAGGGAGGCCCAGCGACAGTATGAAAATGACAGCATCGAAAGTCAAATCTGACCCGAAACTGCTGTATAGCCACATTAGGAGGAAGACAACAGTCAAGGTCCAGGTGATAAGGCTGAGGAAAGAGGTGGAGAACTCACAAGAAACGATCAAGAGGTATGCGAGGAGCTCAACACGAGATTTAAGGAAGTATTTACAGTAGAGACAGGAAGGACTCTGGGGGGACAGACCAGATGGGGACACCAGCAAGGAATACACCAACAAGTGTTGGACGACATACATACAGATGAGGAGGAGGTGAAAAAACTGCTAAGGGACATAGATACCTCAATGGCAATGGGACCGGACA
>NC_091344.1:9593271-9618271 GCF_038502225.1 Cherax quadricarinatus | reverse complement strand
AATAATAATAATAATAATAATAATTCTACTCTTACCACTACTACTACTACTACTACTAATAATAATAATAATAATAATAATTCTACTTTTACCACCACTACTACTACTACTACTACTACTACTACTACTACTACTAATAATAATAATAATAATAATAATAATAATAATAAAAATAATAATAGAGTAATAATATTTTTTTCTAAAATCGTAAAAGGGTGTAAAATTATTTAAAAAGGCCCAGATGATGCACAGCTTTCGGGTGTCTGATAATGACTAGGATCCTCGGTGAAATTTCGAGTTACTGAAGGTCCTTGATATGAAATAAGCTGTTGGGCCTTAGAAAAGTTAGTTATGGGTACTTGCTAAGAATTAGCTTCTAGCTTTTTTTTTTAAATAGGTTTAAGGTTTAGCTTAGGTCAAAATTTCCTTACGTTAGGGAATTAGAAATCTAAACGCTTTTGTTAGTGTTAATAATAATAATAATAATAATAATAATAATAATAATAATAATAATAATAATAATAATCTTTATTTCTACAAGTACATGATACAGCTTATTCAGACCATTGCTGACATCAATGACATACTATATAGAAAGCCCCTGGTTATCAGAGCATTTCGGGCAAATTAGGTTAATTTTGTCTCCAGGATACAACCCACACCAGTCGACTAACATCCAGGTACCTAATTACTGCTAGGTGAACAGGGACAGTAGGTGTCTGAAGGAAACACTCCCAAATGTTTCCAGCCGTACCGAGGATCGAACCACGGACCCCAATGTGAAAGCAAAGTACGCTACCAACCGAGCTACCATTATACTGTTGATGTTATGTAGAGGTTATAGGAAAGTATAACTGTCTTTACTTCATTCATTTATTTTATGATGAAGTTGAATTTAATTTTTTAAACGTAGAGAGGAGACTTTTTGTAATTTGCTTCTCTCTTTATCTGTCTCTGTCTGTCTGTCGTCTCTCAGGCCCACAGATGGCTCCAGCTTCACCCTATTCCCTACTTGTATGTCTCATAACAATAACAAAAAAAAAAGCTTTCAAAAGGCATGCAAAACCATTTTGTGTAACAGAGAGAGAGAGAGAGAGAGAGAGAGAGAGAGAGAGAGAGAGAGAGAGAGAGTGAGAGAGTGAGTTAGGAATCCTTGCTCTAACCTTGCTAAGCCCTGCATAACAAAAATAGAGAGTATAAAGAAAATTTTTGGTGAGAGAGTGAGGGTAAGAACAATTGTGGGTGAGGAATATTGAGGTTGAGGTAATGACGCTAAGAATGAGGATTAAGAAAAATACTAGAAGTTTACAGATAGGCAATGAGGTGCCAGCAAGATGCTAGCTAGCACCTAGCTCCTGTAGTCTGTGACTAACCATGGTCCAGCCGTGGCATAAGGGTAGTAAATGTCAGATACAAGATTCAATGGGACCGAGGAGGTGGCATTTTCGCTAACTTGTATTTCGATGATATTTCAATGACCTTTCAAATGGGGTTGTTAATACGAGGCGTCTTAGCGAAATGCTGTTAGTGCTCTTGTGTTTCCCTGCGGAGGCGAAGTCTGCCTTCCCAGGAGAGTTCGAAACTGAAAACTAGGTTAGAGGTTAGTTGTCCATTTCTTCGTGTGGTAATGGGCGCTGGGGGTACAGGAGACGGTACTCTGTGAGTAGAGCTGCAGCAAAAAGTGTTCCGGTGATGCTAGGAGCCTACAAAAAGCTTAAGTTATCAGATAGGTAAATGTTATTGCCATGGAAGACGATACTCATTGTGTAGAACTGCAGCAAAAAGTGTTCCGGCGATGCTAGGGGCCTGAAGCTTACCAAATAGGTAAGTGTTGTTGCCATGGAAGACAGATTTGTGTGTATATTCGCGTAATTATATTTATCTAGGCTTGCTAGCAATATTTCGAAGTCCCATTGTTAGCTATTCGACTGACACTATACACACTAGTGCGTGGCTAGTTAATGGTCCAAGTCGGACCGAAATGTCGCCATAAAGTTTTTTCTTATATGTGCAGGATATGTATTATTCCAGTCACAGTATTTTGCTTTTTTGTTCCTTATTCGACTGAATTGTCCTAACTTGCCTCCTACCTCAAACTCAAAAATAATTAAAATAATAAATCGTGCCAATATTGCGCCTTTAAAAAAAAACACGGTACCGGTGAGGTTAGAATCCGTGGCGAGTGAGTCGTAAAACTCCAGGCCAGTGAAGTTTTTTTTCAATCGTGTTATTACGATTTCGTGAGTCATAATGCGCCTTTGTACTTCGATTAACCGACGCTGGCTAATGCTTACTCATTTTATCTCTGTTATTAACTACATAACTTCTTCATTTATTAAATCTGTTTATCCTGAAAACTAAAGGAGTTATTTTTTAAAAGTTTTAGGCTCATTCGAATATGTAATTTCCATTTATATTCCGTCGTTCCGTAATTCACCTCATTTTTAATAGGCTGTCTCTATCAAATTGGCGGTTTCTAAGAATTTTATAAATTGGAATCATGTCTTCTCGTGCTTAGAGTTTTTAATGCCAAGTTGTTCAGATACATGAAGTCTATTGTTATATTTACAAGGTTTGTCTATACCGCTGTTACTCTTATTTTTATGTGCGCCTCAGGAGACTAGATAATTTTCTCTGATGGTATGAATCGTCGAGTTTCAGCTTTATACGTCATGATACCAGCCACATTATGCATTGTTCTGAGTTAATTTTTCAATAGCCGATTATATGAACATTCTTGAAGCTTATTCAGTTCTTGTAATCTCTGTTATTGTTCTCATCGCTTGTCCGACAGAAGTAGTTTTTTTCACGTGTATGTGTGTGTTTGTGCGTGAATGTGTGTGTGTGTGTGTGTGTGTGTGTGTGTGTGAGTTCTCACCTAGTTGTAGTTGCAGGGGTCGAGTCACAGCTCCTGGCGCCGCCTCTTCACTGTGTGTGTGTGTACTCACCTATTTGTACTCACCTATTTGTGGTTGCAGGGGTCGAGTCTTAGCTCCTCGCCCCGCTTTATCGAACCTCGTCTTAAAACTGTGTATGGTTCCTGCCTCCACTACGTCATTTTCTAGGCTATTCCACTGCCTTACAACTCTATGACTAAAGAAATACTTCCTAATATCTCTCTGACTCATTTGTGTCTTCAACTTCCAATTGTGGCCTCTTGTTTCTGTGTCCCCTCCCTGGAACATCCTGTCTTTGTCCACCTTGTCTATTCCACGCAGTATTTTATATGTCGTTATCATGTCTCCCCTGACCCTCCTGTCCTCCAGTGTCGTCAGGCCGATTTCCCTTAATCTTTCTTCATAGGACATTCCCCTTAGCTCTGGAACTAACCTTGTGGCAAACCTTTGTACTTTCTCTAGTTTCTTGACGTGCTTTATCAAGTGCGGGTTCCAAACAGGTGCTGCATACTCCAGTATGGGCCTGACATACACGGTGTACAGTGTCTTGAACGATTCCTTACTAAGGTATCGGAATGCTGTTCTCAGGTTTGCCAGGCGCCCATATGCTGCAGCAGTTATCTGATTGATGTGTGCTTCCGGAGACATGCTCGGTGTTATACTCACCCCAAGATCTTTCTCCTTGAGTGAGGTTTGCAGTCTTTGGCCACCTAGCTTATACTCTGTCTGTGGTCTTCTGTGCCCTTCCCCTATCTTCATGACTTTGCATTTGGCAGGATTAAATTCGAGAAGCCATTTGCTGGACCAGGTGTCCAGTCTGTCCAGGTCTCTTTGAAGTCCTGCCTGGTCCTCATCAGATTTAATTCTCCTCATTAACTTCACATCATCTGCAAACAGGGACACTTCTGAGTCTAATCCTTCCATCATGTCGTTCACATATACCAAAAATAGCACTGGTCCTAGGACCGACCCCTGTGGGACCCCGCTCGTCACAGGTGCCCACTGTGATACATCATTACGTACCATGACTCGTTGTTGCCTCCCTGTCAGGTATTCTCTGATCCATTGCAGTGCCCTTTCTGTTATATGCGCCTGATGCTCTAGCTTCTGCACTAATCTCTTGTGAGGAACTGTGTCAAAGGCCTTCTTGCAGTCCAAGAAGATGCAATCAACTCACCCCTCTCTCTCGTGTCTTACTTCTGTTATTTTATCATAAAACTCCAGTAGGTTTGTGACACAGGATTTGCCTTCCGTGAATCCGTGCTGGTTGGCATTTATACTCCTGTTCCGTTCCAGGTGCTCCACCACTCTCCTCCTGATAGTCTTCTCCATAATTTTGCATACTATACACGTCAGTGACACAGGTCTATAGTTTAGTGCCTCTTTTCTGTCTCCTTTTTTAAAAATAGGAACTATATTTGCCGTCTTCCATACCTCAGGTAGTTGCCCAGTTTCCAGGGACATGTTGAAGATTGTGGCAAGTGGAACGCACAACATATCTGCTCCCTCTCTAAGGACCCATGGGGAGATGTTGTCCGGTCCCATTGCCTTTGAGGTATCGATGTCCCTTAGCAGTTTCCTCACCTCCTCATCTGTATGTCGTCCAACACTTGTTGGTGTATTCCTTGCTGGTGTCCCCATCTGGTCTGTCCCCCCCAGAGTCCTTCCTGTCTCTACTGAAAATACTTCCTCGTGTTGAGCTCCTCACATACCTCTTGATCGTTTCTTGTGAGTTCTCCATCTTCTTTCCTCAGCCTTATCACCTGGTCCTTGACTGTTGTCTTCCTACTAATGTGGCTATACAGCAGTTTCGGGACAGATTTGACTTTCGATGCTATGTCGTTTTCATACTGTCGCTGGGCCTCCCTCCTTATCTGTGCATACTCGTTTCTGGCTCTTCTACTAATCTCCTTGTTTTCCTGGGTCCTATGCCTCCTGTACCTTTTCCATTCTCTGTTGCACTTAGTTTTTGCCTCCCTACACCTTCGGGTAAACCAAGGACTCGTTTTGGTCTTCCTATTATTTCTGTTTCCCTTGGGAACAAAACTTTCCTCTGCCTCCTTGCACTTTGTTGCCACATATTCCATCATCTCGTTTACTGATTTTCCTACCATTTCTCTGTCCCACTGAACCTCCTGCAGGAAGTTTTTCATACCTGTGTAGTCCCCCCTTTTATAGTTTGGCCTGTCCCCTTCAGTTCCTGTTACCTTCTCCACTTGTAACTCTACTATATAATCAAAACTCAGAACCACGTGATCGCTAGCTCCAAAGGGCCTCTCGTAAGTGATGTCCTCAATGTCTGAACTGCTCAGGATGAACACAAGATCCAGTCTTGCTGGCTCATCCTCCCCTCTCTCTCTGGTTGTGTTCCTGACATGTTGATGCATGAGGTTTTCAAGTACCACACCCATCATCTTGGCTCTCCATGTTTCGGGACCCCCATGTGGCTCCAGGTTTTCCCAGTCGATCTCCCTGTGGTTAAAATCGCCCATTACCAGTAACTTTGCTCTGCTCGAGTGAGCTCTTCTTGCCACCTCAGCCAGTGTGTCCACCATCACCCTGTTGTTTTCATCGTACTCCTCTCTTGGCCTCCTGCAGTTCTGTGGTGGGTTATACATCACTCCAATGACTACTTTATGTTCTCCGGACTGAATTGTACCTACAATGTAGTCTCTTTCCCCAATCATGTCCATGCCTTCCATTTCCTCAAATCCCCATCGGTGTTTTATGAGCAGTGCAACCCCTCCTTCCCCTCTACTCCTTCTATCTTTCCTCAGGATCTGATATCCCGTTGGGAAGATTGTGTCTGTTATTGTCTCAGCGAGTTTTGTTTCTGTGACTGCTATGATGTCTGGGGATTTTTCACTGATTCTTTCGTTCCACTCCTCATGTTTATTCGTTATTCCATCCGCGTTTGTGTACAAAACTTTCAGTTTCTTTTCTATCATTGTGGTCATGCAAGAATATTGGGGTTGGGGGAGCGAGAGCCTTGGTGGGGGCCTATATGGGGCTGTGGTGTAGGTGGGGTTTGTGATGATGGGGGTGGGGTCAGAATGCCCATAAGGGACAGCTGTTGGGGTGAGGTTTGTGATATGGGGGTTGGTGGCAGAGGGAACAGTGAGTGGGTTGTAGTATAGGTTGCTCAGTTGCGTTGGGAATGTTGCGGGTGGAGTCTTTTGGTGGGAGATTCTGTGGGGTGTGTTTGCCCTTCCTCCTGTGTCTGGGTCCTGCTCATTTTCGTCATTGCCTCTCGTTCCTCCTTGCGTCTCTGTACCCTCTCTTTCAGTGTAGTCCTTTCTTCTTGTGTTCTGTCGCGGTCGAGGTATACTCTCTGGTACCCCTGTTTGTCCCTCAGTCTTGCTTTCTCTTGCAGAATCCTGGTTCGAACTGATTCTTCATTGAAAGTTACTCTGACAGGCCGTATCCTTCCACTCGCAACCCACCCAATTCTCTGAAAATTTGTCACCTGGGTCATATCGCCCTCACCTATTGTCTTCATGATGCCTTCAATCATTTTTTTCTCCTCCTGTTTTATTTCTTCAAAGTTGTCCCCCTTGGCTTCTTGGAGCCCATACACAAAAACTGACCTCGCCCTTTCCTCCTCCCACTGAGTCTCCATCTGCTTCCTCTGAGGCATTTTATTTCCTTCCATTGACATGTTCTTGCCTTCAGTCCCTGTCATATCTGAAACTTCTATTCTCAGTGAACTGTCTTTCATGACCAGCTGTCCCTTGCTACTGCAGTTGGCTGTTAGAATCTCTGCATATAGCATACCTTCATTGTCTTCGGACCTGTCATTTGATCTTAGTGTGCTCCTCGTCTTTTCCCTGGCCCCACGTGGGTCTGATAGTGCCTTCGTGTACGGCATGTCTCCGTTGTTGCTTACCGTCCCCTTGTCTGCACCTGACATTGAATTTCCTGATGTCACATCTGAATTGTCATTTGTCTCTCTAATCTGTTTCAGGCTTTGCAGTTTCTCTTCTAAGCACTGTATCCTAGCTTCTGCTGCTAAGACCTGTACTTCCCACTTCTTGCACTCTTCAGCTATCCGCTCCTCCATTTTCTTACCAAGCTCTACTATCTTCCTTCCCCACTCTTCCTCCCTTTTTTGGAGCTCTAACTCCCAGTCTTTCCTCCCTGGTTCGTCTACCAGATCTCTGGTTTTCCGTCCTCTAGGGCCACCCATTTTGTGTGTGTGTGTGTGTGTGTGTGTGTGTGTGTGTGTAAGTTGTGGCGAGAAAGCAGAGTTAAGATTTATTTCCGCAATAAATCTGAGAAAATCAGTCTGCACATAACGAAAAAAAATATATATACCACTGATTTTAATTATTATTAAATGGTCGTAAACTATCTCTGACACGTTTAGTAAAATGAGTTGCAGGAATGTTAGCAAACAAGTCCTTAGCTTTAGAGTGATCAGAAAGTAAAATGAATTAGGGAAGTGGTAGAGGCAGGATACAAGTGTAGTTTTAAGAATAAGTACGATAGGACTTGCACAGCCTGGAGAAAGTGTGCCGAGCAGCTGCCGGTGGAGAGGCGGTGCCTGGTAATGAGACTCGACCCCCTGCAACCACAAACAGGTGAGTACACAGAAATATTACATTAGAGCGAATCAGAACGAAATCAGCACAGTTTTTCAGCAAGAACATTAAATTTAACAGCAAAAATATAAAGAATGAAGATGGACGAGAGATTCGTCAGAGGAAGAGATATGTGAGACTGTCAACATAACATCTCACAGAGTACTGGTAGAAGAAGAGATCTTAATCGAGGTAGACTTGAACCTCCACCTGCAGTAAGACGGTGAGTGAGAATTCAGTCACACTTCAAACCTTACCTATATGTTGCGACAATTCTCCCGTAGTGGGAGTATCGCCCACAATTTGGGGATTCATTATCCACTTTGAGGGGCTTTATTAGTCACAGTGTGGGGCTTTATCAGCCACAGTGTGGGGCTTTATCAGCCACAGTGTGGGGCTTTATCAGCCACAGTGTGGGGCTTTATCAGCCACAGTGTGGGGCTTTATCAGCCACAGTGTGGGGCTTTATCAGCCACAGTGTGGGGCTTTATCAGCCACAGTGTGGGGCTTTATCAGCCACAGTGTGGGGTTTTCACCACCCACAGTGTGGGGCTTCACCACCCACAGTGTGGGGCTTCACCACCCACAGTGTGGGGCTTCACCACCCACAGTGTGGGGCTTCACCACCCACTGTGTGGGGCTTCACCACCCACAGTGTGGGGCTTCACCACCCACAGTGTGGGGCTTCACCACCCACAGTGTGGGGCTTCACCACCCACAGTGTGGGGCTTCACCACCCACAGTGTGGGGCTTCACCACCCACAGTGTGGGTTTTCCCTGAATGCCGTATCCTTGAAGAGTCAATTACAATGGCCGAAATTCAAATAACCTAAGAAGCAAGGACAGTGTTGTTGAAAATTGACAATAACTGACAGTCTTGGGGGTATTTTTATTTTTATTTTAAGTAAAATTCTAAACCTCATGTGGATCATTCAGCGAAAGTTAGATCACCTGCTTTCTAACAGCAAAACAGCCGCTCTGTCTTGTGTCAGGACACACTTGTCTTGTTTCCTGACGAATCTTACCTAACCTAACGTAGCCAGACTCGCCTCTCGGTAATAGGAGACCATGGGAAAGTCTTCTTATACACGCTGCCCCTGTTTTCCTATGGGCAGTAGGCTGAGAAAACCTTCTTACACCTGTCCGCTTAGCAGTAATTAGGCAACTCGGTGCCATCGCAGAGTAGTAGCAATATATCTGAGACAGAGATGACTTTCGAAATGAACTCAGATAGAATATGCTCCAAGGGAGCGACTGCCATATGCTTGTGAAGAGCTGTTAATATAAAGAATTGTAGCAAGCCTTCCCTTCCCTTGGTTGGATCCAGATTGCCCTTCATTCCTCAGGCTCTGTGAAGTGAGTACCTATTTAGTGCATCCTAATGCACGTATTATTAAGGATGGATAACAGATACCGTACAAAGTATAACAAAGCTTTTAAGTTAGATGCTTAATAAAGTTTAAAACCTATCGACTGCACTAAGGTTATTAAGGTTGAACGTAACCCTATCACTACTAGAAAACTGAAATTTAAGTAAACTCTCAGTATATATACACTGAGAGAAATACACTTCTCGGTGTATATATACTGTGACATTTAGCATCAGTCAACGTGTAACGAAGGAATTTCGAGTACTTAAAATCCCCTTTTTTTTATAACTTTTATATAATTAAATAAACTAAATATTCCTCGGAAAACCAAAGTAAAAACGCCAATCGATCTTTTAAAACATAATAAATGAACCAACTAATTGAAAAAAAAGAAATGTCGGAGTACAATTTCTGGGAAAGGTTAACATGAATTAGTGAAAGGCTTCGCCCATTGCCGACAAACTAGCGGCGGCGGTGACATTTAAGCTACCTGCGGTTTCGATTGGCTTCGTTAGACGAAAGGCTTGGTGCTATTGTTTTTTGGACTACAGTGTATCTGCAGTATAAGGGAAAGTCTCAGTGAATACAGGAAACGATGGTGAATTATTTAGTTAGTGAGGGTGAGGGAGGGGGGGGGGGATGAGGGTGGTTGTGGTCATGTGTTATCCGGTGGTGGTAGAGGTGATGGTGGTTGTGGTAGGGGAATGTGGGTGGTGGTGGTGGTGGTGGTAAGGGAGGAGATGGTGGTGATAGGGAGGGAGGGGCCGGTAGTTGTGGTGATGGAGGGTATGATGGTGGTGGTTGTGGTAGTGGTGGTGGTGCTTGTGGTGGTTGTGGTGGTAGTGGTAGTAGTGGTGGTGATGGTGGGAGCTGCGGTGAAGGGAAAGGTTGGTAATGGAAATATATATACAATTTATATACATCAAGAGGCAGTTATTTCTGAGTGTATATTATACAAATCGATAAATGCCTCTTGGTGTATTTGCACTCAAGAGATAAAAAACTCTGTATATATACACTAAAAGATAAAATCTTGTGTGCATACACTCGTAGACAAAAAAAAGCTCGCAGTCTAAATACACTCAAAAATCAACACACTTGTTATAATAAGGTTAGGTAAGTTTTCTAAGGTTCTTTTGGTACAAAACAGTTCATTTTTATATTAACATAAATGAAAAAAAAATATATTTTTAAACGTATGAGAAAATTTTAGAAATGAACCCACTTAAAGAAAATAAAAAAAATAATAAAGCGCATTGAATATTTCGGCCTTTATCTGAGGTCTTCCTCAGTAGACTGCCGACCATGGCATGCTACACATTTTCTTTTTTTCTGTTTTTTAAAAAAGCTTTAAAAAAAAGCGATGAAACTCAGGAGGATGTGGCCCTATATCTGTTTTTCTGTAGCCAAGTGTAGGTATGAGTGTTTTAATGGGGCAGGTGTGGGTACAACGGCCTGCAGAGAGCAGATGGTCATACAGGCTGACCGCCTACCCCCACCTTCCAGGCTAACGGTCGAAAGCAGTCACATCGAAGAGACTCTATAGTCTGTGTAAAACAAATAGTAAGGCTACAATTACTCAGACATTCTGGTGGTCTAACACGTTAATAGTTAGATTCTGATACCAGAAATCCAAGTGCTAGGGTTGCTTTAGTTGAGAGAGAGAGAGAGAGAGAGAGAGAGAGAGAGAGAGAGAGAGAGAGAGAGAGAGAGAGAGAGAGAGAGAGAGAGAGAGAGAGAGAGAGATAAATAGATAAATAGCTTGAATTGATATATTGATCTGGTTGATGGATATATACATACAAACATACATACATTTATACACACTTATATTCATGCACATACGTACGTACATTCATACAGACACACACATACGTACATTCATACACCCATTCATATATACATACATACACGCAAACATACATACATACATACATACATACATACATTACATATTCATACATACATACAAACATACATACATTTAAAAATGTCCTTGAACAGAAAGAATTTGATCTGGTAGCCGAGCATCCAGTAAAAACCTGACGCCACTGAGACTGAGAACTGGATGAGAATACTCAATGTTGTGTACGCCGCTTCTCCTCGGAATTTTAAACTCATTAAAGCGACTTCAACTATTATAAGTAAACTGTGTATATAGATTCATTTACCAACTCTGTATGTAAATCGTTTTGGAGGTTAATTAATAAATCCTCGTTTTTTTTTCGTTAAATATATCAGCGAAGCTTGTCAACGCAGATTTGCGGATGCCTTCACCTGATAATATGGTCCAGCCTTCACCTGATAACATGGTCCAGCCTTCACCTGATAACATGGTCCAGCCTTCACCTGATAACATGGCCCAGCCTTCACCTGATAACATGGTCCAGCCTTCACCTGATAACATGGTCCAGCCTTCACCTGATAACATGGTCCAGCCTTCACCTGATAACATGGTCCAGCCTTCACCTGATAACATGGTCCAGCCTTCACCTGATAACATGGTCCAGCCTTTACCTGATAATATGGTCCAACCTTTACCTGATAATATGGTCCAGCCTTCACCTGATAACATGGTCCAGCCTTCACCTGATAACATGGTCCAGCCTTCACCTGATAACATGGTCCAGCCTTCACCTGATAACATGGCCCAGCCCTCGCTTGATAATATGGCCAAGCCTTCACCTGATAACATGGTCCAGCCTTCACTTGATAACATGGCCCAGCCTTCACCTGATAACATGGTCCAGCCTTCACCTGATAATATGGCCCAGCCTTCACCTGATAACATGGCCCAGACTCACCTGATAACACGGCCCAGCCTTCACCTGATAACATGGCCCAGACTCACCTGATAACATGGCCCAGCCTTCACCTGATAACATGGTCCAGCCTTCACCTGATAACATGGCCCAGCCTCACCTGATAACATGGCCCAGCCTCACCTGATAACATGGCCAAGCCTCACCTGATAACATGGCCAAGCCTCACCTGATAACATGGCCCAGCCTTCACCTGATAACATGGCCCATCCTTCACCTGATAACATGGTCCAGCCTTCACCTGATAACATGGTCCAGCCTTCACCTGATAACATGGCCCAGCCTCACCTGATAACATGGCCCAGCCTTCACCTGATAACATGGCCCAGCCTTCACCTGATAACATGGCCAAGCCTCACCTGATAACATAGCCAAGCCTCACCTGATAACATAGCCAAGCCTCACCTGATAACATAGCCAAGCCTCACCTGATAACATGGGCCAGCCTTCACCTGAGTGTTTGCTTCAGCATCTGTTTATTCCTGCAAACATTTTCTCCAGTAAATATCACGAGGTTCAGGGTGATAATTTTTTTTTCCTTTCGTGATACAGCTCAATTAATGTGATGTATTTTGGTACCTTATTTTTGTAATGAAGTTGGTAGAGTTACCGACGGAATGTCAGGTAAAAGAACAGTTGCGCAAGTAATGATATATATATATATATATATATATATATATATATATATATATATATATATATATATATATATATATATTGTGGCAACGTTTTGCTCTTCAGGAGCTTTGTCAAACCGTGACAAGGCTCCTGGAGAGCGAAAAGTTGCCACAATAAAATGTCTTAGTTGCACATGTGTCCTTTAACGTAACAAACATTATTTTCGTTAGTGGGTTTGGGATTAAGGAAAACCTACCTAGTATGGGCCAGTAGGCCTGCTGCGGTCTTCCTCCTTTCTCATGTTCTGCCAGTACCAGCGTAGATGCAATATTTTCCTTAATATACGGTGTTAGTATAATCATTCTTCACTTAAGACAACTCTGGATTAAATCCTCTTGTACCAGACTAGACACACATTTGCAGTATTACAAAACTTAATGCTGTTGCATCTAGCTACCTAACAACAGAAATGCTATTATAGAAACAGCTATTAACCTGCCTTTTTCCAATTAACATCGCATAGAAATGCCGATAGAAAAGTATATATACTCAAGAGGAAATTAGATAAGCGTCAACAGGAGGTACTTGGTAAGTCAAATTATGATGGCCAGGCAGACCCGCTGCCCACCAGCCGCAGTAACCATATTGATTAGCTGGTTACCAATTAATCCTGCCCATAGAACACAGATGAGAAAAAAAATCTACAAACCAGGTTAACATAAATAATTAGTAAAATGGTAATGATTTGAGTGAGACGAGCACATGAGTTAATAAAGTTATCGAAGCTTATTCCTTGAGTAGCATTAAAAATGGGTTGGACAAGTAATTTGGGGGCGTTGAGAAGGACCTGCCTAGTAAGGGCCAGTAAGACTGCTGCATTGTATTTCCTTTCTTATGCTCTTATGTAAGCATTCCCGGGAGAATATGTGCCCATAGTGATGGGAGATGAAGAGAGGTGGGAGAGGTTGCTCGAGGAAGGGGGCGAGGAGGGAAGGAGTAAGAGGGAGGGAGGATGGAGGGGAAGGAAGGATGGAGGGAGGCTGCGTGGAGGGTTATCCGGCAGGTAATTGGAGCACAACTGCCAAATAATGGATGAAGGGGCTGTAATGGGGCTTCCCTGGTGACATTTAGAACGGAGTAACAGTGGTAAATTATTCTGTAGGATCTGTTCTCTGTAGGTGCTGTCTGGCGGGGATGCTGGCCGCAACCTTCTCTATTATTAATACTGACTCTCTCTCTACCTCACTTCTCCTCTCCCTCCTCCTCTTTACGTATCTCCTCCTATCCCTCTTCTCCTCCTCCTCCTCCTCCTGAGATTATTTTTATGTTCATTTTTCTTTTTTTAATATTTCGAATAACCTTCATTTTTTTTTAGCCAAAATTTTAACGCTGATTTTTCCTGTATCTGATTTTTTTTATTTCCTCTTCACTATTTTGAACCCCAAAAATTCTTAAAGTGTTTCTATATTATATATGAGTATTAAGTTTTGTAAAGTCAGTAGAACATAAAGATTATTTACTTTATTCTATTCATTGTCTTCTCAAATTCTCTAACTTTTTTTCTCTCTTCTTCTCGTCCACATGTGCAGTAATTGGGTATCTTTATTGAGGAAACGTTTCGCCACACAGTGGCTTCATCAGTCCTATATAAAGAAGAATGGTGAAGATCAGTAGTAGTTTGAGGAAATCAGTCCCTCAGCCTGGAGCTGATGTAATTAGTCCCTCAATTTTGAAAAGATCAAGCTTGATAAGACTGATGGACTGATTACATCGACTCCAGACTGAGGGACTGATTACCTCAAATTCCTTTTGATCTTACCATTCTTCTTCGTATAGGACTAATGAAGCACTGTGTGGCGGAACGTTTCTTCAGTAAAGATACCCAATTGCTGCACATGTGTCTAATCTATCATAATAAACAATGAGACAATGTAGTATATATGTGCAACTACATTAAATCCGTTAAGTAAAAGGACACGGGTGCAACTAGTGCAACATTTTACTGTGGCAACGTTTCGCTTTGACAAAGCTCCTGGAGAGCGAAACGTTGTCACAATAAAATATCACATTAGTTGCACTTGTGTCCTTTTACTTAACATATTGTCGGTAATTCTACCAACGTTAATACATTAAATCTGTGTCTTCGACTCTGAGTTGTGCCCTCCTGTACCTGATTACCGCCTCTTGCGGGTTCCATGTTCACCTTATCAAACTTAAATATTTGTAAGTTGTATTTCCCATGGTCTATCTTAACGTTTTCAGGTTCAGTTTATTTTCCTCAGGCGTTAGTCAACTTATACATGGCTTAACCTCCTTGCAATTTGTGCTCTATCACGTGAGGGTTCCATGCTGGTGCTACATATACTCTAGAGACGGGCTGTACATTTGTCGTGTTTAGAATCATGAATAATTCGCTGAAAGCAACATTTGCTGTAAACGTTACTCGGTGGATGTGATATTCTGGTGACATGATAGGTATTATCAGTGAGGGTTATGGGACTGTGAGTCTGTACTCTTCTTTCCCCTTCATGAATTTTCATAAACTGACCTGTTACACCAACCTGAATTTCAATTGTACTTGCAGTAACCTCGACTCCCACATCATTCATAACATTCTTAACACCTCACATATTTCTACTTTAGCCAATCCTTCCCGTCAATACTCTATGACTTTTAAGGGTTTAGTGCTTAATTTAATAAAAATAATAATAATAATAATAATAATAATAATAATAATAATGTTTCATATGTTGGAGTTCTATTCCAATAATAACTTATCCAGTAAAATGTGATGGTAATGTTGTACCACGACTGTCAACAGAGCTACGTAGCCTCAACCTCTTCCCTCAATTCGTTTATGTAGATCAGGAACAGAACTGATCCCAGCACCGATTCACGTGCGCGCGCGTGTGTACTCACCTATTTGTACTCACCTATTTGTGGTTGCAGGGGTCGAGTCACAGATCCTGGCCCCGCCTCTTCGCTGATTGCTACTAGGTCCTCTCTCTCCCTGCCCCATGAGCTCTATCATACCTCGCCTTAAAACTATGTATGGTTCCCGCCTCCACTACGTCACTTTCTAGGCTATTCCACGGCCTGACTACTCTATGACTGAAGAAATACTTCCTAACATCCCTTTGATTCATCTGAGTCTTCAACTTCCAATTGTGACCTCTTGTGTCTGTGTCCCTTCTCTGGAACATCCCGTCTTTGTCAACCTTGTCTATTCCGCGCAGTATTTTATATGTCGTTATCATGTCTCCCCTGACCCTGTCCTCTAGTGTCGTCAGGCCGATTTCCCTCAACCTTTCTTCGTAGGACAATCCCCGTAGCTCTGGGACTAGTCTTGTTGCAAACCTTTGCTCTTTCTCTAATTTCTTGACGTGCTTGACTAGGTGTGGATTCCAAACTGGTGCTGCATACTCCAATATGGGCCTGACGTAGATGGTATACAGAGTCTTAAACGAATCCTTACTGAGGTATCGGAACGCTATCTGTAGGTTTGCCAGGCGCCCGTATGCTGCAGCAGTTATCTGATTGATGTGCGCCTCAGGAGATATGCTCGGTGTTATACTCACCCCCAGATCTTTTTCCTTGAGTGAGGTTTGCAGTCTTTGGCCATCTAAACTATATTGTGTCTGCGGTCTTCTTTGCCCTTCCCCAATCTTCATGACTTTGCATTTGGCAGGGTTAAATTCAAGGAGCCAGTTGCTGGACCAGGCTTGTAGCCTGTCCAGGTCTCTTTGTAGTCCTGCCTGATCCTCATCCGATTTGATTCTTCTCATTAACTTCGCATCATCTGCAAACAAGGACACTTCTGAGTCTATCCCTTCAGTTATGTCGTTCACATATACCAAGAACAGCACAGGTCCTAGGACTGACCCCTGTGGAACCCCGCTTGTCACAGGCGCCCACTCTGACACCTCGTCGCGTACAATGACTCGTTGTTGCCTCCATGTCAGATATTCTCTGATCCATTGCAGTGCCTTTCCTGTTATGTGTGCCTGATCCTCTAGCTTTTGCAGTAACCTCTTGTGAGGAACTGTGTCGAAGGCCTTCTTGCAGTCCAAAAATATGCAGTGTGTGTGTGTGTGTGTATACATGTCTGCTTACATGTTCTTCCTACTTTCAAAATTATATAAAATAAAAATAATATAAATAATAATTCACTGAAAGAATATTTGCGATTTGAAATCTGAAGCACAAAAAAAAAAAATTATAAAAATAATCACATAATAGTAGACCGCAGAGAGATATTGTCTACAAGTAGCACGTCCATATTCGTAAGATAATCGTAAAGTTATATAATTAGATACAGTTGCATAATTATGCTTATTAAAAAAATAATATATCTAAATTAGCAGGTAATATTGGAGTTATGAAAAAAATATTATATTTGTGTGTGTGTGTGTGTGTGTGTGTGTGTGTGTGTGTGTGTGTGTGTGTGTGTGTGTGTGTGTGTGTGTGTGTGTGTGTGTGTGTGTGTGAGTGTGACTGTGAGCGTGTGTGTGAGCGCGCGCGCGCGTGTGTGTGTGTGTGTGTGTGTGTGTGTGTGTGTGTGTGTGTGTACGTGCGTGATCACGCGTGTAAGCTGTAAATATTAGTATAATATCTCGGACCAGAAGAGGATTCGAACCTATACATTCTACTTTCCCAGTCATTCAACCTCTCAGCCAAGACCCTCATAAATTTAGCTGCCCCAGTAAAACATCAGTATAAAATATCTCTGTAAAAATTGTCGCAAAATATTACCACGAAACAATAACATAACATTCATATAAAAATTAATTTGAGATAATTTTGGAATATACTATTTCGAAACTTAGAAACTGATTATATATATATATATATATATATATATATATATATATATATATATATATATATATATATATATATATATATATATATATATATATACACTTGATTAAGCTCTTAAATATATTTTCTAATATATTCTTGGATAAAATTCTTGAATAAATTCTTGAATAAATTCCTAGGTCTACTCATGATGAAATATTTTAATATCTTCTTGAACAAACTCTTGAATATATTCTCAAATAATGTTTTGAATCAGTTTTTGGATAAATTCCATAAGAGAAAAAAAGTTTAGTATATGTCTTCAATTGTCCTATATATAATTATTTACAGTAACTGTCAACAATCAACTGATTTACTGTTATTATTTTTTGTATTTTAAATTTATATTAATAATAATAAGAATAATTATTACTATTATATTATTGTTTTCACTATCATTAAATTATCATTATTGCTATTATTCTTATAATTATTATTCTCTAGGAAGAGAGCCGGTATGTTTCAGGCTGCAGGTATAAAGTCAGGTGTGTAGCTCCAGGTGTTGAGAGCAGGTGTGTGAAGTATAAGAAATAAGATAGATGAGCTAAGATTACTTGCAATTGTAGGTAATATAGATATTATAGGTATAACAGAGACCTAGTTCAACCTAAAAGATAGAGAAATGCCTTCTGAATGCAACATACAGGGTTATAAACTATTCCACACTGATAGGGTCAACAGGAAGGGTAGTGGAGTGGCGATGTTTGTCAGAGAAAATTTAAATTGTTGTCTTAGACATGATATAAGATTAGAAACATCGAACACAGAATCTGTTTGGCTACAGTTTCTCGAGGGACGTGACAAATTAATTTTGGGTGTGATTTATAGGTCCCCAAACCTTGATAGGGAGTGCAGTAAGCTGTTATGGGACGAAATTCATAAGGCATCTAAATATGAAAATGTTGTGATAATGGGAGATTTTAACTTTAGACAAATTGATTGGAACAATATGACAGGAAATCTTGAGTCTAATGACTTTCTTGATAGAGTTCAGGATTGCTTTTTAGAACAGGTTGTGACAGAACCAACTAGAGGAAACAATCTACTTGACTTGGTTCTTGCCAACAAAGATTCACTAATTAATAATCTTGAGGTTAATGATGAGCTTGGGGAAAGTGATTACAAATCATTTAGTTTCAATATATCATGGAATTACCCAGATAACTGCAATCAGATCTCTGTCCCAGATTTTCGCTTGGCCAACTTCATGGGATTGAAAAATTACCTGGGTGGGCTAAATTGGGATGTCCTGACTATGGGTCAGGTACGTGATCTTGGTTGCCAATATGACGTTTTTCAGAGCATAGTTCTAGCAGCCCAGACAACTTTTGTTTCGAGTAGGGAATTAGATCTAACAAAAATGATCCCAAATGGATGAACAATAGATTAAAACATCTCACTGGTCAAAAGAGAGGCATATATAGGCGTATCAAAAGAGGGGATGGGCAGTTAAGAAATCAATATATTAAATTAAAGAGAGAAATAAAGAAAGGAATAAGAAAAGCAAAAAGGGATTATGAGGCTAAGATCGCAAGGGATTCAAAGACTAACCCAAAAGGATTCTTTCAGGTATACAGAAGTAAGATTAGGGACAAGATTGGCCCACTTAAGAGTAACTTTGGTCAGTTCACTGACAGTGATAAGGATATGTGTGAAATCCTCAATACCTACTTCCTCTCAGTTTTCACCCAGGAAAATACTAGCGATATTCCTGAAATAATAGATTATGTAGAACAGGGCGATAATGAACTATGCACGCTTGCAGTAACTGGTGACATGGTCCTCAGACAAATAGTGAAAATAAAACTTAACAAATCCCCAGGCCCTGATGAACTGTTTGCAAGGGTGTTAAAGGAATGTAAAGAGGAACTTAGCATACCTTTGGCTAATCTTTTTAACATATCACTACAAACTGGCATAGTGCCTGATAAGTGGAAAATGGCAAATGTAATACCTCTTTACAAGGCAGGTGACAGGTCTTCGGCTTCTAACTATAGACCAATAAGCCTTACCTCCATAGTAGGAAAATTTATGGAATCAATAATTGCCGAAGCAATTCGTAGCCATCTTGATAGGCACAGATTGATTAATGAATCTCAACACGGTTTTACAAAGGGGCGTTCCTGTCTTACGAATTTACTAACTTTTTTCACTAAGGTGTTTGAGGAGGTAGATCATGGTAATGAATATGATATTGTGTATATGGACTTCAGTAAGGCTTTCGATAGAGTTCCACATCAGAGGCTATTGAGGAAACTTAAGGCACAGGGAATAGGAGAAATTTTTTCCTGGGTAGAGGCATGGCTGAAAAATAGGCAGCAGAGAGTTTGCATAAATGGGGAGAAATCAGAATGGGGGCACGTCACAAGCGGTGTTCCTCAGGGGTCAGTGTTGGGCCCGTTGTTGTTCACAATTTACATAAACGACATAGATGAGGGAATAAATAGCGACATAAGCAAATTTGCTGATGACACCAAAATAGGCCGTCTAATTCATTCTAATGAGGACACTAGAGCACTCCAGGATGATTTGAATAGACTGATGCAATGGTCGGAGAAGTGGCAGATGCAGTTTAATATTGACAAATGCAAAGTTCTAAATGTTGGACAGGTAAATAACCACGCTACATATAAACTAAATAAAGTAGATCTTAATACTACTGATAGCGAAAATAATTTTGGAGTTCTGGTTAGCAGTCATCTAAAACCAAGACAACAGTGCATTAGTGTTCGCAATAAAGCTAACAGAATTTTTGGCTTCATATCTAGAAGTATAAATAATAGAAGTCCTCAGGTTGTCCTTCAACTCTATATATACTTGGTTAGGCCTCATTTAAACTATGCTGCTCAGTTCTGGTCACCGTATTACGGAATGGATATAAATGGTCTGGAAAACGCACAGAGGAGGATGACAAAGATGATCCCATGTATCAGAAATCTTCCCTATGAGGATAGACTGAGGGCCCTAAATCTGCATTCTCTTGAAATCCGTATAATTAATAGGGATATGATCGAAGTGAAAATATGGAAAACAGGAATAAATAAAGGGGATGTAAATAGCGTGCTGAAAATTTCCAGCCGAGACAGGACTCGCAGCAATGGTTTCAAGTTGGAAAAATTCAGATTCAGGAAGGATATAGGAAAGCACTGGTTTGGTAACAGTTGTGGATGAATGGAACAAACTCCCGAGTACAGTTAATGAGGCTAAAACGTTGTGTAGTTTTAAAAATAGGTTAGATAAATACATGAGTGGGTGTGGATGGGTGTGAGTTGGACCTGACTAGCTTGTGCTGCTGGGTCTGGTGCCGTGCTCCTTCCTTGAGTGGAGGTGACCAGACTGGGTGGGTCATTGGTCTAATCCGACATGGACCTACTCCGCATGGGTCAGTAGGCCTGTTGCAGTGTTCCTTCTTTCTTATGTTCTTATGTCATGTTCTTTAGTGTGTGACTCCAGGTATAGAGGACAGGTGTGTAGCTCCAGGTGTAGAGGACAGGTGTGTAGCTCCAGGTGTCGAGGGCAGGTTTGAGGATCCAGGTGTAGAGAACAGGTGTGTAGCTCCAGGTGTCGAGGGCAGATGTGTAGCTCCAGGTGTCGAGGGCAGGTGTGTAGCTCCAGGTGTAGAGGACAGATGTGTAGCTCCAGGTGTCGAGAGCAGGTGTGTAGCTCAGATGTCGAGAGCAGGTGTGAGGTTCCAGGTGTAGAGGACAGGTGTGTAGCTCCAGGTGTAGATGACAGGTGTGTGACTCCAGATGTAGGGGACAGGTGTGTAGCTCCAGGTGTCGAAGGCAGGTGTGTAGCTCCAGGTGTAGAGGACAGGTGTGTAGCTCCAGGTGTCGAAGGCAGGTGTTCTGCGGTCAGGGGCAGCTCCTCAACAATTACATACTGTCCAACGTCAATTACCCTGAGTACAATGAGTGGCCGCAAGGGGAGGTGCGTGGGGTGCAAGTCTATTGTCAGCCCCTGGCTGGAAGCATGAGGTACAGGCGTGTAGGGGACAGGGGAGGGAATGCATAGGGAGGAAAGGGGAAGGGAGAGATAGAAAGGGGTTCGGGAGAGAAGGAGAGACAAAGGGGAGTGCCAGAGGGAGGGCAGAAATGGAGGGGAAAGAATAGAAGGGGAAGGTCATACGAAGAAAGAAACGGTGATGTGAGGGGAAAGGGGTAAGAGGAAAGAGGATATAAAGGAGTATTGGAGAGAAGAAGGTGAATAACAGGAAGAGAGAGAAAGCGAAAGCGAAAGCTGGGTAATATGTATATATTTATTTATTATTTTATTATCACACTGGCCGATTCCCACCAAGGCAGGGTGGCCCGAAAAAGAAAAACTTTCACCATCATTCACTCCATCACTGTCTTGCCAGAAGGGTGCTTTACACTACAGTTTTTAAACTGCAACATTAACACCCCTCCTTCAGAGTGCAGGCACTGTACTTCCCATCTCCAGGACTCAAGTCCGGCCTGCCGGTTTCCCTGAACCCCTTCATAAATGTTACTTTGCTCACACTCCAACAGCACGTCAAGTATTAAAAACCATTTGTCTCCATTCACTCCTATCAAACACGCTCACGCATGCCTGCTGGAAGTCCAAGCCCCTCGCACACAAAACCTCCTTTACCCCCTCCCTCCAACCTTTCCTTTATATATTTATATATATATATATATATATATATATATATATATATATATATATATATATATATATATATATATATATATATATATATATATATAAATGGGTGATGGGCGGTGCTGGTGAATGATGGGCTGTGCTATCCATTTCCATAATTACATTTGCGTCTCTTTAATGGCAATAAACTATCATATTTTATTGCACTTTGAAGGAACATGAACTGCCATTTACGGGACTAACCTTCATGTCTGCACTTATTTATATGCACCCGGAGTTTACGAATATGTTTGTGTATTTTGTAATGAGAATGTTCCTTGTAGAGTGCCTCATATGTTGTGTTTATGGAGCTAGTGCTGGCTCAGGGTGGTTAGTGAAGCTCGCCTTGTATGGTACTAATGGTACACGTCTTGTATGGTACGAATAGTACACGTCTTGTATTGTACGAATGGTACACGTCTTGTATGGTATGAATGGTACACGTCTTGTATGGTACGAATGGTACACGTCTTGTATGGTACGAATGGTACACGTCTTGTATGGTACGAATGGTACACGTCTTGTATGGTGCGAGTGAGTATAATACCGAACACATCTGAGGCACACATCAACCATATATCTGCTGCAGCATATGGGCGCCTGACAAACCTAAGAATAGCATTTCGACACCTGAGTAAGGAATCATTCAAGATTCTATACACGGTGCATGTCAGGCCCATATTGGAGTATGCAGCACCTGTATGAAACCCACACCTGGTCAAGCACGTCGAGAAATTAGAGAAAGTGCCAAGGTTTGCAACAACACTAGTCCCGGAGCTAATGGGTATGTCCTAAGAGGAAAGGTTAAAGGAAATGAACCTGACGACACTGGAGGAGAGAAGATATAGAGGGACATGATAACGATATATAAAATACTGAGAGGAATTGATAGGGACTGGATATTAGAGACAGGATGAATCAGAGTTAGGACACAGCAACAAAATGACACAACTGGAAATTGAAAACTCAGATGAGTCACAAGGATGTTAAGAAGTATTTCTTCAGCCAAAGAGATGTTAGGAAGTGAAAGAATCAGGATAATGATGAAGTGGAGGCAGGATGCATGCATAGCTGTAAGAAGAGGCACAACAAAGCTTTATGAGCAGGGAGAGAGTGGGCCTAGTAATCAGGGAAGAGGTGGGGCCAGGAGCTGTGAATGAACCCTGCAACCACAAATGGGTGAACACACACACACACACACACACACACACACACACACACACACACACACACACACACACACACACACACACACACACACACACACATTAAGGTGAGAAAGAAACCTGTGGAAATATCTATATTTATGTGGAAGTTGACCTCCAGCTTTCAGGTCTCGCCTCTTAACCATAATTTGACTTATGTAGTTCTAATCTAACTCCTTTGCTTCCATCATTCTTATTTTTAATTTTAATACCCTACTGATTTAGTGTATCTCTACGAAAATAATAAATATAATTATAATCTGTTTCCCCACACTTCTAGGCTTTCGGGTTAAACTTGCATAGTTTATTTTGTATATACCCCTGAGTATCTTGTGCGTCGGTATTATATCTCCTCAGATTTTCTTCTCATCAAGTGATGTGAAGGTCATCTCCCGTAGACTTTCCTGGTAGTTTACGCATTTCATCCCAGTGACCGGTAACCAGTCTAATGGTAAACAAATACTCAAGCTTCTTTGCTTGATTTCCCAGAAGAGGGTTCTATGCCGGCGCTACATACTCGAATAATGACTGACTTGCGCACGTTGTATACATCGTCTTGAATGGTTTCATGATCAGGTAGCTGTTCTGTACAACATCCTGAATGATTCCTTGTTTAGGTCTGTTTTGTGTTTATCGTCTTGAAAGATTTCTTGTTCAAGTCCTTGTTTTAAACGTCCTGAATGATTTCTTGTTCAGGCCCTTGTGTTCATCGTCCTGAATGATTCCACGGTCAGGTTCGTGTTATGTACAGCATCCTGAATGGTTTCTTGCTCAGGTTCTCGAGGCAGTTCATACATTAGCCAACATTGCTTATGCTGCAGATGTTATCAGGTTTACGAGCGCCTTAGGAGATAAGTTCAATGTGATGTCTACCCTCAAGTCTTTTTTTTCTAACCTTGACTCCTGTAGTCATCTACCAGGTAATACAGTGTCTCCTCGCCAGCTTTATTACTTTGCACCTTCTAGGAATGAACTATAATAGCCGCATCCGGAGTTATTCCTGTAGTTTATCCAAGTCCTCGAGCGGCTTCTTGCAGTTGTCTTCCTTTAGAATGCTATCAGCTTTGAGTTATCTGCAAAAACATCGACAGGAAAAAATCTTCTGGATGATTATTCACATGAGGAAGAATGTACGTCACGTTAATTCACTTTTCTAAAATTACTGTATCTTCTGCTTCACTTCCATGTTTCCACTTAAAAAGCTTCGAGCGACTTTTATAGCAAAGTAACACTGTTCAACCACTTTTTATGATGCCGCCAGTGTGGTTAGAGGTAGCGATTATCTGGTATAGTTTTTTTTTCTGCTATATGCTAACCTCGGTTGCCTAGAGGGAGAGAGAAGCAGAGGACGTCAGACTGTGGTTAGTTCTTCTCAAAAGTAAACATCGATGTATACAGTACTATAAATTCTCCTACTGTCTGTCTTTCCCAAGTACTTCCTGGTCGGGACGAGATGGCGCACTGTCGATAAGAATGAAGGCAAAGGCACGAGTTGCTGACAGCAGCGTGGACAGCCACCAGCCATCAAGGATGCCAACAGCCAGTTAGGGTTGAAATTAGCCAGCCGGGGTTTCCAGTACCCAGCCAATATTCAGCCAGAACAACCAACTTCCAGTCAATGTTGCAGTTAACCAGCCAAAAGTACTATAAACTAGGCAAGATACCAACAGCTAGCCAAGACCGCTAACAACCACACATGGCTATAAGCACCCAGAGAAGACTAGCAACAGCTGGACAGGGCTACCATCAGTAAGCTAGATTGGATTATATTCGGCTAGAGCTGCCAACAGCTAACCAATAAACCAACGGCCAGCTATGACTGGCAACAGCCAGCCAAGGGTACCAAATAGCCAGCCACGGCTCTATCAGCTAACCAAGGATGCCAATAGCAAGCCCAATATGTCTACATAGCCAACCTAGGCTGCCAAACGCCAGCCAGAATTTCTTATAATTAGCCAGAGCTGCCAACAGATAGCCAGGACT
>NC_091344.1:9587714-9593171 GCF_038502225.1 Cherax quadricarinatus | reverse complement strand
AAAGGAGAAAAAAAAAAAAAAAGAAAGGGAAAAAAGGACAAGGAGCAATGAATAAGAACTAAAGAATTACAAATAATAATAATCATAATAATAATAATAATAATAATAATAATAGTAATAATAATAATAATAATAATAATAATAAGATAAATAAGTATACAAGATATGAGAAGGCATGACGGAGTTTTTTGGGATTATGTATTGGTAGATAAAAGACTGTTGAGGACTTTGATGTACATGTTTATAGGGGGGCCACAGATATTGCCCTTTCAGTTGTAGCTACACAGAGAAAAAAGGTAGAGGGGAAAAAAGGAAAGAAGCATCGGGGAAGAGAGGGTTTTATAAACTAAAGAGGAGGGTTGGGGTAAGATATAACAGCTATTGGAGGATAGATGGGCAATGAGAATGGGCTGGGGTGAAGGGTATGGGGGGTGGTTTAAAAAATGTAGTGTTAATTTCACGGGTTTGTGGTTGGGAAAGTGGTTTGGGGGGGAAGGGGAGGATTGGGGGAATGATGATGAAAGAGGAAAAGGAAAAGTTAAATAAAAGTTCAAGTAAAAATGGGAGGGAAGAGATATGGGAAAAAGAGAGGTTAAGAGGGTGAACAATGAAAAAGAGAGAAAAAGAGAGTGGGTGAGATGTTATCAATTTTTTGAAAAAAAAAAAAGTTTTATGAGATTAACAAGTTAAAATGAGAACAAATGGTTTGTGAAAAAAAGGGAGGGGAAATTATTAAATGGAGATTTTGGTATTGGGAAGATGGAGGGAATATTTTGAGGAATTGTTAAATGTTGATGAAGATAGGGAAGCTGTGATTTCGTGTATAGGGCAAGGAGGAATAACATCTTGTAGGAGTGAGGAAGAGCCAGTTGTGAGTGTGGGGGAAGTTCGTGAGGCAGTAGGTAAAATGAAAGGGGGTAAGGCAGCCGGGATTGATGGGATAAAGATAGAAATGTTAAAAGCAGGTGGGGATATAGTTTTGGAGTGGTTGGTGCAATTATTTAATAAATGTATGGAAGAGGGTAAGGTACCTAGGGATTGGCAGAGAGCATGCATAGTTCCTTTGTATAAAGGTAAAGGGGACAAAAGAGAGTGCAAAAATTATAGGGGGATAAGTCTGTTGAGTATACCTGGTAAAGTGTATGGTAGAATTATTATTGAAAGAATTAAGAGTAAGACGGAGAATAGGATAGCAGATGAACAAGGAGGCTTTAGGAAAGGTAGGGGGTGTGTGGACCAGGTGTTTGAAGACTGAGACACTTATGCAGCATATGGGAATCTTTATTCCCATATGCTGCATAAGTGTCTCAATCTTCAACTTGTCGGTTTTTCAAACCATTCATCACACCAGGTGTTTACCGTGAAACATATAAGTGAACAGTATTTAGATAAGGCTAAAGAGGTCTTTGTGGCATTTATGGATTTGGAAAAGGCGTATGACAGGGTGGATAGGGGGGCAATGTGGCAGATGTTGCAGGTGTATGGTGTAGGAGGTAGGTTACTGAAAGCAGTGAAGAGTTTTTACGAGGATAGTGAGGCTCAAGTTAGAGTATGTAGGAAAGAGGGAAATTATTTCCCAGTAAAAGTAGGCCTTAGACAAGGATGTGTGATGTCACCGTGGTTGTTTAATATATTTATAGATGGGGTTGTAAGAGAAGTAAATGCGAGGGTCTTGGCAAGAGGCGTGGAGTAAAAGATAAAGAATCACACAAAGTGGGAGTTGTCACAGTTGCTTTTTGCTGATGACACTGTGCTCTTGGGAGATTCTGAAGAGAAGTTGCAGAGATTGGTGGATGAATTTGGTAGGGTGTGCAAAAGAAGAAATTAGAAGTGAATACAGGAAAGAGTAAGGTTATGAGGATAACAAAAAGATTAGGTGATGAAAGATTGGATATCAGATTGGAGGGAGAGAGTATGGAGGAGGTGAATGTATTCAGATATTTGGGAGTGGATATGTCAGCGGATGGGTCTATGAAAGATGAGGCGAATCATAGAACTGATGAAGGGAAAAGGGTGAGTGGTGCACTTTAGGAGTCTGTGGAGACAAAGAACTTTGTCCTTGGAGGCCAAGAGGGGAATGTATGAGAGTATAGTCTTACCAACGCTCTTATATGGGTGTGAAGCATGGGTGATGAATGTTGCAGCGAGGAGAAGGCTGTAGGCAGTGGAGATGTCATGTCTGAGGGCAATGTGTGGTGTGAATATAATGCAGAGAATTCGTAGTTTGGAAGTTAGGAGGAGGTGCGGGATTACCAAAACTGTTGTCCAGAGGGCTGAGGAAGGGTTGTTGAGGTGGTTCGGACATGTAGAGAGAATGGAGCGAAACAGAGTGACTTCAAGAGTGTATTAGTCTGTAGTGGAAGGAAGGCGGGGTAGGGGTCGGCCTAGGAAAGGTTGGAGGGAGGGGGTAAAGGAGTTTTTTTTGTGCGATGGGCTTGGACTTCCAGCAGGCATGCGTGAGCGTGTTTGATAGGAGTGAATGGAGACAAATGGTTTTTAATACTTGACGTGCTGTTGGAGTGTGAACAAAGTAACATTTATGAAGGGGTTCAGGGAAACCGGCAGGCCGGACTTGAGTCCTGGAGATGGGAAGTACAGTGCCTGCACTCTGAAGGAGGGGTGTTAATGTTGCAGTTTAAAAACTGTAGTGTAAAGCACCCTTCTGGCAAGACAGTGATGGAGTGAATGATGGTGAAAGTTTTTCTTTTTCGGGCCACCCTGCCTTGGTGGGAATCGGCCAGTGTGTTAATAATGAAAGAAGAAGAAGAAGAAGAAGAAGAAGAAGAAGAAGAAGAAGAAGAAGAAGAAGAAGAAGAAGAAAATTATTATTATTATTTACGGGAAAACGCTGAATTTATAAGCCACAAACGAGAACGGGAAGCAGTCAGGTATAATTTAAGACAGCTTCAGTTTCCGGGATCAAGAGCAGATAAACAACATTAAGACACCCGTTTTTTGATGGGACAAACCCTGAGCCCCGAATTGTTAGGTGAAGCTGGTTACCAGCTTCACCTAACAATTCGGGGCTCAGGGTCCATCTTCTTCAGTCGTAGATCAAACTTTTAAATACCATCAGTACCTCGGAAACTGTATAACCCTCAGGTAAGAGTTTAGCGCTTTCCCATCCTACTATTCCCAATAATAATAATAATAATAATAATAATAATAATAATAATAAAAATAATCAGGTCTGCCTGTCCTCCCCCTCAACCTCCATCTCTTCTGAATTTCGAGCCTCCGCCACTTCATACACTGCCTGACCCACACTGACACGGGATCGAGAATTCACAACTTCTTGAGCTGAAGGACCTACACACAAGCCTAAGGCACCGCATAAATAAAAGAAAAACCTTCGCTTGCTACTGCAAGAGGTCATCTGAAGATGGCCCTTTCTGATAGTAAATAATACCCAATGTAGCTGGTATTATTTATCTACCACTAAAGAGTTGTGGCTCCGCAATGAATTAATCAAGTAACACTCGATTTAATTATAGATAGAAGTGAGTGGCGAAACAAGCAGACGGAAAAGACAGTAAGACTCGGTCGAGGTCGTGTTGACGAGTGGTCTTGGACGAGTGTTGTGGTCCTAGCTGAAAGTAGTACTACACCCTGGATGTAGAGATGTTGCGCCAACGGGTTTGTAGAGGCAATATGTGAAACAGGCTTTTAATGGGATCAGTTAAGTCATGACTTGATAAAGTTCTACCCTGAGTGAAACGTTGTTTCAGTCAATGCTACTTCTGTATTACCTTAAAATTTTTTACCCTTTATGCTGGCTCACTCCTTCAGCAAGTAACTTCTACTGTAATATGCCTCTTTAGCATGTAACCAGGTCTACACCACACCTTACTAGGAATTAGCCAAGCCTGTAGCACGCCTCCCTAGCAGGTAACCACGTATGTAACACGACTCTTCAGAACGTGGAAACGCCTCCCTATCACGTAACTACTTCCGTAACACGCCTTCCAGGACGTGATCTACGTCTTTAACGCGACTTCTATGCACGTAGTCATGCCTCTGACACGTCTCCAAAGCAGGTACAAGCTCCTATAACACACTTCCCTAGCGCGTACCCACCCGACTGACACGCCTATCCAGGGCGTAGCCACGCCTCTGACAACCCTTAACAAATAGCCACTCCTTTGACAACCCCCTCCCCCCCAAGCAAATAGCCACGCCTCCTTAGCACACAGTCAGACCTCTAATACGTCTCCCAGTAAATACCTTCGCATCACACCTCAGCACATAGCAAAACCACTGAAACATCTATTCTGCACTTAAACATGATTTTGAAATGCCTACCAAGCAAGTCTACATTCAGAAGGGTCCCCACAATTCGGGAAAATACCTGTCACCATGTCTAACGCATTGGAACACACCTCTTATCCCCGTCTGGTTCCCCAACCCAAGTGAATACGCCTCGGGGGTCCTGTGTATACCTCATGGAAAGAGTCCACCGGTACACCTTGAAGGCCGGCAAGCCAATTCGACCCTGACTACTCTGTTGGTAACGGAATATCCCTAATTCCCAACATTATTACAAAAGTATCAGCAGCCTATATGTGTTTAGTAGTGCCAGAAGCACCACTGGCGAGAATGAGATCAGAGAAGCCATCTTGTAACACGCACAAGAATACACGTTAAATCTCTTCATGAGCACACAATCAGTGTTTTCAACCATACTAGTAAACGCACTCGACGTCTTCTTACCCTGCACTTAAATGCTCTTAACGTCTCTCTGACATCCTCTAAAGTGTACTCGATGTCTCTGTCGTGGGGCCAGGACCTACTTATGGAAGCACCCGTCACAACCCGAGGTGAGGACAACTCCTCCCATCATTCGTCGATGTCTGATACAAAGATATTACAACTAATCGCTTGTCCTTGGCTCTAATTCTCTACCTCCAGCTCCGGTGTAAGTAACGATCATCCCCTTCAGACACTCTTAGAATGTTTTATTGTGTACTTCATTTAAACAAGCAGGTTTTTGTCTTGACTGGAAAGACCGTTCAGTTGATCGCAGTCTCGAATGCCCCTTACAAAGCTAACACGCAGATCCTTATACAACGCAAAGCTAGCATCCAGCACTTTTTTTGTACAACGCAAAGCTAGCATCCAGCACTTTTTTGTACAACGCAAAGCTAGCATCCAGCACTTTTTTTGTACAACGCAAAGCTAGCATCCAGGACTTTTTTTGTACAACGCAAAGCTAGCATCCAGCACTTTTTTTGTACAACGCAAAGCTAGCATCCAGCACTTTTTTTGTACAACGCAAAGCTAGCATCCAGCACTTTTTTTGTACAACGCAAAGCTAGCATCCAGCACTTTTTTTGTACAACGCAGAGCTAGCAACCAGTACTTTTTTATACAACGCAGAGCTAGCACCCAGTACTTTTTTATACAACGCACATGTAATACACAGTACCTTATACAACGTCCAGCTAACATCCAGTACTA
>NC_091344.1:9457714-9582714 GCF_038502225.1 Cherax quadricarinatus | reverse complement strand
AGCTGCAGTCCTCCGTGGCTTAATAAAAGTTCTGATGCTGGTTGGTGAAGCTTCTGTATACGTACCTGGACCTGCAATGTACGAACCAGAAACTGCAGATATCAAGAACCTATAAAAAAATCTTGATTAAGAAGGTACACAACAAATCATAGCCAAACACACGAAAATTGGTAGAACTCCAAAGGAATTCTTGTTAGGTGAATGCATAACGTCGGATGGCAAGACTTCGCTCAATATAGAGCAAAATTTTCTCTGGTGATATTTTGTCCCGAGTAAATATGCGTCTGCATGTTTTGGCTTGAGTCTGCATGAAGGCTGTCGCAATGCACAGGCCCATTCTCAAAAAAATTCGTTAACATCGACAATTTTGCAAAAGCCAAATAAATTTGTCTCATTACAGACACTTGGATTACACCATTATTTTCGTTTTTAATATGGAATTGCTGAGATGTTCCCTGGTTAGTTGGAGTCGCGTCTTAAATTGATGAGACAACTATTGAAGTTGCGAGAAGCAATGGCTTGTGTAGGATAATGTGAGTTCCAGTTCGTGGGTGAGCGGTTGACAAGGATGTAGGTGGTTAGAATGCGGATGTGAGGCGGCGGACCAATGGTAGGTGTCTAGTCGGAGGGGAGAGCTAGGGTGGGGTCTTGAGCTGGGTGTTAGTGTGGGAGGTCTGGGGGATGACGAAGGGGGGAGAGGTGATCTGAAGCAGGAGGGAGGGGGAAAGGAGGGGATCAGGGGCAGAGGGAAGTTGAAGGGCGTGGACCTCCTGACCTTGGGCCAGCCGAATATCCACCCCCCCCCCTATCACCGTCCACGCCTCTTCTCCTTCCCTCTGTACTTAAGCACCCTTCCCTTACCACCGATCTAACCTTGTACTCCCATTCCCACCCCCCAATCCTCTTCTTCCCCTTCCAACTGTCTTCTTTTTCTCCCTCCTCTTCCTGTTGTCCAAACTGACCGAGATCAACCTAGAATTAATTACCTGGATGAGCGTGATAAAAGCAAAGCAGAATCTGCTTCACTATATTTACGATATATATATATATATATATATATATATATATATATATATATATATATACAGATAGTAATGATGAAGAAATTTCCATAAGTTCTCTGAAAGGCCATTCTCAGAGACGGTAATTCATAAGTAATAGTAACGCAGCCACTGTGGTTACTGAGCCTTTAGTGGAATGCTTGACGATATACTTATTGTTTCCTAAAGTCTCTCATCTCGGGTTGACAGATTTCATCACTTGATGTGAGAAATCTGTCCTGTGTGATGGAATCTGACAAGGAAACACGGCTTTTGTTCGCACTGGGCAACTATCATATTTATTATATAGCTTTCATATTTATTTTGTGCAAATATCACATTAGTTAGCTCTCTTGTGTTGTACTGAATCATGCTTAATAAAAAGTTGTCACCCGTCCCATTCACTTCCAAAGTGCAAGAAGTAAATCCTTTACTTTAATCTGGTTGGTGAAAGAAATATATATCTCTCTGTCTGTCTGTCTGTCTCTCTGTCCGTCTGTCTGCCTGTTTTGCTTGTCTGCCTGTCTCTCTCTCTGGTTGAGCGTGATAAAAGCGAAGCAGAGTCTGCTTCTCTCTGGTTTCACTTATTTATATTTTTAATTTTGAAAATTATGAAAATTATGAGAAATCAGACAATAAACCAGATTCCTTAACGTGATGAAAGACTATTATTCACCGTTGAATAATATATCATGAATACTTGACCAATTATTCACTAGAAAAGAAGAAACTTCCTGAATATTAAAGACTTCTTACCGAACAAGGATAATTGACCAGGACCATTGCACAATATCACATGGAATTTTCAGCTGAGAAACCACATGATGAGTGTAAATGATGTTGGTTCCACGTCTTTGTTAAGGAATGGTTTTTCTATCATTTATTTTCGCATCACTGAAAAATTATCAAGAATCTCAAAATAAATATTTTAACTAGCTTGGTAAAATCATTCATGTTGAACTGAAAATGTGATATGTTGCAAGGTTTGTCTTGTAGTAGGAACGTGGGAAAAAACATCCACACAAACAGGATCTTGTTGATCAGGGGAAAACAGAATGCTGTTTTAAGACAGTATTGATAGTTATTAAACAGAATATATATATATATATATATATATATATATATATATATATATATATATTATATATATATATATATATAAACACTGATCTCTGGCTGAAGGAGACTCGAACCTACGAACCTTAGGACAAGGTACGCAGTGCTTTACCAATCTACCCACACTGGACCATTGGTAAAGCACTGCGTACCTTGTCCTAAGGTTCGTAGGTTCGAGTCTCCTTCAGCCAGAGATCAGTGTTTGTGTATATTTCGCATGCTCTCGCGAATTCCTTGCATATATATATATATATATATATATATATATATATATATATATATATATATATAACCTATACAAGAATTTTTGTAACATATTTAAAAGTAGAATAAACAAGTTTTTATCCTTAAAAAAGATATTTATTAATTATATGTATTACAAAACTAGTGTGTCAATAGACGTATTGAGTGCAGGAGGTTCGAGTCGTCCTCCGTTAAACGCGAGACAGACGGTATCCATATTGCATGAAACTATTATCTTCTGCCTTAAATAGAAAAAGCGTCATCTCACAGTCACTAAAACTTACTGATATGGCACCACTCCACATTGGTAAGAGTGAAATAATTACAAAAAACCTCTAGTCAACTAGCAATGACGAGCCACATTATCAATATCTTTGAAAGGGTTTTAAGAAGCAAGACTGCCAGTCAAATGAAATCTGTAGCAGTTCAGCAGTCCAGGGTATAGTTGGATCAGGACCGGTCGCTCCTAACTCTCACAATTACTGGATAATTTCGACTTAGTCTTTTCATACACTGAAAGACGATGATAATGCAGATGTAGTGTACACCGACAAGTGTGACCATGGGGTAAATCCCCACAAAATGTGTGCAAGAGGAATAATTTAAAATATTGGCAGATAGATGTACAACTTCCTAACAAACAGAAGCCAAGGACCAATAGAAAACAAAGTGAAATCAGGTTGCCACAGTTAAGCACTCTGTGCTCCATGTGTATTCCATAGAAGACATAGCGAGCGCCAAGATAATGAAAATCTAGTCTTGCAGTGAGTCAATGACAAAAATATGATGCTCATTGAGGACTAATTCCAATTACTACGTTACGGTAAATAAGAGCTCAGAATACAAGATCAACTCAAATCACTTAATCGAGCATAAGCGTAATGTGAGATTCTTGGAAGTAATAATGTTAGAGGATCTGACACTCGAGGAGCTCATCTGCAAGAAAATTTATAGGTTGGATAACTGAACTTTAAAAAAAATGAGAGGATAATCCATTGATCATACTCTTCAAGTCACTCTTCTTCTTTCAGTTGTGATATTGTTTTATACTAATGGCCCCATTAAGGCAGGCGGAATTGCAGAACTGGAGAATGTACAGATAACTTTCACAGTTTGTATAACCTCTGTCAAACATCTAAGTTTCAGATTCTTTAACTCCAGTCAAACTCCTAAATTTCTGGGAGCACTTGAAGTCTCTCGAACTGTATTTCTTAGAAAATACGTGAGAAAGATATATCATAAACTATACCTGGAAGATTCTGGCGCGACTGGTTCCAAACCTGTACACGCCAAAATCATTCCACATGAAAGTACTAAGCGGCAGACGGTGCAAGATACGTCCAGTGAAAAGCAGGCGAAATGACTACGCTGAGAAGGAACTCAATAATCGTAAAGGAACCAAGGATCATCAACGTCTTCCCATTGTGCATAAGGTAAAATACCCACCAACCACTTGTCTTCAACAGCGATCTCTATGTTCCTCAGCTTGGCAGTAGTGCATACGTTGGACAGCGAGCGGCAGTCACCAACATAGTCATAGAATTTAACAAAGACAGGGTCGCAGGGGGGATGAACCCTGGTAGCGACAACACGTAGCCAACAGATATCTTAGTACAGTAAATGTCTACAGCTATAGTTCTACAGCTTATTGGCATGTTCTTATGTGTAAGAAAGTTTGAATCTGAGAGGTACTGTACCCGTGTGAGTTATCCAGCTCAAAGGGCTGTCTGCTAACCGCAAGAAATAGATACATTATCGGAACTCAAAATAAAAATTATTTTAAGCCTTTGTGGGCATATTTGAAAACAATGAAGACCTTTTCCTTTTCTCTAATACTCATAATAATGCCGCACCTCTAACACTTTCCTGTGTCATCAAAATATAATCACAAATAATTTTATTATCATTGTGGATCCCATGAGAGACGAAAAAAAAAATACTGAACACAAGGATATATAAGACAGCGACCTCATTAATATCTCAGCGATGCACATCAATCTGAAAACAAAAGGGAAAAATTCTGCATCTATTGGAGCGTGACTGAGAGGCGATAAAAACAACAGTGAACAATATGATTAATCAGTAGGGGTCTCAAAGCCATGATGCACACAGTCATGGATCGACACTTCATCACTCTTGACAACTTGTCTCGCCGAATTGACGACGACTTTAATTATCTTTTTCAAACTGAGTAGATGTGATGGATTGTAATTTGTCATTTAATCCCACGTGCAACACCAAACGAGCATAATAAAAATAATAATAATAATAATAATAATAATAATAATAATAATAATAATAATAATAATAATAATAATAATAATAATAATAATAATAATCAGAAGAAAGCGCTAAACTTGTAGGAGTCATACAGCTCCAGGGACATGGAAGAAATCAAGCATTATCCAAGAAAGCACAGAGAATCTCAAATTGTCTTCATTTAGAGACTCACTAGCCTGAAGGCAGGACTCTCAAAAGTTTAGTAAAGCAGACATCAGGAAGAACGAAGCTTCCACTTCGTAGGAAAGACCTTACAAGAAGAGATTTTTTTTTCTATAATTTTGTTTTCCTGTTCCGTTGCTGGGGTAATGAGGACCGAAGCAGGAACCTGAGCATTATTTTTCTAGGGGTGATGAGGACCGAAGCAGGAACCTGAGCATTATTTTTCTAGGGGTGATGAGGACCGAAGCAGGAACCTGAGCATTATTTTTCTAGGGGTGATGAGGACTGAAGCAGGAACCTGAGCATTATTTTTCTAGGGGTGGTGAGGACTGAAGCAGGAACCTGAGCATTATTTTTCTAGGAGGGGATGAGGACCGAAGCAAGAAATGGTGGATTATGAATCATTATTTGCACACCGAGTTTTTTTTTTTTTTTTTTGCTTTCTCGCCTGATGAACGAGGAGTATGCAGTCTGGCTTGTCCAAGTCGTGTTGAAGAACAATGCTCACGAAATATATTTCGTGAGTTTGCACGTGTTACTGTGTTTATATATATATATATATATATATATATATATATATATATATATATATATATCCTATTTTTTATGTTTATGCCTGACTATCGAGTAATAATTGTTGTCCAGAAAAGGTGTTTGAGGTGTCGGCGCTGCGCCTCAGAAAACCGATAATATCGCCACAATGAACCTTTCCTGGGGCGACACTCTGATCATTAGTTATTACTTTATTAAAGTCTTGCTTGGGCGACAGCTCCATCCATGGCGGCCTCTCGCAGTAACACCGACACGGAACTTGGAATTTTTACCACGCACGCACGCACAGACACACACACACACACATTAAAAAGAGGTACGATAAAGTTTATTGAGCAGGGAGAGAGTGAACGTTACTACGACCAGCGAAGAGGCGGGCCAGGAGCTATGACTCGTCCCCTGCAACCACAAATATGTAAGCATCCCCCTTCACACACACAAACATCTACACACACACGAACGAGTACATACTGCTTTTGTTATCAAGAAAGCAACTTTAATTGCTGGTAATAACACGGCTAGCTTTGAATTATCCTCTGTTAAAACTTGTATCTACGTCTTTCTCTCACCTGCCGACACGTCTCACCTCCCAGACTGTGTTGCCTCAAGTGTTAAAAAGACTTAATCAACAGATAAACATGCACTTCTTAGTTCAGCCCCGCAACGCTGAACGTCATACTGTGACCATCTGTAGCTAGACTCCACCACCAACAGTTTCACTACAACCGCTGAGTTTAGCGGTTGTAGTGATCTGTCACTGAAGCATCATTGTCTTGCAACGCCCCTGCGTTGCAAGACAATGATTAATATATATATATATATATATATATATATATATATATATATATATATATATATATATATATATATATATATATATATATATATATATATATATATATATATATATATATATATATATATATATATATATATATATATATATATATATATATATATGTCCTGCTGAAATTGGTCAATTAGCAAGAACTCATTTAAAATTAAGTCCTTTCTAAAATTTTCTGTTGTACGTTTAAAGATATATTTTTCATTTATGTTAAGGTAAAAATTAATAGTTTTGTACCAAAAGAACCTTCGAAAACTTACCTCACCTTATTAAAACAAGCGCAATTTAATTTAGTCTAATCCAGTTAAATATAGTTTAGATAAGTTTCCAATAATTTAATAATAAACAAACACAATAAAATACATTTTTTTTCGTTAGGTTCAGAATGATTTTTGCGAAATTATTGCATACACAAATTTCCGCTTGCCTTATTCGGCAAGAAGAGCGTTGCTATTTAAGCCAAATCACGACATATAAGCTGATCTTGGAAAGTTTTGTTGTAAATGCACTGAGATGAGGTATGGTTGGGTTAGCTTCGAATGGATAAGATTAGATTAGGCTCATTTCACTGGGCATTTGGAAAGATTTCTAAAACTAATGAATTACGAGGAAAAATTATGAAAGCATGATGAATAATATAAGAAAAATGCCGGTGTGAGCCTCCACGGTCTGAATTATAGCGGGTAAACCTACTTTAGGAAAAGTTAAGGGATAAAAAAATCTAAAAAATCAGGTGTGGGATAGAGGAAGATTTGATAGATAAGGAATGAAATATACATGGGAAGAAAACCCAAGTTGAACATCAAGTTGAATGAAAACATTCTTAGAATAACAAAAGCAAATGGCAAAAGAACTTCGAGGAACACACTTATGGTGGATAAAATGGCAGAAGGTGCGACATATACAACAGAAGGTTCATGTGATAGGAAGCATGACTTAAGTTTACAGAAAGAATAGATAGCCAATGAAGAATAATGAGAAGATTAGCAACTATACTCTTCACGATCCACGCAATTATTATTATTATTATTATCATTGCTGTTTTTATTATTGTTATTATTATATTCTGAAATAAGCGATAAATTTATATTGATCATCCCTGACAATGGCGAAAGATTCATCGTGACCATAAGGCGAGGTTAACCTGACACGAGAAATGTGAGATCACCCTTAAAAGAGAATTTAGAAGATATTTAATACTGAAGCGAATGAAAAGACTAGCGGCCAAAGAGCCTTAGAGACTTGTTGCTGAAAATAGATGCTAACGCTTTTGAAATAGCAACAGGGACGATAGAAAAAGTGTGTGGCCATCTTTCTGCAAGACAGCCTGAATAACATATTGACTCCATATATAGATTATAGTCTAAATATGGTTGGAAAAAAGTAATGATTAATATCTGTTCTTGTCCAGCACACTAGCTGGATGATGCTGGGTTTATTATGAGAAGCTTGTGCGAGGAAACTAATTTAACGTCCCGTATTTTTTCTTACGTGTTTGTTCACTCACATCAAATTAAGAATGGTAGTCATTTGATGCACAACAAGACCTGCATTATAGATGATGCTTCGTTCTGGATAGAGCTGTATCAAGTTATGGCGTGATAAGGTTCCATCCAGAACAAAACGCTCTATGTATTAAACTTTAATACACAGTATTAAATGAAGCTATTCTTTATTTAATTAAAATAAATTTCCCATTGTTATAAATTAGGTCGAGGTTATTCTCTTAATTTTATATTGTTTGGTTAAGAACAGAAGAATATTAAGACCTCTTCGATTTTGCTTAAGATATGTGAGTGTAGTCATGCTGTAATGTAGTCCGACAAGACTCTCACAGTTGTCTACCCGCACCATCACCAGGTAAGAAACAGCTACAGAAGTAATGAAAATTGCACAACCAGTGAGTGTCTCTGAAATCACTTAAATCATCACATATTTCTGTACTCATCTGTCTCGAACTAACATCTGTCGTGAACTAACATATGTCCGTAAACCCCATCAACATTGAAGCAAGTAGGCTGGTGTGACTCGAGTGTCGAAGTCTCGCAAAATGGCCTCACCTTGCCATTTATAATTGTTATATATGTATTCACGTGCACTCCAATTTCAATCTGATAAGCACAACTTTTACCCTTCGGGTCTTTCTGTACGATGAGTCCCAGTATAGTGATAAGGGTTTGATTTCCAGAAAAAAAATAAAAACGTATTCCGGTATCCTTCTAATTCCGTGTTTCAGAAACTGCATTTGCGTTATGCGATTTCAGACCAGTTGTCATAGTTTTGTTCGCTCTTGTATCTGCCTGCTAGTTACCAGTGATCCATATATAACTCGACACTTCTAGAACCACCTTTTGGGCTCCTAGTTCCTAAATACACTTCTTAACGCCAAGTTCCAGAGGATGCATGCATTTCGGGTCCACTAGACTGCAGCTCCCCCAAGGAATAAAGAAAAATAAAACCAATTACTCCCACCACTCTTAAACATCGCTCTTTAACACCTCCAACACCTACCACCAATCTTCACATCCATCCACTTTTGTTGAAAACTGCAATTATTGTACCAACAAGCGGTACACAAACCAACAACTTCTCTCCAAACCCACATCTCTTACTATCTGCTGTTACTTTTCTTTTACACAAAAGTTCCAAAAAATTTTGTAGTTTGTGTGTAAAACAAGCATTGCACAGAAATCTGTGCCAGTTGAGTATCTTATGACTGTCATTGTGACAAAAAAAGTATCCCACTGAATCCATTACACGCTATACTGCTTTATCTCCATTTAAATGGTGTATCGCCTACTATAGTTAAGAAAAGACATGTTTTACAGCAAGATTTTACTGGGGACAACATTTATCTTTGTCTAGAACTTTATCAAGTCATTGTATCTTTCGTCATCGTTATTCATTATAACATAATGGAAGGATTTAGTCTCAGAAATGTTTCTCTGTCTTCCCTTCTGTTACTGTGTTAAATAACACGGGTGCTTGTTGTAGAAGTCTGAACAAGAGTTTTATATGTCACAGTGTCATCCAGAATCGTTCACAACTGAAAATCTGGAGAGGAAACTAAAGATGATGTTTCACCATTAAGTCACTCAGATTTATAATGACCTAAGAATGACCGGACGTCATAAAAATTTTCTCTCCAGACTGTGGATTTGTCGTACCTTAAGTAACAGTTGTATTATTGTATTATTCACTATAACGTAGAAGAAAATGGTGTCTACACCTAGAGGTTCGTTTAATAATTTCTTCCCATGTGAGAAAATTACTAAATTCTTTTCATTCTGTCTTTCTTTCCAAATTGCTTTCATAATTCATTATGATTTCTTATCATTTCTGTTAGTATGCGCTTTCTTGTTGTGTCCTTTTTCCTGTAAATAACATTACACTTTTAAATATATATTTCGCTAAATAGGCTTCACTTCACGTTTTTCAAAATATTGTCTAAGTGTACGAAATCTATTATCTTTCAACTAAATTATAAAATTTTGAACGAAATCATACGTGCTGAATATTCTTCCGAAAGTCTTCAAAAAAGAATTAAAATACACTGTCGCTAGGGAAAATCAAAATAAATAAATAACTTCACCAACGTAGAAGACATTATCAGATCTTAGTGACTGGGGCAACAAGCCGACATTGGGTATAAAGACACGGAATACAGATGTTTCGCTCGGTATTAACCAAAATATCGTCTAAAATAAAGGCTTTCTCTACATTACGTGTCTCACTACTAACAAAATCTTATTTCTTCTTCCTTGTCAATTTTAAACATATTAGGTGAACGAGCAGTGACCCTAGCACTGTAAACTAAATTCACTATTGAACTTGCTAACAGGCTCTGTCAATATGCAATTCAACACTCAATAATGTAACTGAAGAAACATAGACACACACGGCTTTGTTGACCAGCGGTGTTGTACTACAATGACATTCTCTGCGGCCTTTGACCGAGCTGCTACCTACCCTGGCTACCGACCAGGGCACCCTCATACCACGGAAATACCAGAGATCGACTGGGCGTGGTTAGTATTGCTGTTTTCACAAGACAAATATTCGAAAGAGCATCATCCAGGAGTTTGACCAAATAAATAATACTTAATACAAAATTTATACCCAAGATTTGTCCCTAAAGTTCTCAAGAAATCATTTCCTCCGAGTTATCCATTTTTCTACTCAGGGAAGAGTGCACGTCAAAATCACATTTATCAAAAATTGGGAATTTACACTGGACGGTATTTTGGTTTATTATGAACAATAATCGCAGCTTAATATTTTTCCAGGATGAATCGAATCTTTTCCAGTTTTCATTTACAAATTATTTGTTTAATAATATCATCATATCTTTATTTACTACAAGCACATGTACAAGGTATACAGACCATAGCTGACATCAGTGACATACTACTATATAGAAAGTCTCTTGTTATGAACAGCATTTCTGGTAAATTAGGTCAGTTTTTGTCTTAGGATGCGACTAATACCCAGGTACCCATTCTACTGATGGGTGTACATTAACAACATTAACATCCCTTCGTCGGGATCGAACCCTGACGCTCACTGTGTGAAGCGAGAGCTTTTGCCACCAGGCCACGGGGCCTGGTAATCTCGATAAATTATGTTTTACATTATATATATATATATATATATATATATATATATATATATATATATATATATATATATATATATATATATATATAATGTGTGTGTGTGTATGTCGTATTTAATAATCCGATTTAGTCAGTTTGGCTGAACTTCTGCAAAATTTTCTTTTACAGACTGATAAATATATATATATATATATATATATATTCATTGGAAAGGATTTAAAAAAAAAATTGGAAAAAGCTAGCTTAGAAACCTCACTTAATGTTATCTACCCTACCTTACCACACACACACACACACACACACACACACACACACACATGAAGAAAGGTTGAGGGAAATCGGGCTTACGACACTGGAGGACAGGAGGGTAAGGTGAGACATGATAACGACATACAAAGTACTGCGTGGAATAGATAAGGTGGGTAGAGACAGGATGTTCCAGAGAGGGAACACAGAAACAAGAGGTCACAATTGGAAACTGAAGACTCAGACGAGTCACAGGGATGTTAGGAAATGTTTCTTCAGCAATAGAGTAGTCATGAAGTGGAATAGCCTAGCAAGTGATGTAATGGAGGCAGGAACCATACATAGCTTTAAGACGAGGTATGACATAGCTCAGGAAGCAGAGAGAGCACCTAGTAGCGATCAGTGAAGAGGCAGGGCCAGGAGCTGTGACTCGTCCCTTACAACCACAACTAGGTGAGTCTACACACACACACACACACACACACACACACACAATATTCCGCCCTATCAGTTATCTGGTATTTAAATTCATCAGTGATCTGCTTACTAATCAGTCAGTCGAGATATTTCTCATTTAAAAGTATTTTTACTCAAGAAATTACTGATAATATGCTTCTTAAGGAGCACTGTGAGCAAGGTAGTGTCAATTAAATGCATCATTCAACTAAGAACGAACGTCTCATGCCATCTATAATGATTCAAGAGAAATGTAGTTGCGTGAGTAACTACGTACTACTCACGTATATACACTCCTCTCTTATCTAGCCTTCTTGATCGCATCAAAAGAACTTTCAACTATAATGATTCAGTTTATACGAGTTTTGAGATTTATTGTTACTTCAAGTTGTTTGGTTACTAATTAATTGCATTCCTGTGGTGCCTAATGCCATTCCATGTTTTTATTATCCATCGGAATTTATGTTTACTTTCTTCTAGACATTTATTGTGACAGTGTTTGATTCATGTCAGGAAATGCAGTGCTAAGTTCAATTATATTATTGATAACGAGAAAACGAGTTTCTGTCTCATTTGGAGAGAGAGAATGAACTAAAATCAGTCATCTAACGAGGAAAATATACAGATAAATCCGTCTCTACCTCAGTAACGCAGATGAGAGTGATAGAACTAATCTCTGGGAATTGCTCAGGAACACCCCTAATATATACGACTGAATTTCCAATAGCTGCAAGGAACCCAGCGTCAGCCTTCTCATCAACTGGAAAAGAGAAACTGGCTTTACCAAGCAGGTCTCAGCATGAAAAAGAGGTATAGTTTGTATCATGAAAGTGATGAGATCATGTTGTAGGGAGTAAAATGAATTTTCTGAAGCACTAAATTTTGAAGAAGACTCTGGCTGGCGAATCGTTTTCAGAATAAAGGATCCCAAATGTTGTACAAATGTCTCATTTATCAACTAATTTTATAGATTTTAAAATTACTTGTAGAATGTCAGATGTAAAACTAATATATGCTGACACACACACACACACACACACACACACACACACACACACACACACACACACACACACACAAAAGCAGATTTGCGGTTTAAATCAGAATGAAAGGAAAATATAAGCTTCCTAATAGTAACAATAATAGCATAGTAATAACAGGATTAATAATATTTATTTATAAAAAGTGTATATTGATCAAAATTGATGGACAATGAATTATAAATGGAACTCTAGAGCTACAAAAGTCTGAACTGCCGTGGACATCTGTTCAGTCTAAGCTAATATTTGTCGATAATAAAGCGTTACGAAAAAACTTTAACCCAAATTGTGAACTTCAACATAATGTTATATCCACACAGATCCTTCTGTGAGTTAACACATGCTTATCGACTTGGCAATGAGCCGTACATCACTTTAATCAATCACAGCAGATCAGTTTCTCGAGGATTTACCGGGTAAGCGAATTATCCACAAGAAACTGTATCCCAAGTCACTCCGCTTGTTTGCTGTGCTGACGTCGACACTTACCCTGGCTTTAGGAGAATTTTTCTTACCTTTGTTTTCAATTTCAAATGAAGTTCTCTCTCTCTCTCTCTTGATAAAGTACAACGCTTTTCGAAGATCTTGTATTTAATGGCCTTACATAGAGATGTACAGTGTCACCATTGTTTTTCTTCATACTGGATTATAAACGAATTGAGAGTAACAGTGTTTGGAACGAGTGTGGACTCAGAAGATAATTAAATATAATACGTAGCAGAAACAAGTACAGCTGTTATTATCTTATGATATAGTTCTATTGTGGGATCCAGAAGAGACGTTGATAGATTAATATATATATATATATATATATATATATATATATATATATATATATATATATATATATATATATATGTGTGTGTGTGTGCCGAATATGTAAAACTGGTCAATTAGCAAGAACTCATTTAAAATTAAATCCATTCTAAAATTTTCTCTTATACGTTTAAAGATACATTTTTTCATTAATGTTAATGTAAAAAATTTTACTTTTGCACCAAAAGAATCTTAGAAAACTTACCTAACCTTATTATAACAAGAACAATTTATTTTAGCCTAACCCAACTAAATATATTTTAGATTTTTTACAATAATTTAATACTAAACAAACACAGTGAAATATATTTTTTTCGTTAGGTTTAGATTGATTTTGGCGAAATTATTGCATACAGAAATTTTCTCTTGTCCTATATGGCAAGATGAGCGTTGCTATTTAAGCCAAGATCGCAAGTTCTGCCTATTCGGCACGACATATATATATATATATATATATATATATATATATATATATATATATATATATATATATATATATGTCGAATAGGTAAAATTGGTCAATTGCAAGTACTCATTTAACATTATAATCTAAAATTTTCTCTTATACTTTTAAATATATGCGTTTTCATTTATGTTAATGTAAAAATTAATAATTTTGTACCAAAAGAACCTTAGAAAACTTACCTAACCTTATTATAACAAGCGCAATTTAATTTAGCCTAATCTAACTAAATAATAATGATAAACAAACATAATGAAATGTTTTTTTCGTTAGGTTTAGAATGAATTTTTGCGAAATTACTGCATACACAAATTTTCGCTCAACTTATTCAGCAAGAAGAGCGTTGCTATTTAATCCAAAATCGCAAGTTTTCACAGATATATTGTATAATTTTTTCACTGCTTATTTGGTAGAAAATTTTTTAAGACAAACACTGGTTTAGCTTACTCTTTAAGACATACATACACACACACACACACACACACACACGCACACACACACACACACACACATATCCACAGGAGGAAGTGACAAGGTGAATAGGGATATAATGTTTGAGAGATGGGACACAGCAATAAGGGGTCACAGCTGGAAGCTGAAGACTCAGATGAGTCATAGGGATGTTAGGAAGTATTTCTTCAGTCATAAAGTTGTCAGAAAGTGGAATAGTCTGGAGAGTGATGTAATGGAGGCAGGATCCATATGTAGCTTCTGTAAGAGGTTTGATTAAACTCAGAGAAGGGAGAGAGTAGACCTAGTAGCGACCAGTGAAGAGACAGGGGCCAGAGTCTATGAATCGACCCCTGGAACTACAAATAGGTGAGTACGTACACACACACACACACACACACACACACACACACACACACACACACACACACACTTACGAAAGCATTGTTGCGAACTCGGCGGTCTCGCGTCAAGACAGCACTTCGAACCCCACCACCTACCATCGTCCAAAGTTCAAGACTCGCGCGAGGACGTTCGTGCCCGTGAACCTGAGACCATTTGCTGACAAATGTCGTACTCCCGACACAAGTGAGCACAGACACATGATGCCCAACAAGCTTTGCATCTGTGATGTTCATGATGATGTGAGCTTCATGATGTGATGTTTATGATGATGCTGTGATGTTCTTGAAGACGCTGTGATGTTCTTGATGAAGCTGTGATGTTCTTGATGAAGCTGTGATGTTCTTGATGAAGCTGTGATGTTCTTGATGAAGCTGTGATGTTCTTGATGAAGCTGTGATGTTCATGATAATGCTGTGATGTTCATGATGATGCTGTGATGTTCACGATGACGGTGTGATGTTAGTGATATAACATCTCCGTTGTGTAGAACATTGTCAACTCAAGACTTGGGTCAGTGTTTCACTCTGTGTCGGGTTTTATCAAGTCGTCAGCTCATAAAGCAAAACAGTGACTGAAACATTGTCCTAATTATTCTTTAACGTGACCTTTCTCCACCTTCATTTTATTGAATGTTTCCGAGGGATATACTGAGGTGATTTACTGAGGTGATATACTGAAAAAAATCGATTATTATATTTCAGTCAGAATACGAAATCTCTTAGGCTATACTGCACACCTCATATTATTTTTTAATATTTTGCTATTTTATAGCATATTTCGGCGATTCAGAGAAGTTATAAGCAATTTTCTCTGCTAAGCTCGACATGGGAGATAATCAGGTATGATACAAAGGGAGGGTAGACCCGATTCCCTGAATTAAGGATGCTTTACAAACGATAACACCAGCTTAACCTTGCCCCCACTGCGTATTATTATTATACTCATTAAAATAAGCGTAAAAGAGCTGTAGGTGTCATATAATGCCTGTGAATAAGAGGTAATCCAGTTTGATCCACAGGGAGGGCAGTTGCAATTCGTAGACTTAAGAGCACTTCATTAGCATGCAGGCGCCTCCCACCAACCCCCTCCCCACTTCCTCCGTTCGAGGGGTGAGGTTCCTCAGGGTCGCCTCACCTGTACCTTCAGAAAGGTGGGGGTCAGTTTAGTATCGAAAAACACCGGTGGAGAGGTTTTGTATTACAACGGTACACACAGGAAATCAAACAACAACAGATCTTTGGGTCCAAACGAGGCTGTTTGTTTATGGGTGAGAGCAAACTAACATCCTACAAATCACGGTACGGGCGGGGTAGAAACCATGACGAGTGAGTCGTAACACTCCAGACAAGTGTGTAAGCCACTGGGCCAGCCAGCTACAATACGATTCATCCAACTGGGTATACTGTCTCACCCTTCAAGGGCAGGTGCCATGAAGGTGGTGAAGGCCTCTTGCTACGAGGAACTGGAACTAACTCACCCCTTCCTGTGATCAAATCTGATTACCTTCTTTTCCCCTGGCTATGTATAGATATAGCCCTTCTCGAGACTATACTAATAGCTGTGTAGCATATCCCTACAAAAAATAATTTACCTCGGCTGGTTTTGCGTGTCTCCTATATACAAAATTTGGCTAATTGATGTACATCCTTAACTCTTTGGATTGCAAAGCAATATACACCTAGATGTGTATTTTTTAATCTTAGTGTATACACAATAAAAATTTAATCACTATTTTTTGGATCAAAGCAACTTTGATCGATGAACTAAAGGTTGCCTGTAAATTTAATGACTTTTAAGTAGTAGACAGGTTTTAAACGACCTAAGAAATCAGCCTTTCAAGTTACACGCGCGTGTGTGCAATTAGTGTGTGTGTGTGTGTGTGTGTGTGTGTGTGTGTGTGTGTGTGTGTGTGTGTGTGTGTACTCACCGGTTTATCTCTGCGGGGGTTTAATCTTGGCTACTGGACCAGTCTCTAAGACTTTGTCGATCAGCAAAACAGGTTTTTTGACATCTTTAGATTTAATACTGAACTTCCCATAATAATACTGAGCATTTTACATCAAGATTCTACCTCCCGTGTTAACACCCAGCATCCTATATCAGTGCAAATCATCCTACATTAATACCACTAATCCTCTATAAATAACGATCATCCTACATTACGATTTCATTTATCGAGGTGACAAAACAATTACCGGCTCAAATGTCTCACTCAGGCGCAATAAGACATTATAAATAAAGATGCGTACGCATTCAAGATGTTTCGTAATAAATACTATCTGATAAAATTAATACGATTCATTGCATCGTAAATTCTAGCGAGAATTATATTTTGTTTTAATTGAAGAGATCATCAAACCGGATTTGAAATTATTTATTTATTTTCTAGAAATCCATGAATGTGTGTGTGTGTGTGTATGTATATATATATATATATATATAATATATATATATATATATATATATATATATATATATATAGAGAGAGAGAGAGAGAGAGAGAGAGAGAGATGGAATAACGTACTTATTCTCGGGTTCGCTAGAGACGACTGTCTGTATAGACGACTACCAAAGAACGACCACTTCTGTGGGTGAAATGTAGTCCGTTTTCGTCTCCAATTTGTGAACGACACGAGTACTGAATTTACACGATTTTTAGTTCCTGATTATGTTGATGTTTCTTCGATGTTTATTGTATTTAATGGTAATGTTGCTTTCGCTGTATATCTCATTGTTGTTGCTGTTATAACTGCTGTTTTATTGGCTTTTTAAAAACATTGTTGTTGGCTTTGAAATTATATTGTATTAACACTTGTTGTGTTTTATTCAGTTTCCGTTTGTGTTTCATTTTAATTAATTCTATTGCGGTTTCTATTAACATTATTGCTGGGTTTGTTACTGATACTATTGTCGTTAATGTTCCATTTACTTCTTGCTGGTTTTATTGATGTTCCTGTTTAAATTATTCTGTTTAAATTATTCTAGTGTCATTGTGTTTCTGTCCACGATGCAGCTTATGCCGTTGCTATTATTCCCGTTAATGTGTAGCATGTGATTTTTTTCCTATTTTTGTTAAGAAACAAAATTTATTGCATGTTAGGGATAGCAAATTCACAACTGCTATTTTTGACGCTGAGTCTATTGTTTTTCGATATACCTCAGCTTAAGTAGTCTACTGGAAGCCCAGACTCCTTGATCTACTTAATTCGAGGAGCAACGTTATACATCTTTCCCTTCTCACCCAAAATAAAATAAAATCATGTCCAAATACCAGGGATCTCCACTAATTGCTCCGCTTAATTGCACCTCTCGCGAAGGTGCAAATGACTTATTGACGGGAGTTATAGTAGCGTGGAATTAGATATCTAACCGGAGTAATTTATTTTGAAAATTATGGGCTGATGTGAGGGGGGGAAAAAAAACAGGGATGTATTCTTTCACAGGATATTTTTTCTTCTCATCGAAGCAGTGGTTCATCGAACTCTGGTGAGAGTACTTTTTCTTGTATACTTTGGTATATAGATATGTTTTTTTTTTACATTTTGGTTGAGTAGCAATATATATATATATATATATATATATATATATATATATATATATATATAGCTACGAGCTAGACAGTGGGAAACTAGTGTACATGCAAGTCCGCATATTTGCTTTTGCGTATCCGCATGTTATGTATATGGTGTATAATTAACTAAGTTTGCATGAAAGGAGAGGGGAAAGAATTTAACTTCTAGTGTGCGCGCGCCTGCGCGCGCGCGTGTCCAAGTACGTTATCTAAATAAATAACAGAAAGGCACAATACCGTGACTGGAACGATACACAAATAACCCGCACATAAAAGAGAGAAGCTTACGACGACGTTTCGGTCCGACTTGGACCATTGACAAAGTCACACTAACAGAGGTGGAGCAGGACGGCTATATTATATACAATTCTTGTACTACTACTACTACTACCTCCACCTCTTCCTGCCTATATAGCCGTCCTGCTCCACCTCTGTTAGTGTGACTTTGTCAATGGTCCAAGTCGGACCGAAACGTCGTCGTAAGCTTCTCTCTTTTATGTGCGGGTTATTTGTGTACGTTATCTACCCATTACTATTAATTTTCCAATTAACATCATTGCTTTCCTCCCCCCCTCCAAAAAAAATAGTTTATAATGAATAAACAATTCTTCTGGTTCGAAGAATTAAATAACTTTTTCATGACATTAACATGAATGTTACGTTTCTATCGATGAAGCTGTGTACACGGTATCCCAAGTTACAAACCAGGTGCTGTGTTTCAACTTTCAGAAGAGTTTGTGAATGCCAGCGAGTTGTTTGCTAAGACAATAATAGTGCAAATGCTGGTTGTGTTTTTAACGTAAATTCTGGCTATTGGTTATTTATATAAATCAAGAGGTGTGTATATCTCAGTGTATTTTGGATAGGATTTTTATCGTTATTTTTGGGAATCAGTGTCTTTGATAGGCGGTGTAGTAGACTTCCCTCGTGTAGTAGACTGGCTTAATGCCCAATAAACAACCAACTACTGCACATCAGTTGCTTTAAAACTAATTGATTAGAAAGGTTTAGATATGCTTAGCAGATATCGTATTAAAAAAAAAGAAGCTATTCATATTACAGTAATCGTCTATGGCAGTGGTTCCCAAACTGGGGGTAAATTACCCCCTGGGGGTAATTTAACCATTTTTGGGGGGTAATGGAGGGGTGACAAAAAAAGTTATGAATTCTGAAAATCAAGAAAACAATGCGGTACCCGGTTTGAGGATTATTGTTAACTTTGTCTTAGTATATAAAGTTGTAAAGTAAACCTATTATAAGTAAGTAATAAAGTTAAACCAAACAACAATAAACATCAAAAACTAATATACAGTATAAGAAAAGAAGAAATATATAGCTAAGTGTGTGGAAACCCAAAAGTATTTTGACAAGTATGCTTCAGGACAAAAGTCACTCAGTAGCCCAGATCGACCTGTCCAGTACGCGTCACTCACTTCCTGAGGCTGCCTCTATTTCACACTGTCAGTTTATCTGTATCTGTGCGAGAAGGGCTTCTCAACTGTGCTGGGTATGAAAACAAAAAAGAGGACTCGCTTGAATGTTGCAAACGATGCCAGGCTGGCACTTTCAACCACGAAGCCAAGAATTCCTAAACTAGCTTCAAGTATGCAACTCCATCCATCCCACTGATGTTCTTGACATCTTTGGTAATAGTCATTAGAGATGCACAATGTTCAAACACAATAAATAAAAGAAAATATCTCAAGTGTTTTAATTTAGCCATATATATCAATAATAACAACATTTTGTGAAAGGGGTAACATGTTTTATGTGGCATGTTAAATTGGGTAACAAGCTGAAAAAGTTTGGGAACCACTGGTCTATGGCGATTGTTCAGTCGAATATATAACGAATGTCAGTTTACGTATGTCAGAATACGTATGTCAGATTAGGTACAGAAGAGATAGACGTGAATGTAAGGTATGCGTTTCTAACTACCTAAACTAAGTTAATATTCCTACCGCAACTAATCATGGTAGTCTACTGCTGACCACAGGGCTGTGTGTACCAGTGTTTCTCCGTCTAGCATTCATAACTTTACTTCTGGATACCGTGGTGCTATTGGACGCGCACCACTGCGTTAACTACTACCGCTACCTCCACTTCCACCCCTATTATTATTTTTAACTTGCGAGGCTCAGTGTTCGTCCTGATTTAGTTCCTGGGCAATCATAAGGAATCCATTAATTTCACTTTGCCCAAGCATTGCCTCTAGTTGAATCCTACTTTTGCTGCGACTGTTAAGTTCATCTGGTAGGAAACACTTTCATCCATGTACTGGTAGTTTCGTCTACTTTAAAAATTGTGTCGTTAGCAATAAATGTCTTAGTTTTCATGGATGACCAACGACCATTCTCATAGTCTTGTTACATTTTTCTAATTCCTCAAGTGACCTATGCTAAATTTTCAGTCTAGATATAGCCAAGAACACTAAATTGTGCACCATAAAATTTGACAATCATCCATCTTTTCACCAGATCACTAGGTTTAAAACCTATCAACTTGCGTGTTATTAAGGATGTCTTTCGCGTGGACCCCAAAAATAAATGATTATTTTATTCCTTAAAATAGACTAAAATAAACCTCAATGTATGCACATTGAGATCTATACATCTCGGTGCATGCTAAATTAAATAAATACTACTCTCGGTGTATACATGGATATACACATCTCTAAGTAAATACACTAAGAAATATACCTCTCAATGCATACATACTGTAATACTGGATCATTCCAACTGTCACATTTAGCACAATAGAAAGGCAAGTTCTCAAACTCGTGCAACTAAGACATGGACTTATGCGTAATAAATTGTCGTACTTGGGTAAGTTATCTCACAGTGGCCTTAAAGTGTGAGGCAAATTGCCAATATTTAATCGTACGCTTGCCAAGCGGTTATGGTAGGATGGTAGACCAGACATGTGATACTGCGAAGCTGAGCACTAACCTCAAGACTAAACGTTTATTGCTTCTGTATTTCAAGCTAATGGTCACGCATGTGTTTGGGAGAGAGAACGCATTATATTATATTATATATATATATATATATATATATATATATATATATATATATATATATATATATATATATATATATATGTCGTATCGAATATGTAAAACTGGTCAATTAGCAAGAACTCGTTTAAAATTAAGTCCTCTCTGAAATTTTCTTTTATACGTTTAAAGATATATTTTTTTTCCGTTAATGTTATTGTAAAAATTTTTAATTTTGCACCAAAAGAATCTTAGAAAACTTACCTAACCTTATTATAACAAGAGCCATTTATTTTAGCCTAACCGAATTTAATATATTTTAAATTTGTTTACAATAATTTAATACTAAACAAACAATGAAATTTTTTTTTTTCGTTAGGTTCAGGATGATTTTGGCGAAATTATTGCATACACAAATTTTCACTTGTCCTATATGGCAAGATGAGCGTTGATATTTAAGCCAAGATCGCAAGTTCTGCCTATTCGGCACATGTATATACAATATATATATATATATATATATATATATATATATATATATATATATATATATATATATATATATATGAATGATACAGAAATCTTCATTGGTAATAAATATATGGAAACCTTTTTAATAACAAAAATATTTAGAGTATTATGTAATCTTTGCTTAGAACATATAAAAAAAAACAGAAGAGGGCTTTTTGTTTCATGAAATGTGAGCTGCCCTTCTGTTCCTTAGATGAAACATGATATTCTCCCGTTGCCAGAATGTAATGGTGGTAGAGTACAGAAGATAATGTCTAGCCTGTGTAGCAATGTTGTTCTCTCGGTCTGTTTGTCAGAATGTTTCTCTCTTTCTTCAGAAAATAATATAATACACACACACCTCCTGGATGAAGCTTTTAAGGAGACAGGCAACAGATTCACAGCTGTCGTTGGTCCAGTGATATATATTTAAGAATGAGATCTCTCACAGCGGAGACTCCAAATGAGTGTGTTGAACTCACCTTCGTCAGGTTTATCACGCACTCTTCTTTCAAGGGTCTCTATTATTAATTATTATTATTATGGCCCGGTGGCCTGGTGGCTAAAGCTCCCGCTTCACACACGGAGGGCCCGGGTTCGATTCCCGGCGGGGGGAAACATTTCGACACGTTTCCTTACACCTGTTGTCCTGTTCACCTAGCAGCAAATAGGTACCTGGGTGTTAGTCGACTGGTGTGGGTCGCATCCTGGGGGACAAGATTAAGGACCCCAATGGAAATAAGTTAGAAAGTCCTCGATGACGCACTGACTTTCTTGGGTTATCCTGGGTGGCTAACCCTCCGGGGTTAAAAATCCGAACGAAATCTTATCTTATCTTATCTTAATATTGCTATTATTATTATAGTTAAAGAGGTAAGCCCGTTGAGGTCAAACATTGCCTAGGGAATGGGAAGTAATCAGCTCTAATTCTACTTAGAAGTTATCTGTCAGTATATCAAGAATACATATACATTTTTTAATTTTGGTTTATGTGAAAAGCAACGTATTTTAGCAGTAATGACAAAATTTCTCACACAGACAGGTGGCAGAACAAGATTTTACTGGGAGCAAAGTCTTGCTCTGTGCAGAGCTTCACGGTTAATCTCGGCGTCGAGTAAGACGTTGAATGAAGCTTTTACAACGTGTCTATATCTTCAACCTTGTCTCCAATATGCCATCTCATCCCTCGTGAAAATAAAGTTCCATTAGTCTCTTCTTTTAAGAACACTTAACAGGTAATAAGCAATTTGAACTTCTAGCGATAAGTGAAACAATTTATTAGTCAAGTTATGACCCATAACACGGAAAATTTCAATTAAACATTAAACCTGTTTTATATGTACAAAAAACTGCTTTATTTACTGATGTATCCGCAAAATAATGAAGATAAATCTATATGATACGCTTAATAAATTAAATACGATAAACAGTGTTTAAGTATTATCGTAATATTCGCAAAGAAGCGCCAAACTTGTAGGGATCAAACAGCTCATAGGAGACCGGGAGGAAATCAAGCTTGATCCGTGGAAGAAGAGAAACAACCCCAATTCCTGTAATCTAGAGCCCTTCATTAGTTTTAAGGCACTTATTTTTTTACCCTTTAAGGGGAGGAGAATTTATTATTATTATAATAAAAAAGAAGCGCTAAGCCACAAGGGCTATACAGCTAGCGGAGGAGAAGGTTGTCGTCCATTAAAAGGAATGGAAGCTAACCTCCCCTCAGTATCAGTAGAGCCCCAAGACACTATCATTATTATTATATTATCATTGGTAAGCTTTAAATCATGTTTGATCCGTGGGAAGGAAGAGTAGTCACTTGAAGAGGACCACATCACCAGCAGTCTGAGGCTACTCAGCCATCTTATTTTTCATATTTAATACATACCTACTGACTGTAATTTATGCACACATTAGTCCACGGGGACTAATGTGACTGCTGTCACATTAGTCCCCTTGGACAGTGCTGTCTCAGACTTACCAGGGAGAATAGACGGAAGTCTTAGTACTTTACTTCCAGAGGGCATAGATTGTTCTTTGGGTCCAATAAGTAGGCGAAGACTGCTGTCGCAGTCCTCCCACTGTTTATTGACTGCTGCTTCAGTCCTTCCAGGCGGCACAGATTGCTGCCACAGCTCTCTTAGAGGGCTGTGGCTGCTGCCTCTGTTCTGTATGTTATTAAGGCACAAGGTGCGAGTTATGGCATTTTAGTGAGACTACGTTTCGTCCACCAGGGACTTCATCTCTCTTCTTCCATAGAATAAAGACTGCTGTATCGGACCTCCCAGCTGACAAAATTCTGCTCTCTGTCAGGCCTCTGCCATCTGTCAGAACTGTCACTGTCACGTTAACGTCCTCTTTCAGAACTATTATCACCAAACTGTAGCTCCTTTATTTTCAATTTCTTCCACTAAGTTGCACTTTATTAAGCCTTTGGCACATTCCTGTTTCTCATAGCCAGAGCAAGATTTTTCTTGCATTTATTTTATATGACGAAAAACTACTACTGCCGTCCAGCATGACTAAACCTTGTGCTGTTGGTGTGTTTTCTTAGCTTTTTCGTAAAAAATGTATTTACTGACGATGTTTTGTTCTAAGCAGATTCATAGTTTTTAATCCTTAAACTGTCCAAACGTAGATCTACGTTTGCTAGCTTAGCGCTCCGAACGTAGATATACGTTTTTATTACATGCTTTCAAATGAAGAAAATCAAGGTTGGAGCGCTACGCACGTAAACATAAATCTATGTTTGGACAGTCCTCTCATATGGCCTTCCTCAGTCAGAACAAACTTTTATTTAAGGATCATGTGACACATAGCATCTTTTTTCTTACCGCATTTGTGGGGAATGCTTGCCATCCAACAGATTTTTCACGAAGAAGAATTTAACACGTGGGTAACATCTGGGTATCTTTATTGGTAGACTTTTCGCCACTAAATGAAGAAACGTCTACAAATAAAGATACCCAGATGTTGCACATGGGTCTAATTCATCATCATGTCGGTAGTGTATATCAATCAAGCTTCTTCCTACAATGCATCTCAACATCCCTGCCGTCATATTTGATAAAGACATTTTTACACACAGCATTTAAAATGTTCTCGCTTTGCCGGTTGATAATTAACGTTCAGAAAAGCACACATCAATGAATTGCTTCTCACGGACTTTTAAAAAAATTGAAGAATCTACAAAGGAGAGACATGTATTGTGTACGTTTTGTTCGGCTTTCATATTCACACATCTACGAATATATTAAGCAATAATAGCTCTTTACCATCCCTGCTTCATTTTTGCTTAGTCATGTATCTCACATCTTTAAATAAATTGAAGCATAATTAAAGTCGAGCGTAAAAGGTCATCTGGGCTTGATATTTATAACATTCCTTAACGCCTCATTGGCTCCATGAGTAAAGTTCAACAATTTGTATAAGACTTTTTTCTTACCTTCGAATAAGTTATGACACACGAAAACATTTAATAGAGACACGCAATCTTTTTAGTGTTAATAAAATTGTCGATAAGACTATTTGTTTCTTTAATCAAGCTTGTTTATTGTTAAAAGTAAACGCAACTTGTCAGACTTCAACAGTGTTCACTAGTGACTTTGTCGGAGGGAATCTAGCATGAAGACTGTCTTTTCTCATTCATCTTCTCTAGGGAAATCATCAGAAATTGATCAGCGAGTTAAACTTCTGGTTCGTGAACGACGGCACATCGGAAGACTCAAACTATGTCCATATTAACTGATCGTCAAGTGTTGAAATCTCAAATATGTCTTGGATTCTTCCTTATACTTTCCAAATGTGTAATCATCTCATTCATCCAGCCAATCTTCAAAACAAGGGCATCCATTGCGTAAGAAGTCTTAGTCATTGCTCCACTGATAGCATTCTGCTTGAAGTACCTTCAGTCGAGGTCAAGCCCAATGACCTGAAGAGGATGGAACAAAAAATTAGAAGACTTGGAAGCTTATGAAACCTTTAACCTTCTCGCAAAGAGTCTGATTTTGCACAGCTTTAACTATTTCTTGAGGTGTGCACACCCATTCGACAGCTCGATACAAAGTGAATACGACAAGATCCTGAAGTGGATATTCACGAAAGCATAAAATTACATTAGAAGACTTCCAACGGTATCAAGCTACACTTGTGCACACAAGTCATTAGACTTGGGGGTAAAGGTTCCGCAATGTAACACAGATAACATATTTATACTCGCATTCTTATTCGCCGAAACTAGCTAATAAATAAGGATAGTGTTCCCATACAGTCTTAGAATTTGTTAGGATTCATGATACCAAGTTAATCGAGGAATCTAAGTGATGAAATAATTTTGCACTCATTTACCAGAACTGTCTCTTCTAAGATCTGTGAACTTTCCCGTTGTGGTAGGAACATCTTAGATTACATAAAAAATGCTTGAAATTGTTCCGAGGCAGAACAGATCTCGCCTCATAGTTACGAGGGCTCTTCATTTTGGGGATTTCCTATTAGCTGACCGTAATTCTTCCATGGTATTGCCTAGATTATCAGAAAATTTTTAGATCGTCGACAAATCAACTGAACTCCGCTGTCTTCTTTACCGAAGACCAAAGAAGAAGCAAGATATGAATAGGTTAATGATATTATTGAAAGTAACACGATTACAGCCCTTTATCGAGCACACTGAATGTTCCAGATAAGTAGACGTGATGGCAACCCAGAGCACCGAGATGAAGACATCTTGCTACAATGGGCAGTTATGTGTGTGCGTATACATGTATACTCAATGGCCGACGCTTATCTCTGATACAGCGGATCAGAAGGAGGTGCAGCAACCAGCCTTATGGAGTCCCAAGAGTCTAGAAAGTAATAAAACAGATGCTCATCAATTAGCCTTCGTCCTCGGGAGGGAAATGTGTTAAAATGTTTAAGTTCCTGAAATAATTAGGACGTGAACTCTTTAGAAAAAGTATTAAGAAAATATAACACCCAGTGTCTTGTTAAAGTACTGTTGCTATACAGATATATAATGTTTCATACAGTCAACCGGTTTGGCAGAGGATACATCCGTTACCTTGAAATGAGAGATTTATTTGTCTCCTCTTTCACTCATTCCGCTCAAGAAATCAGCTAGTTAATACTGAAAGCCTTTATTTGGGGTATACCTTATTAATTTCATGCATACTATATTAAACGCTGTAGTCTATATCGACGGTATTATATACCGGCGAGTAAATTAATAAAACATGCAGTTCATAGCCATAAACTGCAAAATGTCTTACAAATATGAAGTAGAGTAGCGACTTGTTATGAATGTCAGAGCCCTAGAATTCTACTCTTTATCTAGTTTGTTGACATGTATTATCAGGTGTGAGTTTAACCCTGGGGGCTGTATACTCCCAGAGTAGCCTGAAATATGTCGTTTATTAGGCACCTAAAAGTTAATCTAAGATTCACGAACGTTGATTTACTGCAGGAGTTACTCCTCTGGTGATATGCTCTCTGTTATGCTCACTCCAGGGTCCTCCTTAAGTGAAGTGTGTCGCCGCTGTCCCAGTGTGTGTCCTCTCTTTTTGACGTTAATTTCTACTCTACGTTTTTCATTGCCTTGCATTTGCTGAGGTTTAAATTATAGTATGCATGCTTGATAAATTAGACACATGTGCAACTCTTGGGTATCTTTATTGAGGAAACGTTTCGCCACACAGTGGCTTCATCAGTCCATACAAAGGAGAATCGTGAAGAACAGAAGAAGAACGAGGTAATCAGTCCCTCAACCTTGATTCATGGACTGACCACATCGACTCAAGGTTGAGGGACTGATTACCTCAATCTTCTCCTGTTCTTCACGATTCTCCTTTGTATGGACTGATGAAGCCACTGTGTGACGAAACGTTTCCTCAAAGATACCCAAGAGTTGCACATGTGTCGAATTTATCAACGTGTCGGTTCTCAGAACAATTCATCTACAGTATGCATGGTTATGTGTGTGTGTATGTACTCACCTATACGTACATGGTTGCAGGGGTTGATTCACAGCTGTGTGTGTGTGTTTGTGTGTGTGTGTGTGTGTGTGTGTGTGTACTCTCCTAGTTGTACTCACCTAGTTGTGGTTGCAGGGGTAGAGTCACAGCTCCTGGCCCCGCCTCTTCACTGGTCGCTACTAGGTCACTCTTCCTGCTCCATGAGCTTATCATACCTACCTTCTCTTAAAGTTATGCATGGATCCTGCCTCCACTAAATCACTTCCCAGGTTATTCCACTTCCTGGCATCTGTGAAGAAATACTTCCTAACATCCCTGTGATTCATCTGAGCCTTCAACATCCAACTGTGACTCCTTGTTTCTGTGCCCCTTCTATGTGTGTGTGTGTGTGTGTGTGTGTATCCTCTGCAAAAGAAAAATAACATTAAGTTTGTAGGACTGCATAAGTAAATAAAAAAAATGAAGGACAATGAGACAGCTCTGTTCCACCGGGACATTTTATAGATGACACGCACTTTTCTCCACTGGGTTTTTAGGGCTCAACATTTGTTCTAGAGACTCGAGAAACATCTCTTTAGCAATGTAATTGTAGTCCTTACACCAGATATTATACTTGTTGGAGTTTATTTCATATCTCCTGATATTCGTAGGTACATGACATTTACTCTTGATTATAATGATTCTCGTTATTAACTATTCATATTAACTAAAGGTATTAGACACCTGCGCGCGGAAATTACAAGCCACAGATTTTCATATATATTTTGTGGTATATATAATAATATATTCAATCCCAAATTAGGTCACTAAATGTTCAAGGCTCCTGTTTGATATATGATATTTGCTGCAGCCAGTAGTTTAATAAACAAATATACGAATAAACCGAGTTTTAAACCACTATCATTAAGAAGTAATAAGGTAACTTTATTGCAGCAAAAATTGTTCTCTTCAAGGGTATATCTTTTTTTGCTACTGAAGGGTTTTTGATCCAAAGAAATGGAGCTGCTCTCTCCTTCAGGGGATCAAACCTAATACCTCCCATTTTTCAAACCCTGACACCGTGAATTCTCTTGTTTTTGACACATTATATGAGCGATATTAAAAAAATATAGCAACTTATATACAAAGGGTACAAATAATAATAAGAATGGTCTTGGAATATAGGCAGAATAAGCAGTATGGAAATATTATTGAAGATCACTTTACTTAGGAAATTAAGCTATTTCAAGATTCTATATTGCTTTTTGTATATGCATTCCAGTTTGTAATACAAGTATTGTTAGCAGTACCTAGGTGCCACAATGAATATAGGTGCTATATATATTTTTATATCACTCGTATTATGTGCTCTTACAAGGGATTACATGGAAATTAATGGGAAAGACAGAGCAGAGGACTTAGAAGTACGCACCGAGACTATCTGCTGAGAGAAACTATTTACGTCTCTCCAGATTAAGGATAATTGTGTATTATCTAAGCGCATGAGTGGAGGGGAAAAAATCGGGAGAGTATGCACTATTTCGTTTTTTTTTTTTTCTTAAAGACATTCACTGGAATTTATGTTGACGTGACAGCCTTATCAACATCTCCATCATAAAGTCCTTGAATTGTCTTTAAATAGCGAGTGGAACATTGATAAACATTTTATATTTCATGGCTGACGTGTGAAGGACTCGACCCTGTATTTCTTAACCCACAGAGGCCGAGACATTACAAATACGGTTCTCCTCTCCATTTCACTATTCATTCCCTGTAATCAAATGGACAAGATCTGAGCCGGAATAGTACCGGCGAACCTCATCCAATCTTCTGAGTCTAAGGTATTCACCACCACATGCTAACTCATACTGGGAACCTTCATGGTGTGCGTCTACTTGTTGGGAAAACAATTATCTTGCGTGCTGTCAGTTTTCGATCATTTTTTAGGTTGTTACGATTGCTCGAAAGAGTTCGAGTTCACGAACTACTCCGAGTCCAAGATCAGATTCGAGTCCACGAACGAGTCCGACTTTTCACTTTGGTTATAAGATAAAAAACTATTGATATTGCTGAGGCCTACAGTGTGACTTTGGACTATAATCGTTGTGCATAGCAGCTTTGCTAATTCACTTGTTCATGTTTTCCATACTTTCTAAGAAGTTGCTGTTTGGATCTTCATGATAAAATCAATCCCATGCTTACTTTTACTAGCACCCTTCCTTATGGGAAGCCTAGCTGTGGGAGTAGTTTGTCAACAGACAATACTTGTGTAGTATATATAATTCCTAATACATTTACATCAAGGCTCCCTGGCCATGCTGACGTCACGTGACTTCTTCCCCCCCCCCCCAAGGCCAGGTCTCACATGCTTTCAAGCAGGCTTAGAGAGGGGCAGACAGGCTAGGTCTCTCTCCACGACTACCGAATCGCCTCCGTAACAGACCATCGGTGATTTCCTTACTACTGTCTCCCGTTTACCGAACCCCCCATCAAGTTAATGTCTTGCTGTTAGCTGGGGAGAGGGGGGGGTATACCCAAGCTTTCACCACGCATTGAAATAAATGACCCACACGGGTTTAGGGTTCAAATCAATTTAACTTTTCACCTCACCATGACTTTGCAGGCTACTTCAGCTCTGTACATGAGCAAAAGGGAGATGGAAAGATATCTCAAGTAAATGAAGTTTAGGTTGAGAGTGGGGAAAGGGGGTTTTGGGTTTGGAAGAAGGGTGTACGTTGAGGGTAGAGTACTGGAGGTATCAGTTTCGAGTCATATTCTACCGGACTGAGGTCTCTGTCTCTTGGTATGTGTGTATGAGGCTGCAATATCACGAAGGATCACCAACCGGGCTAACACACTTTATCGCGCATTCTTGGAAACTGAATGGTTGAGCTGGACAGTGTTTAACTTGTGTCTCCAAGGAAGCCAATGTGGACAACGCCCTCGACACTCTTGAACGCAGTGGCCATGATTTTTTTTTTTGGTCTAGAATCATGACTTGAACCTCTGGCGGAGAGGTGAAGATACTTTTTCTTAAAAGTCCTCCTGAGTGTACTTATATAGAAGCTTTGTACATAGATCTTTGTGTATCCATGTTCTCTCAAGCTACCCTCCATATGGCGAACTAAAGAAACTGGATCATCAGAAATAAAATCCAAATTTCTTCCATTTGTTTTCATTTTTAATCAGAAATGTTCTTTCTGCTCTTCATAAAATTCTCATTAGAAATTTTAGTATGAAAGGAACGCCTATGTTAAATTCAGTTGTTCATGAAGTGTGACTAAGTTGGTTAGGTTAGGTAAGGTTCCTCAGGAAACAGGACAAGTGTTTCCTGACGCGGGTCTTAGTCAGATGATGACCCGCCTTTGGAGCTTTGGTCATCGGACCGAGGCTTTCCGCTGGCTTACCGGTCCACCCCTTTAAAAATATATAATTACATATTTTTAATATGACTAAGTTTCCCATCACAATAGCCTCTTTACTCTTAGTGATGGTAATGCCGCTGACTACAGACCACGGCTTCCCAGTGTCATCCTTGAGGCTGTCTGCCTAGGTTTTCTGTTGGAGGGAATCATAACCATCCTGTCCTCTAGACGGATTAGTATGGCTAGTCTAGCGCAATTTACCAACGGTTACAAAATACCATGAATGGCCTGCTTACGACAGAGAATATGTTATAGTCTCTCAGAGTAATGATATCCTCAAGCACGTGTTAAAGTTGGAGGACCGGATGCTACAACAGGCTTGCTACTTTATACGTTCTTTGAAAATTATTCATGTCACCATTATTACCAAAGAATATTGTTTATTATAGTTTCATGTTTGACTACTATAGTAATGTTATTGGTAAAACCTAAGCGACTTCTTGCGTTGACCGTCACTTCTTCGGATGTGGTCATTGTTATTTTTCAATATGGCTATTTTTTTTTATGAAGTAGTTAAGCGTTTTATATTGATTTTTATGCTCTATGTCTAAATGAAGTAAATTTTGTCTCAGGAATTTATAGTGCTTTAAAAAACGTTAGATTAAAGTGTATTTTTTAAACATAAGGGAAGACTGATATTCACCAGACGTGAGAACCAATCAGAGCCTTGAAAATAAATGGTATAAAATACAGACACAATGGAAACAAACACATATGCAGTTTAATGTGATCCTTTATTGACAACGTTTCACCCATAGAGTGGGCTTTTTCAAGTCACACACAGATCTGTGTGTGACTTGCAAAAGCCCACTCTGTGGGTGAAACGTTGTCAATAAAGGATCACATTAAACTGCATATGTGTTTGTTTCCAATCAGAGCCTTATATGGTGTGAGGCAATTTAACCCTCAATTACATTCTATACATTCGAAGTTCTTAAAAGGGTCAAAGCCTTGATCCTCCTTTGGCTGACCGAGAGACTTTTGTTTCACGTTAAGACTCCTTTGTCACTCCTACCGGAGAGTCTACACTGCTGCATTAAGTTTTCCCAAGACGGTGCAATGAACCTCTCATACGTAACTGTCAGCGGGTGGAGTCGACAGCCCTTACGGGAAACCTAGGACTAGGACACTTATGCGGTTGCTCACCAGCAGTCACTGCTGCTGCAGCAGCAGCAGCAGCAGCAGCAGCAGCAGCAGCAGCAGCAGCAGCAGTCCGAAGGACATAACGCCGATACGTAAGCGAAATACACACACATGAAACACATGCTTTATTATGGGTTTTCTTACTCCATAGGAAGCCCCCCGAAAGGTTTCCTGATACAGTGTCATAAGTGTTCAATACTGGATTTTATTTCACATTTTGCCAGTATTGTTATACCATACATTTGTGCCGACTCGTATGTGAAAAAAGGGAGATATAACCAGCATAATCCGACAAAGCTTCATTCTAAGCAGAGATTTATTTAACAATGTGCACTTGTAACACCTGTTATCAGATTCAAGATTTATACTCTCGCATCCCATCCAGAGGCCAGACTTTTGTGTTGACCACATGATCAAAAAGGCGTTTTATCCCACGGTTAGCAAGTCTATATAGCTATCAAAACCTGAGTCATCCAACCAGAAGTTTATTCAATTATAACAGAGTACGTGATCTCCAGGAATCACCCCGGACTGGAAATTATAATTATTATATTCATCGCGATGCCCAAAACTCGCACATCATGCAGTTCCTGAGAGAAGATTGGGCAATCAGGTTTGATCTAAGGAAGAAAAAAGTGGCTGTATTTCTTTGAATCAAGAGCATCAAGCCAACTTTGAACGGCCCGAGCTGCAGAACTCGATGATTCTAAATTTTACTCAACGCCAGGGCAAAAAAATACCCAGTGACCAATGCCTCCAGTCCAAGTACAGCCATGCAAGACTCCTGAGACGACACTTGGAGTGGAATGGACGGCCCATACGAGCAACCTAAGACGGTGACATATTATTCAGGCGTCGCAACAGCGGATTATGAAACCAACGCAATCGCCCCCACTTCTGAACAAGGTTGCTGACTTGTGGGAAGAAAGGGCGGTCATAAAATTTATATATTCAATACACACACAAACAAGATAAGCTTGGCATTAATCAGTTTCTTGAGATGATTTATTACTGATAAGAATCCCGACAATATATCTGGTAAATGTGCACATGTGCAAGTAATTAAACATTTATGCTGCTACATTTCGCTCACTAGGGCTTTTTTCAAGCCTACTGGCTAACGTTGATAGCGAGCGATAATGTAGCCGCAATACCTTATTACTTGCATATTTGTCCATTGTTATTGCAACATTTTTTCTCAGTTGTTTAGAGTTATGTGCCAAGGTAAAGATAATTTATCAAATATTTTGCAGTTCGTTAACGACATTCCTGCTAAATATTTAACTAAAACATTCAGTATATAAATAGTCATGACTGAAGAATCAAAATCGACATTCGTCGTTGAAAATAAGCTTGAAGAAAGAGGGAAAACGTATTTTCGAAATAAAGTTTTTAAGACCCTACAAGGTTAATTTTCCAAGTGAAAAACTGCAGAGGTAAAGTTTCTCTCAAGCGAACACGAGAAGCTGGACATTTACTTACACTCAAGTGTGTAGTTGATGGCAATGGTAACAAAGATCATGGCCACTGCCTCATGTGATAAAAAGTCCTGGTCAGTGCTTCTTGAAGAAGCAGTATAGAAGTGGCAGCTCGATCTTCCAGGACCTTGCGACATCTGTCATAATGTATCGTGGAAAAGCCTTTCGGGCAAGCCTTCGGTGGAATCTATGACTTGATACTGGCGAGTGGCTCTTGATACGATGATTTGGAGCTACCCTTTCCTTCCCTGGTTCAAGAGTTATTAACTAACATTCTAGTGGTGCTTCATGATCCCAAAGTCTTCTGCGCTTCCCCTTGATTATAAAAATATTAACTTAGAGGTGCTTCCTGAAAACAGGGTACCATTGTCCCTGGATGAGACATTTTGCTCCACTTGGGTATCTTTATTGCTGAAGCGTTTCGTCAACACAACAGGCTTCCTCAGTCGAACACGGGCAAATAGATCACTGGACATAATAGTTTTGACGCGATCAGTCCGTCTCCCTGAGGGTGACGTCAACGTAGCGGCATACTATCATTGCTCCTAGGGGACTCGACGTCCCAGAATTCCAGCACAAGCTCATCCAGGTCTTAAATCTAATTCAGCCTCATAGAAGTAGAAGACACTCTTCCTTTCGTCGATGTTCTCTTCCCCAACGCTTTGTTGTATAGTCTTCCGCAAACCCATCAACCAACACGATCTTCTCCACTTTCATTCACACCATGTTACCAAGACTAAACGTGGCGTCATCACAGACTTCTTCCTACGTGCTCATCGTTTCTGTAGCAGTGAATTCCTGGAAGAATGCTCTTTTCTGGAACGCGTGTTTTCTAAGATTCTGTATTCTTGCCCTTTCATCAGAGATTGCAGGCGCTGAGTACACATTCTATCCTCCAAAACGAGACGCTATCAAAAGATGTTGTGTGTTATGAGAAACGTTTCTGGAATAAAAGATGCGAAGTGTTTTTCAAATGTCTCATTTATCGACTACCGAAAGATACAGTCCTTCCTAGCAGCTCCATTCTCAAACATGTCTTCTGCATTTTCTCCTACACTAGTTTCCAAGCAACCATCAATGTCACCACTACAGTCCAGTCAAGAACATCACCAGCAAGGGACTCCACCATCAAGTTCAATCCACTGCAGAGTGAATTTTTCTATAAGAATCTCTCAGAGCATATAACTTAACTTAGCTCACAAGCCACTTTTAGATACTTTACAAATTAATTTCTGATGAAAAAATTCTTGTAGTTGAACGTTAATAATGTAGTTACCAACATAACAGGAAAAAATAAGTTTACAGAGTACATTTACACCGTATGAGTACCTAATAAAAGACTTATCCGGAATTTATGAAATTTCCAGTAAGAGGAAAATGCAATTTACTGTAACGAAATGTAAGAAGTGTACCGAGTGATAAAATATAATTTAAAATGTTAACGGTGAAGTCCCACAAGGATCAACACTGACCGAATAATTTTTAGAAAATATTTGCATGCCCGAAGACATGCAACTACGTACTTAGCTCCCATAACCAAGACAAGAAAATAGAGACTAGACAAGAAAGCCACATATAAATAACATGTCCAATTCCTCAATTTCTCGGCGTTATAAAGCAGATGTTATGATACAAAACTGAAGATGAAAGAATAATAACAATCAGTTCCTCGAAAAAAAAGTCTCCCGCGTCCTCCGAGGTCATGGGAAGGACATGAGGTCTTCCAAATCCACGTCCATTGTAAGGAACAAGGAAATTTTCATAACCTCTTGGCGAGGCATTAACATCCCTTCTTCGTAACAAAAGGAATATACCATACTGCTATATTTTGGCACATTTTCTTATCCTCATTGCATATATACATATACATGTTACATGCAAACAGATACTCCTCAAAGGTTAAAAACTATGCCAATTGCGAGTGGTTTAAAACATAAACAAACCTTATTGGTGGTGCGTTGTCTCTCGGGCTTGAGTTCGGAGTGGTTAGTCCCGGCCCCCCGGGTCTTTTCCATGAGGTGACCCGGTATCTCTCGACGCGTTGTCAACCTTCATTTACCTGCAAGGTAAACGAATACTGATTAATACAACGGCCCTGTGGCCTCAGATATACTCTTCAGCTCACGCTTTCATAACCCCAAAGTTTGTACCCTTCAGCAAGCGCATTTAGTAAATAACTCCAGTTATGCCTTTCAGAGTGCAGCATTAGGAAGTCTCTTCACCCACACCTTCAGATAGTAAACCCAGTTATACCCTTCACCTACAAGTATTCTCAATGTATTATTTAGAAATTTTAGGGTTTATTAAACAACTATTTGGTTATGCCATATAAATAATCCTTAGTGCAATACGACTTAGATTTTTCATAATCTTTCCACTGTTTATGAGATTCACCTTCCCATGATGATAAATGATGCCAGATGGTGCTGGTGCCCCTAGTAGTGCTGAGGTGACGCTAGGGTTCAGTTGGTGGTGGGGGGTTCCAGGTGGCGTTGGGATCCAGGTGGTGCCGCACCCCAAAGCTTTTCATCTAATAATATTTATCGACTAGAAATACTTTTCGAATACGAACACTGTATACGAACACTATTATTGGAAAAATATTTACAAAATTTACAAAATGTTTACAAACATATTTACAATCACTTTTCCTCTATAAAAACTTTTCATCTACAAATATTTTATCCATCTTCAAACACTCTTCTTCACACACTCATTGTCTACAAAAAAAAATTTCCGTCTACAGTCACATTGTCTACTAATACTTGTTCTCTACAAACATTCGTCTACAAACTCTTCGTTTATAAACACTTTTTTGTTTATAAACACTTTTCATCAAAAAACAATTCGTTTCTAAACACTTTTCCGTCTACAAACACTTCTTATTGTCTAAAAACTCTTTTCCTAAGGTTAGTTACGCAAGTGTGTATATCCAACGCAATTAAACTATCCAGACATTGGAGCTGTTTGTCACCAGTTCACTGCCAAAGATATTCGAATCACTGAAATGGGAATTAAAGTTGACTCTAAGTATGTATGCGCTGGAAGATGTGCGCCTGTATGTGTATAAACGAAGAGAAAACACATCTCTCGTTGTATGAAAGTTTGCTTGTTAAAATGTGGTACCACTGTATGATGAATGTAGTATGGTTGGATCTGTGTTATGTACTGAAAAAAAGAGGTCTGAAAGGTTTTTGATTCGAGCTACTGAATTGTTCCTCAACTGATTCGGAGCTCCGGAATTGTTCCTCAACTGATTCGGAGCTCTGGAGCTGTTCATCAACGGATTCAAACCTGCAGAGCTGTTCCTCAAAGGTTCGCGTCTCTGAATGTATTCCTCAACAAATTCGCGTCTCTGAATGCTCTCTTTAAGATTCGGGGCTCCGAAGAGTGAGCTCCTGACTCAGTGTGTTGGGCCAAGCAGAGATTGCATGGTGGTTGTAATACTTAGGGAAGTACTCTACACCAAGAGGTCAATGTTTCTCCGTGTATATGCACTAAAAGCTTGAATTTTTCTCTAATTTGGGTATTAAAGTATTCATGATTGGTGGTATAATAGGGAGCATCTATCATCAGTGTTCCTAGTGTAATCAATTGACTTTAAACTCAGTTTGATGAGTCTTGGACGCTGCACAATCCACGAATGGTATTTCCGTATTTTACAAGTCCAGCCCCAATCCTCAACGCACGCTAAAGGAGTAGTGCAGGGCGGTCATAAAATTCTAATGCAAAGAAGATATATAAATATGTATGTTTGTGGTTTTCTATTTACATTTAAAATTCACGGCACTTGGCCAGTGGTGTACCAATTCGCAAAAAGTCAGTAAGACTAATAAACCCGTCACTTTTTTCTCGTCTTGTTGCATTAGCTGATTGCCAGTAGAGTCAGAGAAGTTCTTAATGGCTGGCAGTGTGGTTTTGTGTGCACAGAAGCACACTATACTAAATAGTAAGACTTAGAATTAGGGGGCACTATGACTGAAGTCCTTTCAAGGGAGGAGCTTTGATGTTGGTGAGGGGCTCTTGATCCAAGGAACTTGACTTATCCTCTCCTTCCTTAAATCGAACCTTAATGATTCCCATTCCCCAGGTTCAATATGACCCCTATGAGTTTAGCACTTCCCCTTGATTAAATAAATAAAAAATACAACTGAAGTATACACATGGAAAATAAGACTACTTAAATGGGATATAAATAACAAATTAAGATTCAGAAAGGATATAGGGAAGTACTGATTTCGTTTTTGAGTTGTAGATGAGTGTAATAAATTCCCTCGTACAGTCTTTGGCATGAAGACTTTTTGAGTAATTTTAAATATAGGTAGAATGAACATATTTGTTGGTGTGACTTGATGTTGGACCTGACTCACGAAATCGTAATACACGATTGCAAGCAAACCATACCACGGGTGGGATCAGAACTCGCTATCAGAGAGTTATAAACCTCCAGACCTATGCGTTAGCCACATTAGGTGGAGATTCGTCTGTAAAAGCTCGCATTTGTGGTTACAGTGGCGCCTATGCTAACCTCCCTATGGTGTATAAATATACCTAGTTTGATGACTCTTCTTGTAGCTATCTGGCTCAGTGGCTAGCGCGTCGGTCTGGAGATTTATGACTCTCTGATCGTGGGTTCTAACCCCACCCGTGGAATGGTTTAGTTGGGCCTGCCGATCATGGATGTCTTTATTGTTGACTGAAACGTCGCCTACAAGGTAGCCTTCTTTAGTCAAATACAGAGACGAATAAATTGGAGGCAGCTAGAATAGCGGAGAGGAAAAGATGATGTAATCATTACATCAACCTTGGAGACAGTTTTGAGATGGTCAGTCCCTCAGCCTGGAGAAGAGTTCAGCTCCATAGTCTGGAAGAATGTGACTGACCACCTAAAAACTGTTTCTTCAACGCTGATGGACTGATTACATCAACTCTACTTCTCCACTCCAGCTGTCGCCAATTTCTGTGTATTTTCTCTTATTTCAAACCTATCACTGCTCCTTGGTGTTTCGCTTTTGACAGATAAAAATAAAATAGCGAGAAAAGAAGCAAAGTAATTTTAAAATAATCTGTAAAATAAGTTACACAACGGTAAATAACGCTTATTTCATCACATTTTTCTTCAGGAGTAGCGATTATCCCCGAACTTTCGACAGGTGATTGCAATAAACTATTAAGTATGTTATTATTTTACTCATAGTGCCCTGAAAGCTTCCATTTCCTTCTCGTTGTAGTTGCCAGTGAAGATGCCAGACCTTGATAGGTATTTGATCTATAAAGATCAAAGAACTCTGACATATCCTCAGTAAACGTAGAACAGGGCGAGACACCTCAAAAAAAGTGACATGTTCCTAACTTTTTGATTGAAATGTCATAGGTCAGGGTTAGGCAATGTATCTACATTTCTGTTACATGTCTAATGCCTTTCTCTTTATAATATTCAATTGTGTTTAGATACTCATGAGGGTATTATCTTCTTTGTTTAGTGAATGGGTTATAATACATAACTTAGGCAAGCAAGTGGATGCCTAAAACGTTTAAGGTACGACAGAGACCCGTGCCAGGAAACATTTGCCCTGCTTCCTGACAGGCAGTCCACTTCCGGTCTTTCTCTAGTCAATATTTACTTATCTATGGTTAACTGGCTATTTGATATATATACAGAGTTTTGGTAAACTTTAAACTATAAATCTTTCACTTTTTTACTTGTTATTACCGATTTATTTATTCCCAATAATATTAATTCCCAAACCTACTTCAGTGTGTATCTTACCATCTCTCATTTCCTGCATCCTGCATATATATAAGGTTACCTTCGAGAAATGAGATGTTTTCAAGCAGTGAGAGCAAGAACCAGACGTGATAATGATCTAAGATGAGATAGAGGATTGCTTTATCTACATAACAATGCCTGTTTATAGTTGCGGGAATTTATTTGATGTCATCACACTGCGTTTTTTTTGTTCACTCTAGCTTACATGAATATATTTGCATTTTTATGAATGGAGAAGGAACTTTGGGATATATATATATATATATATATATATATATATATATATATATATATATATATATATATATATATATATATATATATATATATATATATATATATATATATATATATATTATATTATATATATATATATATATATATATATATATATATATATATATATATATATATATATATATATATATATATATATATGTGTGTGTGTGTGTGTGTGTGGGTGTGTGTGTGTGTGTGTGTGTGTGTGTGTGTGTGTGTGTGTGTGTGTGTATCGTGACGAATAGGTAAAACTTGCGATTTTGGCTTAAATAGCAAAGTTTTTCTTGAACATTAAAATGGTATAAAATACCGACAGGTTGTTAGGTAAGACACATATGCAACAGTTAGGTATCTTTATTTCGAAACGTTTCGCCTACACAGTAGGCTTCTTCAGTCGAGTACAGAAAAGTTGATAGAAGCAGAAGATACTTGAAGACTATGTAATCAGTCCCTCACCCTTGAAGTTTGGAGTGGTCAGTCCCTCAGTCTGGAGAAGAGCATTGTTCCATAGTATGAAACAATATGGAGATGAAGTGACAAAATGGAGCCTTATATAGCGTCAAGAGGTGAGACGTAGGTCACTAGAAGAGGTAAGAACTCAGATGTTGGGAGGTCAGGTCCCTCTCAAATCCAGCCGTTCTCACTAGTGGAGGTTGTCGAAGTTGATTGCAGGTCTGTACCAAGATACCCTTGTGTTGCAGTGTCTGACAGACACTGCAGAAAAAAAGTACGGCTGGATTTGAGAGGGACCTGACCTCCCAACATCTGAGTTCTTACCTCTTCTAGTGACCTACGTCTCACCTCTTGGCGCTATATAAGGCTCCATTTTGTCACTTCATCTCCATATTGTTTCATACTATGGAACAATGCTCTTCTCCAGACTGAGGGACTGACCACTCCAAACTTCAAGGGTGATGGACTGATTACATCGTCTTCAAGTATCTTCTGCTTCTATCAACTTTTCTGTACTCGACTGAAGAAGCCTACTGTGTAGGCGAAACGTTTCGAAATAAAGATACCTAACTGTTGCATATGTGTCTTACCTAACAACGTTTTTCTTGCCGAATAAGGCAAACGAAAATTTGTGTATACAATAATTTCGCAAAAATCTTTATGAACCTAACGAAAAAAATATATTTCAATGTGTTTGTTTATTATTAAATTATTGTAAACTTTTCTAAAATATATTTAGTTGGATTAGTCTAAATTAAATTGTGCTTGTTATAATAAGGTTAGGTAAGTTTTCTAAGGCTCTTTTGGTACAAAATTATTAATTTTTACATTAACATAAATGAAAAAATATATCTTTAAACGTATAAGAGAAAATTTTAGAAAGGACTAAATTTTAAATGAGATTTTGCTAATTGACCAATTTTACCTATTTGGCACGACATATATGTGTGCGCATGTATCTTTGTGTGTATGTGTGTGTGTGTGTGTGTGTGTGTGTGTGTGTGTGTGTGTGTGTGTGTGTGTGTGTGTGTGTGTGTGTGTGTGTTTAATAAATCCCAAAATTTCTAAATATCGTATGTGAGGGTGAAGGGTATAACTGTGTATACTATCTGAAGGTGAGGGTGAAGGGTATAACTGTGTATACTATCTGAAGGTGAGGGTGAAGAATATACCTGGAGACTTCCTGATGGTATATACGTTGAAAAGTATAACTGGAAATTTTGTTCATCAAGAGGTCACCAAAATTTCCTTCTATTTTTCCTTACAATGGCCGTGGACATGGAAGACCCCGTGTCCTTCCTGTGACAAGGAAGGATACGGAAGACCCTCCCGCGTCCCAGTGTCCTTGTCCTGGCCAGGGAGAACATCCCTGGTTAATATTGTTGGACTCCTCCTCTCCTATAAGTAAAAGAAGACACTAAAAGTTTTCTTATGTGAATTAAGAGGAAATAACGAGTTTATTATTGTTGATTTTTCAGTTTGCAACAGGGGTTCATAAGGTCTTTTTGCTCACGTTGCAAAAATTGAAATTATATTCGCCTCGCAACCGGAGGAAAGAGGTAGCAGGGAAAGCTGTGATTTCCTGAGATTTCAGCGCCTTGTTTGTCCTTGCTTTTTTAGTCATTGTAAAACTGTATTTTAAATGTTTTGACTTCAAATACAAAATATTATAAGTACTTATTGGAAAATCATGCCTTAGAAAGAGTCTAACATGTATAATGAATTTAAAATTGTTTGATTTAGACCCTATTTTTTGGGCTCTTGGAATTTGTGCTAGTTTCTGATCTTTCTTATTTCCTCTCACTGATCTACCTTCACTGTTAGTCACAAACCATTTCCAGCAGTGGCACCATACAGTAACAGCCGTTATTCTGAGGCCCGACACTACACTTGATAATTTAATCTAGATTTTTCTCTTCACTGTTCACTAATATTTCCTTTATGTGGGTTTTAAATGCGTATATGCACTTTATTGTTAGCACACACCTATTTTCCGTGCTCTGTCCCCTCTGGGATCGTCAGAGAAACGCAAATTTGACGGAGCTCAAGCACGCGTGACTGCCTCCCGTGGAGGCGCTTTTTTTTATATATTACAGTATAATCGCGTGCATACAAGCCAGGTATTCAAATGATTCCCTGTGCGCTATACTGCATACATGTAGACGGTGATAGGTATGCAAATAGTCTCACATGTTATAACTTCACATGTGTTGGAAACTGATATGTAAAACGATTTGTTCAATGCTATACTACACATGTGTACACGGTGACAGGTTTCTGGGTGTTTACTCTGGGTGTGTGTGCTCTAGGAAAACATTAGCAGTAATCGGGTCTTCAGCAAAAAAACTGGAACTTGTGGAACTTAACGTTTTCCGTAAGCTTATACCTACACCATCGTTTGATTTACTCTGTAGTGACCACACACACATTATGGTGACCTCACACTGTGGTGACCACACTCTGTGGTGACCATGCTCTGTAATGACCACTTACTGTGGTGACCACATACTATGATAACCGCACTCTGCAGTTACCACATACACTGTGGTGTCCACACTGTAGTGACCACACTGTAGTGACTATGTTCTGCAGTGACCACACTCTGTATTGTCCAAGTTCCCTACCACCACACACACTGTACTGGCCGCTCTATAACGACCACACTACATAGACCGTACTGTACTGATTACTCTCGTACAGTTTGTAGGACAACTCATGCCAAGAACTTATTCATTCCATGATCTATTTATGCCGTGAAGAACTCATAACATAAGTGACTGATTCAAAGAACAACTCATACACATAAAGAACTATATAGTCATACCAAGAACAACCCATTCATACCAAGGATAACTCATATCATGAACAAACTGTAATTACAATGACTATAATAAAAACTCATACGATGACGACATTTTCCACATATTTTCTTACGAAAAATATTATTTTCATATCAAAACAAAAATCGTGATTAAAATTGTGCAAACCTGATTTACCAGATCATTTAGTGCAAAACCAAGGACAAGCCTCTTCAATGGTGGTGACGCGGTGTCTGCATAGGGCTCTTGAATTCAAGGAACTGGAGCTAATCACCCTTTCCTTGGATCAAGACTGATTTCCTTCCAATCTCCAGGTACAGCATGAGCTCCTACGGTTTTCAGAGCTTCATAATAATTTTATTATTAATAACAACAATAATAATAGTCATACTATTTCTACTACTACTACTACTAATAATAAAAATAACAATAATAATTTCATGATAATAATGTCATACTACTACTACTACTACTACTACTACTACTACTAATAATAATAATAATAATAATAATAATAATTTCATATTAAAAATAATAATTATATATCCATCAACTGAAGATGTTTACCTGCTCTCTACCTTATAAAGAAACAAAAAAGTATAAAAAAAACGTATCTTAGAGTCTTCGTAACGGGACGTTTCTCCCCATGGAATGTCCTCCATAATTAAAATGGTCACGACCTGAACGTTAGCCGTCTTCATGAGATTGTACTGATTGTTTCCCCTCATCTCCCGGAGAATCTTTGCACCCACTTCTCCGGTAGTCATGACGAATAAATTATATCAAGTCGTGAGAAGTTAATGCAACGGAGGCAGAGGCTGGTCAGATCTCAAGGACGTCATGGCAAGGAGGAGGTATGCTGGTGATGTAGAAATGACTTAAGTTGAATTGCTTTTTTTTTTTTTCTGGAGGACAAGAGAGTTTTATCAAGTCATAATGAATGATATGACAAAGGTCTAGCAAAGTGAACTTTGAGACAATAAGAGATTATTTTGAAACGTTTTTTTTCTCATCACTGTGTTGAGTAAGACATGTCCAACAGTTGGGAGTCTTTATTGTTGAAAGGTTTCGCCTATACAGTAGGTTTCTTCAGTCAAATACGGATCCAGCATGAGTAGTTGTGAAGTGAAGATGATGTAATCAGTCCATTAACCTTGGATAAATAGAATTTGAGGTGGTCAGTCCCTCAGCCTTCTCCATTCTTCTACTGATACAAGTCTCATGGACTGATTACATCATCATCATTTCACTACTACTGCAGCATGCATATTTGACTGAAGAAGCCTACTGTGTAGGCGAAACGTTTCAGCAATAAAGATTCCCAACTGTTGTGCATGTATCTTACTCATCACCTTGTCGGATTTTATTACCATTTTTCTACAATACTCATCAGTGGTGTTGGATTTTCGCTGTTGTCTGTCGTGCGCCTCGCTCTGTGGTGTGAATGATACTCTTTTTGATACGAACGTTCCCCAGTTCCGCTCAGCTTATGCGGTACCAGAAATGGCACAACTGCCTTTTTTAAACTGCCAGTTTAGGATTAAGCATACTTATTTTTTTATGGGCTTAAGATAAACTGACTTATGGAAAACAGTTCTCATAGGTTTACAAGAAATGTTGGGAAACTGACTGTGAGAATCTCGTAAGAAAATGAACGAAGGAAAATAATAACCGGTTGTAATAAGGGGATTCAGGGGCACCTCAGGGCAAATATTGGCAGGATCGTGTAGTTCAGGGCTCTTAGAGCTAGCAATCCACTTGTTACTAGGCTCTGAGATTGACAAGTTTTAAAGCCTTCTCCTGGAGGGAACCATATTCAGATTTTTCGGGTAAAGTCAAGATTTTTTTGCGATGATTCTCTTGCATTAAGGGATTAGAAACTCTTAAGTAAGGTACCAGCAAGAAAAAAGGGCAAAACTCAGTAGATGCAACAGGTAATACTGACTGGAGAGCTGACAACACAAGGGCATGTATGATAATTGCTGAGAAACGACAACATCCACAGAACAAAACTTTAGAGACGATGTTTCGTTCAAAGTTGAGCTAAAAGTCTAAAATAAAGATTACCTCTACACATAAAATCTATGTTAGTGCTGAAGTGCTACAACGATCATTAATTATCCTAAGTGTTGGTTCTAGTGGCAGGAGATGCTGCAGCTCTTCAGTCCGAGATTATTATTATTATTATTATTATTATTATTATTATTATTATTATTATACATTGGGTGGCTTAAACTCGTAAGGTTAATACAGTGCCTGAGTAAGGGAAGGCAATCAGGTTTAATACTAAGAAGGAGAGGGGTAGTTCCAGTTCCTATAATCAAGAGCCCTTCACTAACATCCAAACTGACAATATTGGCCCCACCCAAAGTCCGTCACGACTGGTGGCGCCAGAACTCCACTGTATCCAGGATAGTCTAATGAGATACCGAGGTAACCTTGCACCCTACGATTACTCAATAATCAACCCTATAATCATTTCGTGGCCTTCCTGAGTTAAGTAAAAAAAATCATCAAGGTTGTGCAATTTACAAATAAAATATAATTACACGAGCCTAGATATATGAGTAGCGTGAGCATTACTTCAGAAAGGCTGAAGAGATGTACAATACTTTGGCTTGAGTAGCAGACGTCTGCGTCAGGACTAAACACTTATCTTGAAGCAAAGTCTAGGTAAAGGCATTTATGATAGTGAATTACCTCGTAACCCATAATTGCGGCTTAATTAGACGTCACATTCTTGCGTAGTGATGTTGCGCCTTTTGATATATTGAGATTTTTGGTAATTATGTCTTGTCTGAGGTTTTTCAAGACCAGGGCAAATATATATGTGAATCATTCACCGTTAGAATGTCACATAAGTTACTGAATTAAGTAGTGGATGTACATTTACTGCGCTAATCTCTGAATTTATAATAAATGCTGTGAAACCATGCAGAAATATTAAAATAATTAATTTTGAATTGGATAATTAATAGAAAATAAGGAAAGCATCGCATATAAATATATATGAAAAAATCTTGTAAATATGTAATATCTTTTATTTAGTAATTTGACGTTTCTCAGTTCCTACATACACCATAAATTTGTAGACAGCCAAGTCGAACAGCTAGATGAAGATGTATTGTCTTCTCGAAATTCTGCCTAATTAGTGATACTCGGCTGACCTCTCTATCTGGCTGGCTTTTTCTGGGATACAGGTGAGACAGCATCGAGGTGAAGGAGGCTCACTTGTTATTTAAAATGTGTTTATACCGGTTTATTTTAAGTCGTCTTGATAAATTCAAGAGGCTTTGTGCCGACATTGTGAAACAAAATAGATGTGGGTCTTTTCGGATAGTGTTAAAACAATTTTGAGGGACGTTTCTTTTATAGAGATTTATTTTTGTATTTATGAAATGTTTAGTTCAGTTTGCCCGTTATTTTTTTTTAATCGGTAATATAAAAAATAAATTTACATTTGGCATTTCTTTGTCTAATCTTTTTTACGTATATTTATCTGTATATTTTGGAAGGTAAGATTTACATTTCAGGATTTATTTACATTGCCTGTGAATAAACAGTATATTCCATAATAGTATAAACACCGAGTGTATATAACGAATATTATGTATCTGTGAGGGTACAGACGCTCTGAGGTGTCTCTCTCTCACTATATACTAAGCAGTGCGTTTATCTCGGTATATAAACATTGACAAGTGTGAGTATAAGTGTCACTGTATATACACTGAGAGATCCGTCTCTTTCAGTGGACACATACTAACTGTTTACTTTAATCGCTATTAGAGGATCAATGTATTCTTTATTATTACTGTAAAGGTGATGAATGATTCTTGCAAGCCATAGCACTTCGACACTCTTGTTATGATTGGGCTCTATGATATTTCCGTTGTATTCGCTTTTGAACTCTTGATGGGTGGAGCTTCTAGTATACGTTCACCACTCATTTACTCTTTTACTAGAGTGCGTCGTAGTATCTGAGTCGTTTCTGAGTTTAGCTTCTACCTGTGTTTACTTTTCTAGGTGGCTACTTATTAAGGGATAAAGACATAAGCAAGTTTGCTGATGACGCCTAAACAGGCCATCTAATTAATTCTGACGAGGGCACTAGAGCGCTACAGGAAGTTCTGAATAGACTGATGCTTGGTTGGAGAAGTTGCAGATGCAGTTTAATACAGACAAATCCAAATTGGTAAGGCTTGGAAAGCAAAATGTCTTGATGCAAGTTCTGTCTTATATAAAACCATATTCAAGCAATGTTGAAGCAATATACTCATATGTTGGACTATCTTAGTGGGAGCATTGATGGTTTTTCAGTAAAAAACTGCCACTTTTGAAGTGTCTCTAAGAGAAATCTATTAAATTACTCTTACAGTGAACTTGAGACTTTGAATTCTGGTAAAAGCACTCAGTCGTTTTAGTAGTATTCCATGTATCAGAAATCTTCCCTATGAGGATAGACTAAGGGCCCTGAATCTGCACTCTCTCGAAAGGCGTAGAATTAGGAGGGATATGATCGAGGTGTATAAATGGAAAACAGGAATAAATAAAGGGAATGTAAATAGCGTGCTGAAAATTTTCAGCCAAGACAGGACTCGCAGCAATGGTTTTAAGTTGTAAAAATTCAGATTCAGGAAGGATATAGGAAAGCACTGGTTTGGTAATAGAGTTGTGAATGAGTGGAACAAACTCCCGAGTACAGTTATTGAGGCTAAAACGATGTGTAGTTTTAAAAATAGGTTAGATAAATACATGAGTGGGTGTGGGTGGGTGTGAGTTGGACCTGACTAGCTTGTGCTGCTGGGACTGGTGCTGCGCTCCTCCCTTGAGTGGAGGTGACCAGACTGGTTGGGTCATTGGGCTAATCCGAGGGGGGAACATGGACCTGCTCCGTATGGGTCACTAGGCCTGTTGCAGTGTTCTTTCTTTCTTATGTTCTCATATACTAGTTTTCTAGATGAAACACACGATGGTAGAAAAACAGTTAATGCAGCCATTGTTGCCTAGTGGAATCCTTTCCTCCCTAAATGCCATGGTTGCCTCATTTTAATGGTAGTTTTATAATGAGATGTTGAGTTCTTTCCAGAATGTTGGCATCGGGAGTTAGCCACCGTCGTGGAGATATCCCTTGAAGGTATCCCTTGACTCGGTTGGTAGCGCACTCAGCTAAAGTTTGATGCCCAGCATGGGTGAAAACGTTGGGCACATTTCCTTAATCCTCCTGTGTCTGTTCACCCAGAGCTGTAAGTTTGTACCTGGGTGTTAGTCGACTGTTGTGGGTCACATCCCAAGGAGTGGCCTTTGAACTGAGCTAAGGCAAAAATAACAGCTCTTACCCTATAAACTGAACCTTGTAAAAAAAAATAAAAACAGAAATCAGAAGAGATGCATACTTCATAGAACACCTTAGCTAAAGCATTGACAGGCGCCTTGTGAGAAGGTACAAGGCATCATGGACATACAAATAACCTGCTCTCTCTTCCTTCATCTTTAGGTCAATCAGTTTTTCTCGAAGATTGTGGAAATGACCTAATAACTCTTACTTGCGCCAAGTGAGAATGAATTAAAGAAAATTCCGTGAAAGGAATGAACAATCTTCTGTACGAGGGTATGCTAACTGAGAGAGGTTGAAGAGGAAAATATAGCAGACGTGGCTTGTCTTCCATTTTTAAGATCACCTGTTTGCGATTGCATATGTGTGTGTGTGTGTGTGTGTGTGTGTGTGTGTGTGTGTGTGTGTGTGTGTGTGTGTGTGTGTGTGTGTGTGTCGTGCCGAATAGGTAAAACTGGTCATTTAGTAAAAACTCATTTAAAATTAAATCCTTTCAAAAATTTTCTCTTATACGTTGAAAGGTGTATTTTTTCTTTTATGTTAATGTAAAAATAATAATTTTGTACCAAAAGAACCTTAGAAAACTTACCTAAACTTATTATAACAAGCGCCATTTAATTTAGCCTAATCCAACTAATTATATTTTAGATAAGTTTTCAATAATTTAATAATAAACAAACACAATGAAATATATTTTTTCGTTAGGTTCAGAATGATTTTTCCGAAATTATTGCATACACAAATTTTCGCTTGCCTTATTCGGCCAGAAAAACGTTGCTATTTAATCCAAAATCAAAAGTTTTACCTATTCAGCGCAACAGAAGAATTGATGGGGATTCCATTCAGCCACAAGATAATTCTGTGTATTACATTTGCATTTTAATATTGTCTTTATCAGCAATATATAAAGTAGTGAAATTTATATTCATTGATTGCGTCACTATCATTTCTTTTATTACCATGTTCGTAAGAAAAGATCGAACTTAATATAAAATTTAGAACAGAACGGTCGGCAATAAGAAAATTGGTAGCTTTGTGAGGTAGTATCAGTACTGAGAACGCTTATGTAATCCATTGTAATTTCTAGCATTATTATGATGCAAATTATATAATTGCTATAACTTTAGACGTCTCGGTATAATTTCTGGGCTATTGGGATCTCTGACTTTTCTCTTCCTATCCATTTGTGTTGCATCACAAATATAATCATATACGCTTTTCATCTTAATTTACACTTAACATTTACATTTACATAATTTTTCCATAACCGATTATGTATTTTCCTATCGAATATCAGCTGGGCGATTACCCTCAGTCGTAAATATTATAAATAACCATGAAATTATAGAGTGATATCTAAGGATGTTCGCACGCGCCGATATTTGCATTCGCCATAAGTGGCCATAAATCTCTTGACGAAGCACAACCTCAGCCAAAACGATTGTTTATGTTGGAACGAAATGTAGATTACATCGATAATTATTACATGTTTTAGCTGAATTTCTAAGTGGGAATAAATCAGATTCATCTGGGAGTGTAAGACCTAGAGGAGTGTGTTGGTAATGTTTAATGAATAACTCTGGAGATACACACACAACCACACACACACACACACACACACACATATGTCCCTCAACCTTTCTTCATAGGACAATCCCCGTAGCTCTGGGACTAGTCTTGTTGCAAACCTTTGCACTTTCTCTAATTTCTTGACGTGCTTGACTAGAAGGCCTTTGACATAGTTCCTCACAAGAGATTAGTGCAGAAGCTAGAGCATCAGGCGCATATAACAGGAAGGGCACTGCAATGGATCAGAGAATACCTGACAGGGAGGCAACAACGAGTCATGGTACGTAATGATGTATCACAGTGGGCACCTGTGACGAGCGGGGTCCCACAGGGGTCGGTCCTAGGACCAGTGCTATTTTTGGTATATGTGAACGACATGACGGAAGGGTTAGACTCAGAAGTGTCCCTGTTTGCAGATGATGTGAAGTTAATGAGGAGAATTAAATCTGATGAGGACCAGGCAGGACTTCAAAGAGACCTGGACAGACTGGACACCTGGTCCAGCAAATGGCTTCTCGAATTTAATCCTGCCAAATGCAAAGTCATGAAGATAGGGGAAGGGCACAGAAGACCACAGACAGAGTATAGGCTAGGTGGCCAAAGACTGCAAACCTCACTCAAGGAGAAAGATCTTGGGGTGAGTATAACACCGAGCATGTCTCCGGAAGCACACATCAATCAGATAACTGCTGCAGCATATGGGCGCCTGGCAAACCTGAGAACAGCATTCCGATACCTTAGTAAGGAATCATTCAAGACACTGTACACCGTGTATGTCAGGCCCATACTGGAGTATGCAGCACCTGTTTGGAACCCGCACTTGATAAAGCACGTCAAGAAACTAGAGAAAGTACAAAGGTTTGCAACAAGGTTAGTTCCAGAGCTAAGGGGAATGTCCTATGAAGAAAGATTAAGGGAAATCGGCCTGACGACACTGGAGGACAGGAGGGTCAGGGGAGACATGATAACGACATATAAAATACTGCGTGGAATAGACAAGGTGGACAAGGACAGGATGTTCCAGGGAGGGGACACAGAAACAAGAGGCCACAATTGGAAGTTGAAGACACAAATGAGTCAGAGAGATAGTAGGAAGTATTTCTTCAGTCATAGAGTTGTAAGGCAGTGGAATAGCCTAGAAAATGACGTAGTGGAGGCAGGAACCATACACAGTTTTAAGACGAGGTTTGGTAAAGCTCATTGAGCGGGGAGAGAGAGGGCCTAGTAGCAACCGGTGAAGAGGCGGGGCCAGGAGCTAGGACTCGACCCCTGCAACCACAAATAGGTGAGTACAAATAGGTGAGTACACACACACACACACACACACACACACACACACACACACACACACACACACAGGGGAATGTCCTTCGAAGAAAGGTTGAGGGAAATCGGACTGACGACACTGGAAGACAGGAGGGTCAGGGAAGACATGATAACAACATACAAAATACTGCGTGGAATAGACAAGGTGGACAGAGACAGGATGTTCCAGAGAGGGGACACAGAAACAAGGGGTCACAATTGGAAGCTGAAGACTCAGACGAGTCACAGGGATGTTAGGAAGTACTTCTTGAGTCACAGAGTCGTCAGGAAGTAGAACAGCCTAGCAAGTGATGTAGTGGAGGCAGGAACCATACATAACTTTAAGACGAGGTATGACAAAGCTCAGGAAGCAGAGAGACAGAGGACCTAGTAGCGATCAGTGAAGAGGCGGGGTCAGGAGCTGAGTCTCGACCCCTGCAACCACAATTAGGTGAGTACAACTAGGTGAGTACATACACACACACACACACACACACACACACACACACACACACACACACACACACACACACACACACACACACACACACGGATAATAATTAACACTAATAATCTTTCATAACTTTGCTCTTTCAATTAATTTAACCATGGATAACTGTCCTTTAGGCAGCCGGTGTGAGATTCTTCCTTAGGTACCAAATACATTGAAGCAAATGGGCATCTGTACCAATCACGTTGTGGTTACTGGGGTTGATTTTCAGCTCCTTTTTCTTATTAGTCTTTAAATGCCTGTCATACTAATCCTTAAGCTGTGTATGAAGTTTATTTCCAATTCATTTTCATCCAGGAGATTCCCTTTAATAAAATTAACTTTATCCCTCTTTTAGCATACCTGTGGCGGTTATCGAAAGTTTCTCTAGTTTTTCAGTCAGGCCTTCGGTTACACTCTCATATCGACCGCAAGATCAACCAGGCTGTTGTAGCATTTGCGTACACCTCAAAGCATCCTCACTCACCACACAACACCTGTGACATACATGTGACTATTTTCAAACGTTCGTATACTCTTTCACTTCAACCTAAAACCGAACCTCCTTGTTGGCCGCCTGATCAAGCAAGCTATTGTTATCACCTGAGACTACCTACACAGACCTGTCAGTGCTTCTATGACTAGTGACCTGGAGTCGCTTAAACCCCCAATCAACGACCTCGTCTCGAAAAGAAATGACTGTGTTATGAACAAATTTAAGCGAGATTAGGATCAAGCTCTAGTTCTGACATACTTATTGTTGCTATATTGATGACTAAGCATCATACTCGTTTAGGGGTAAAATCAGCGTTTAGGGATTGAGATGTAATCAGAATTGATCCAACGATGGGAAGTGCTGAAGAAAAGAATGATCCTTCTTAGCTCTTCCTGCGAGCTGCTACACGTGTTTGTTTCTAGACTTTGCAAAGTCATATATCATCATAGGATACGAACTGAATCACAGAGGGCTAAGTCTCGCCCGTTCATTATCACTGTAGCTCCAGTATTAGCGTTATGCTGTTTACCTGAATGAGCTCATTAACGTTGTAGCACAGTTTGCAGAACGTGGCTTTGTTCTGATGATGTCTCGCTCAGTTGGTAATTGGGGTTTAAAGCCGATCGTTTTCATTAACACTACACGTCACAAATTAAGAATACCATAATCTGTAAAATAGGGATAAAAGTAAACTTTCAGTACATAGAGGGTAAGAGACATGCACCTGTCTTTGAATACATCCTGTGTTTTAGGCTTTATAAAGCAAGGTCTAGCAAAGCGTCATAAGAACATAAGAAAGAAGTAACACTGCAACAGGCCTACTGACCCATGAAAAGCAGGGCCATGACCATGCGAAGCATGAGAATAAAGACATGCTCTGCAAACTATTTCTCCTGATCTTACAGCATCATTTACCACTCAATACACGGGTTGCCTTCGTCAACGCTTGCCCCAGGAATTACACCTCACTCTCAGTACACTGTTACTTTACCCACTTGTTCTCCTCGCCCATTATTGAAGTGATCTAATAACACATATCAAAGTCTACGGGACTCACAACTCCTGTTTTATTACGAATGGTTATGATACTCTAATTAAACTGTAAATTCTGTCATCATTATTAATATTCAAATCTTAGAGAATATCTATATAAAAATATAATTATCCAGTGATGCCATTCCACTGTTCCACAAAATCCTTAGGATGGGTAGTACTAGATGCCAAGTCAAGAAAGCATAAACTGTCAATGGACGAAATTACACAAGGGTATCACATACCAGTCACTCTTACAGCCCAGATAATTAATATAATGCGTACCTCTGCTGGATCACTTGTTTCACCGTTGTGTTTCAGTCGAGGTCAGATGCTAGTCATTCATGGTCATATTAAGTTAGCTCAAGTAAATGCCACTTCTTAATGGCACATAATTTACACCTTTTTTATTTTAGCTGAAGAAGCCATGTGGTGTAGCTTAATGGTACTGGTTCCTTGATTTTGATTGGGATTTTCCATCACACACACACACACACACACCAGGAGCTCAGACTCGACCCCTGCAACCTCAACTAGGTGAGGACACACACACACACACACACACGCAAACAGAATATTTGGGAAGCTCTAGCTTAGTTGTCATAAGTATATATGAATTTCAGTATTTATCATTTGACAAGGTGGCACTCAAGACCTTGGAGGGCCGTGAATATTGATCCCAAAGAGCTGGGTTCTTTCTACCCCTGGGTGTGACGGACTTTGTACAGTCTCTCCTTGAGTTACCCTTCCCCTTCCCTGAATCAAGCCTGTGGTTACCTACCATTCCCCAGGCGCTGTATAACCCTCTTGACCCTATTCATTGATTCTAGTAATGTTAAATCGTTCTTGGACGTAATTTGATTATTTTTGTCGTGATTAAGAGTGACTGGGGTAGATTAAAGATGATTGTGGTAGGTTTAGAGTTTAAGAGTGGTAGACTGAGAGTGACTGTGTTAGGTTAATAGTGTGGTTGATAAAAATGTTTTTGAGATGAGTTTAAGGTGGTTGTGGCTGTGTACCAGTCATTCTGGAAGGTTTAGCGTTAATGTTCTAGACTGTGAACAATTTCGGCAGATTAAATAATGCTAATCCTGCAAGGGTGCATGGGAGAGATCAACTGATACGTGGATCGTGAATCGACCTGAACCTTCCACAGAGTACACACCACATAGTGCGTTTGGACGACGTCTTGCTATAAGTTAAACGAAACGTTGCCTCTAACCAGTTATTCTTATTAGTTTATTTAAATCAAGGGGTATGCGCTCATCCTGGGGGATTACCACCTGGGGGATTGAAAGGCATTCAGAATCAATCCATGGATTGGGAGGATGCCTACTGTTCCATGGATCAATAACCCCTGGCTGGCATCAAGGCATTTCCCTTGGGAGGTTCAACCAGTTAGTCGACTGCATAAATTTAAGTTTGCTCTTAGGCTGTAAATTCAACCGTGTTTAAGAAAGTATGAAACACAGATTATGTTTCCAATGTGTCCTTCACTCAATGTTTATACACCTTGAGCTTTATCTTCACTCTGCCCATTTTCTCCACTTATCTCCTGGGCTCCTAGATAATTACCTTAATTCGCTAACTATTTTACATAAGACAGTCTTTGGCAGTAGTGTTATCAATGAAGCAACAACATTTGTAGTTGAAGAGTTATTTGTAATAATAATAATAATAATAATAATAATAATAATAATAATAATAATAATAATAATAATAATAATAATAATAATAGTAATAATATAAACTATCATATATAATAATTTTAATTTACATTAAATAACATTTATATTAATAAATATAAATTATAATAGATAGTAATACAAATAAGTATCAATGGTATAAGTATCAATGATATAAGAATTAGCTGACAGGTAGTAATAATACTAAATGATAATAATTAAACTAATCGAATTAGATAAAAGCGTAATATAGACACTGGTAACATAAATACAATATTTTATTGGCTGAATTTTTAATTCAGTCTTTAAATAACAATAAAGTAAGTAATATAAACCTTATTATCATTACTGCTGTTTTAGTAAAATACACATTGAAGATAAACTTGCTTTGCTTTGATGCCAAAATTCGGTACTTTAATGCCACTGACAATTTTACAAAATACATATATGCCATGGAATCGAAATTTATTTCTAGTATAAATTCTATTGCATATTGTGATTCTATAATCCCACAAAATTTTCTGCCGATAGCAGGTATCAAGAGGAAGTAAGCTCGGTTATTTAGCAGCACAAGACCTGCCATTTATCGTCAAATATTCATTACCGCAGGAGACAGGAATGCCAGACTAGAGACACAAGAGGCTTTTGATTCGCCTTGGGCGTACAGGGTCGGCCAGTAACAAGCAGCCACGCCTTGCAATCGTTAAGAGAGTCCGCCAATGAGAGAGGCTCCCTGTGGTTGAAGATTCCCATTGGTGCATCTTCAGGAAATTGCATCATTCCTCTGCTGTCTTGCACTACGATATGCAATTTACCATTATCATCTCTCATTGTATAACTGGAAATCCGGCACAATGCTGGACATCATTGTTTTCATATTTATCCAAATTAACGAAACTACAGCGGTTTTTATCTATTAACAGATAAAACACAGAATGGAATCAAATTTAGTCTAGTAAGGGCAATTTGTAGTGTGTGGCAATTCCCCTCGGAGATCAGTATTGATCCTGACGGCCCACGAATGAAGTGATATTATATTCAAAGGTCAGCGGCTGACATTTCCTCTGGAGTTACATCCCAATTTGAACTGCATGTTTTACGTCCCTCGTACATTTATATTCTTCTTGAATCTGCCTGGTAGAGAAGAATATTATCTGTGCCATTCAATCTCTCTCGGCAAACAAAAATCAAGAAATATACAACAAACATGGACACGAGGAGTAATGACGTTTGGAAAAAAAAATCAAAAGCTAGGTAATTATGTTTCGTAAGTAGTGACCTTTACAAAGGATGACGTATGTAAGGGAGGGATGGAGGAAGCGAATGAGAAAGGTCATAACTGGCACGAATTGATACCCTATTCCCCACCCTCTTCGAAAGAATGAAGAGGGGGTTAGCGCTGGTTAAATGGGAAAGGGTTTTAATTTAAATCTTTCGTATCCTTGTCAGTCAGCTGGACAGGGGTTCCAGTTGTACGCTGAAACATACAGCACCCTTTTTATACTCTGTTTTATTTTCTCTGTGTGGGTTCCTTTTTTGCCAGTGTTTATTAAACCTGTGGTTATATTTGTAACTGCAGGAATATAGCTATACTCGTCATGTCTTCTCTTCATTATATAAAGCAATCTTTTTATACATAATTTACCATAGTCGCTGTGCTTAATCTTTCTCACTTAATTAATTCAGTTAATAAAGCTATTTTGCGAAGAGAAATACTGTAATAGTCCTTCGTGTGTTTGGAACATTATGTAACATTAGTCTCTGCTGATTCGTCAAATCGATGCAGTGAAAGTTATCCCCAAAATCCAACATGTACATTATCCTTTAATTAAAGCAAGTAAAATGGCAATTTTTGCCATACACATTCTTCTTTAATTAAAGTAACTAAAATGGTTATCTCTGCTATACATATTCTACTTTAATTAAAGTAACTAAAATGGTTATTGCTACCATGCACACTCTTCTTTAAGTGAAGTAACTACAATGCCCAACCATTTGTGAATCAATCAAGCCGGCCAGCGTCGTACTAAAAAAGTGACGGTCTTTAGCAGAGTAATGATGAGCTATCGGCGCGCACGCATTATCCGATAAGTGGAAAATCAGGAGATAAAGAGGATGCTGGTGGGCAAAAATATGCGTGGCGTCGGTAAACAATAGTGGGAGACTGGATGAGAAAAATGCTTTAGGTGAAACCTTCCAAAACAATGAGCGGAGAATGGTGGGTTCAAGGCCAGCTTGACCCATTTTTCCCCGATGCTGATTGCAGTGGAAGTGGGCGTTGTGGTGATGTGATGAGGGTGTTATAGTGGCATTGGGGTGGAGGTATTGTGGTGGAGGTGATGCAAGGGGTAGTGTTGTAGAGGTGCTGTGTTGGAGATATGATAAAAGTGTTGTGGTAAACAGTCGTATTTTGAATAAGGGTGTTGTGAATTGGTAGATGTCATGAGAGAGATGTGAGGCGGTTTTGTAGTAGAAGGGATGTGGTTTGATGCTGAGGTACAAGAGATGTGGTTGGTGGTGCGATGCGAGTAACCTGATGAGACGGAAATATTTCATAGTTGGTACGGTTACCAACAACTTGCCTGATGAGACTGTAGTAGTGAGATTGTTGTGATTCAGCTTTTTTCTGAAGGACAATCGGTTACTTGAATAGAGTTATTATAAGGGTGAGACGCTGGTTTTTCTCTGAAGCTTTTGCTTGGACATGGTTGCTGAAGATTATGACTAAATACAATGCTTGTTGTTGGGGAAAGGAGAGAGTGTGTATTATAGTGGTAGCATTTTCCTATGAGGAAATGGCGTTTACCATGCAGCTGAATGGGACAAAATACGAGATTATTTTTAAGAGACGGTTGAGTGGAACAGCTGTGAGAGAATGATTATGAGTAGCCTGATTGGGGAATAAATGGTACATCGCCTTGTGGTGATAAAACAGACAGTCTTTTGAAGGTGTGATGAGTAAGGATTTACAGTGGTGATAGAGTTAGTTTAGGGATGATAATATAAACACATGTGTGTGTTGAGGTGAGTGGAGTGAGGCTGTATATGCGGAACAAGTTAGTGAGTATAAATATTTGGGCACTGCAGCAGTAGCATCGTTACTTAAATATAATTTGGTGAAGATGAAACAGATGTTGCAGAATATGAGTAGAGTTTTATATAGTCACGTCTTGACACAACAAAGAGCGGAACTTACTCCCAGTAAAACCTTACTATACAACCTGTGCCTTTGCTGAATGTGTTACAGCGGCCATGATATAATTAACGGATAGAATTTACTACACCTAATTACACATCTAAGAGCAACTTGAAGAAGTGTATATGAGATAAAAAATATACAACTTTCACTTACAACAGCGAGTCACTCCTGCGAAGTATTAGCTTTGTCTAGAGCTGTTGAAAAAAATATATTTTTTTCTGCTCTAGATATACATGTCTACAGCTCGAAATGAATAAATCTGCAGCTCAAAAAAACATATAACAGCTAAAATGTTCATATCTAAATATGAACAGTACAAATCCGGAGCTTAAAATATCATACATGTAGCTTAAAATGTTTATGTCAATATCTTAAAATGCACATACATAGAACTTACTATGTATAAGTTTGTATCTTAAAATACGTAAACACACGCACAAACACACAAATAATAATAATAAAAAAAACATAAAACTAGGCCAAATAACTCAGATATTGTGATTCTGTACATGTAGTGCCATGATCTCAGGACTATTGTGATGAATGGTTTTTCAAACCGACAAGTGGAAGATTGAGACAAGGTTGATGGACTGAACACATCGACGCCTGGCTGAGGGACTGATTATCTCAAACCCCTCCTCACCCTATACCTTTCTACTTTGTATTGGACTGATGAAGCCACTGTGTGGCGAAACGTTTCCTCAATAAAGATTCCCGTTTCTTGCATAAGCGTCTCAAACTTCATCTCAGGACTAAGATAACTGAACACTTAAGATTCGTGAGATATCCTCATACTAATTCAGTTACATTACACCATCTCAATTAGAAAAATAAAAATAGTGACTGAAAAAAAAAATGAGAAAAAATCCAGCAGCAAAAGAGTTACAGCAGAGTCTGCTATGATGGAGCGATCCTGAATTTTAATGTCAAGTGGATAAGGTAGACGAACGTTCATTACAACTGAAGAGTTGGTTGCGGTTATTAACAACGCCGACAACACTTGATGACATTATTTTAACAAAGGTTTCCCTCCACTTGTTTTATATCTGTTTCTGTGAACGTGAAACGAAATAAACACATGATTATTTCGCTTCACGATATTATATATATATATATATATATATATATATATATATATATATATATATATATATATATATATATATATATATATATATATATATATATATATGTTGTTATGTTGTGCCGAATAGGTAAAATTGGTCAGTTAGCAGCAAGAACTCATTTAAAGTTAAGTACTTTCTATAATTTTCTCTTATATGTTTAAAGATATATATTTTTTTTCATTTATGTTAATGTAAAAATTTATAATTTTGTACCAAAAGTACCTTAGAGAACTTACCTAACCTTATTATAACAAGCGCAATTTAATTTAGCCTAATCGAACTAAATATATTTTAGATTAGTTTAAAATAATTTAATAATAAACAAACATAATGAAATATATTTTTTCGTTAGGTTCAGAATGATTTTTGCGAAATTATTACATTCACAAATTTTCGCTTACCTTATTCGTATAAACGAACGTTGCTATTTACGCCAAAATCGCAAGTTTTACTTGTTCGGCACGACATTTTATATATATATGTATATATATATATATATATATATATATATATATATATATATATATATATATATATATATATATATATATATATGTATATATATATATATATATATATATATATATATATATATATATATATATATATATATATATATATATATATATATATATATATATATATGCAATAAGATCACAGTAAACAGGTGATTTCAGAATATGCAAAACAACCACTCTGAAAGAATAGAGAAATTCCAAGCGCTTTCGTGACTACTCACATTATCAAGGAACTATGAAAGTAAAGCATCCAAGGAAGCTATATAAAATACCCAAGAAATGTAATTGATAAATCTTTTAAAGTTGCTAGAAATACTTTTTACAATCCGAAAAGGGACAACCAGCCTTATTCAACTAAAAATATGTTGGTTCTCCCTTACTATGAAAACTTGGTTGATATGCCTTCTCTTCTTAAGACTTTTAATATTAAAGTTGTATTCAAAAATCTTGATACAGTAAAAAAACTTTTGATAAAGAATTCCCACCAAAATGCTGATGGATGTGTCTATAAGATTCCTTGTAAAATTTGCGATAAAGTTTATTACGGTCAAACTGGTAAAAATCTCTAAGATTAAAACAACATAAATATAGCATTAGAACTGGATAAGATTCCAATGCTCTATTTATTCATGTAAGAGATTTTAACCATATAATTGATTTTCAAAAAGTTGAGAAAGTAGTATCAAGCAAGTCCATGGTCGACAGGAATATAATTGAATCTTGTTTCATAAAAAACAGTTTTGACAATAATATGAATATTTCCTTTGGTTTATATAAATTAGATCCATTTATAATTAATAGAATTTGGGAAGAATTTAATAATACACTGGACAAATAATTTTTAAATTTTCTTGGGTAGAATAGTTTGTGGGGTGAGTTGTGCAAAGGACCTATCCAAGTTGGGTCGGCGCGCGTCAGGTGTTTAACCGTTGTGGGATCTGATAGTGAGGTGCTGGCCAGTCCCCTTTATATAGCTTCCTTGGATGCTTTACTTTCATAGTTCCTTGATAATGTGAGTAGTCACGAAAGCGCTTGGAATTTCTTTATTCTTTCAGAGTGGTTGTTTTGCATATATATATATATATATATATATATATATATATATATATATATATATATATATATATATATATATATATATATATATATATATATATATATATAGAATTGATGAGGGAAAAAGAGTGAGTGGTGCACTTAGGAGTCTGTGGAGACAAAGAACTTTGTCCTTGGAGGCAAAGAGGGGAATGTATGAGAGTATAGTTTTACCAACGCTCTTATATGGGTGTGAAGCATGGGTGATGAATGTTGCAGCGAGGAGAAGGCTGGAGGCAGTGGAGATGTCATGTCTGAGGGCAATGTGTGGTGTGAATATAATGCAGAGAATTCGTAGTTTGGAAGTTAGGAGGAGGTGCGGGATTACCAAAACTGTTGTCCACAGGGCTGAGGAAGGTGGTTCGGACATGTAGAGAGAATGGAGCGAAACAGAATGACTTCAAGAGTATATCAGTCTGTAGTGGAAGGAAGGCGGGGTAGGGGTCGGCCTAGGAAAGGTTGGAGGGAGGTGGTAAAGGAGGTTTTGTGTGCGAGGGGCTTGGACTTCCAGCAGGCATGCGTGAGCGTGTTTGATAGGAGTGAATGGAGACAAATGGTTTTTAATACTTGACGTGCTGTTGGAGTGTGAGCAAAGTAACATTTATGAAGGGATTCAGGGAAACCGGCAGGCCGGACTTGAGTCCTGGATATGGGAAGTACAGTGCCTGCACTCTGAAGGAGGGGTGTTAATGTTGCAGTTTAAAAACTGTAGTGTAATGCACCCTTCTGGCAAGACAGTGATGGAGTGAATGATGGTGAAAGTTTTTCTTTTTCGGGCCACCCTGCCTTGGTGGGAATAGGCCAGTGTGATAATAAAAATATATATATATATATATATATATATATATATATATATATATATATATATATATATATATATATATCTATGTGTGTGTGTGTGTGTGTGTGTGTGTGTGTGTGTGTGTGTGTGTGTGTGTGTCACGGACCTTTAAGAGCTGAAAAGTATGAGATACAATCGAAGCTGTAAATCAGATTAGTCAGAGCTAGATTTATTTTTGTCATGAACGGAAAACTGGAAGGCTTGTTCCGCTGACCTGTGGCCAGTTACAAAGATATATACGTGACATTTATCACGGAAAGGTCTAGGACAGTAAGTGGCACCGTTCTGTTTCTGCAATATTATTGTCATTGTTATTATTATCATTATTATTATTATTATTATTATTATTATTATTATTATTATTATTACTATTATTATTCGTAATCGTAGTGGTAGAAGAATTATCAGCATTTCGTATTTCATATTATTAATATTATTATTAGCAGCGGTAGCAGTGTAGTAGTAGTAGCAGTAGTAGCAGTAGTAGTAGCAGCAGCAGCAGTAGTAGTAGTAGTAGTAGTAGTAGTAGTTGTAGTAGTAGTAATAGTAATAGTAGTAATAGTGGTGGTGCTGGTAGGTGTTGAAGCAGTATTAGTCTTGGTATACAAGACTAGAATGCTCGCATAATAATTGTACAGACTTTATAAAGTTTTGCTTAGAACCAAAATTGTGCTTGATAAACATATGTTCAGAGCGAAACGTAGTCTGTGACTCTATAAACAAAGGTTTTCCTCCATAAACTGTATCACTTTAGTGTAGGGGATGATTCTCTCTTATTGTTACTAGGATGGTTCCAGAGCTTCCCTTTCCGCCAGCACTTGGCCCGACACGTAGGAAGCCAGAATGAAAAACTGACTCACCCTCTCCGAAGGAGTTCATTAGAGAGCTATTAACGAGGTCTCGTTAATTAAGGGCGGCCCCGAGAGGGTCATAGAATACACACACACACGACCACCACAATGGTAGTTAGGTCGTTGGGCATATGTTAATTAAGGTTAATGAGCGGAGGATTCACACCGGTGATAATTACTATGTTCTGTGCTCCCCTGGGACCGGTTTTTTCGGAATGGTTTAGTGGTGATGCAACCGGTTCTTACAGTTGTGAATGATTATGGCGCTGGCGGTGATGGAGCTGGTTTTTACAGATGTTAAATGTTTATCATGAAGATATTTCTCGGCTTCTGTCTCACAACCCGTCATGGGGGTATTTTGAGAGGACTGTTCTGCCTTAAAACTTTGTAAGGGCTCTTGATCCAAGGAATCAGAGTTTATTTTTCTATCTCATTATGCCCATCTCTTCCATTCTCCAGGCGATATATAACTTAGAAGGGTACAGCGCTCCCCCGAACATAATAATAATAATAATAATAAAATAATAATAATAATGTATGCCAAAGAATGACATTTCAAGCAGTGAAACAATAATATTGTTTTTTCCATTAATGTTTCATATTTCATTTATGAGTAAATTATTCAGCAGTTACTACCTCTAACTGAAAAGTATTCGCTACAGTTTATGTTACACCATTCATAACTACGATAAAGCTCTCTTTACACTAACTCTTATCTCTACTTCCTGTGTCTGCAAGAAACCTTGAGATGATCTGATACTATATACAAACTAACTCAAGAAATCGTAATGACACGATTGCTAACGCGACGGGCTGGAGTTTTGAGACTCTATGACCGCGGGTTCAATCCCGGCCTGGGGTATGGTTTATATACAAACTATTTTGTGGTATTAGTGATAAGTTTCCTATAATCTTTAATAACTGATGGTAAACAAGTTGATGTATAAGACACGTCGAATGCAGGAGAATAGTGCAGTGGAGGCAGTAAAAGAACTAGTTTTGACGTGATCTGTTCGTCAATCTAGGTAGGAGGTGGTCAGTTCCTCAAGCCAAAAGCACAGGCATGAGGCCAGACCGTATATGCAGAGCAGGAATGAGATGAAGCGACTGAAGCTGGCGTCATGGTTGAACGTGGCCCATTAGTGAAAGTATGGCAACCATTTAGCATAGCAACTGTTGTGCATGACCTACTTCCACCAGTGGATCTCCCTCTCTCCTGTGACATCGACTACAGCTGCTTCACCTCACTTCTGCTCCGTGTATTATATTTGGCTATATGGTTGCTTTAGGCTTGAGGGACTGACAACCTCTTACCAAGGCTGACGGGGTGATCACCTCAAAACTACCGCTTACATTGCATTCGACTGAAGAGTCCTATTGTTCAAGTGAAATGTCTCAGCAATAAAACTACCCGAGTGTTACCAACAATCTTCTTCTGAACCGTCTTGTTGTATTACTAATGTCATACATGGGAGTATTTAAGAAAGACAGAGAGGAGATTATATGTACAGGCGTATCCACATCGAGGCTGTTGGTGAGAACTTTCCTCTTTTATAACAGTATATTATGGAATGTTAAGGGTTTCCGCGTATTTTTTAGGTATATGAGAGAAGGATTGCAAAATAAGACGCTATAGTCTTCTAACAACATAACTACCACAGCATTTGACACATCAAGTTGCTAGAAAAAAGTTATTGTTTTCAAAGCTTTATTTCAGATAGAAATTTTTATGCTCAGTACTCCAGTGATTATAATTAATTGGCATAGATATACATATTACATATTATCTAACATATGTAATATGTAATTTTAGAGCATTCTTAGTTAAACAAGTAGCCATTTTCAAATGTTATTTAAAATTTCTCGGTTTATTTCAAGACTGCAAATATAGTTTTATATATTCCTGCCAAAGTTGCACTGGTTGGCTGAAGGCTTTTGGCTTGCTTGCTGGAGCTGAAAGAACCTCACTCGAATCCCAATATGGACAGTAGCAACAGCAGTTCAAGCTCTCTGGCTCTTAACGAGCCAAAAACTCCCTGATGAGTGTTTCCTCGCCTGTTCAGTAAACTATTGCTTGGCTCTGATGGATCCTTCAAGGAGAGGAGAAAGTTCCTTCTGAAGAGATGGCGAGGCGCTTTTCAAACTTTTACTTTTAAAAGAGCTTAACAGTTTGTACAAGCTACAAATATGTTGCCTACAATCTTATATATATATATATATATATATATATATATATATATATATATATATATATATATATATATATATATATATATATATATATATATATATGACGAAAGCGCTTGGAATTTCTCTATTCTTTCAGAGTGGTTGTTTTGCATATTTTGAAATCACCTGTTTACTGTGATCTTATTGCATATATATATATATATATATATATATATATATATATATATATATATATATATATATATATATATATATATATATATTATATATATATATATATATATATAATATATATATATATATATATATATATGTATAGATTACCGAAATGGGAAAGCAAATAAAGCTTGTGGAAAAACTGTAGCAATTAGAGGGAACAGAAGATAACAGCCAGGACAACAGAATAACAGAATATGTAATATTTACATCTCATTTTTTTTCAAATTGTCTGAAACAGGGAGTTAAGAATAAAACTCGCAATGCCGAGGCTGAAACACTTCATAAAAAATCGACACTTTGGAGACGAACCATTACTGAATCAATGATCCATTTTCACGAACTTAGCTGCTTCTTAACGAAGGATGATGAACATTATAAACGCCAAGAAGATGAATATTGGTTGTCTCCCAAAACCTCCAAACTTGGTCAGACCGCAAGAAAACAATACGAATATCAATACTTCAGAAAATAAGCCCTTCGATAACATACTTGTTTGTACCCATTTATATGTTAATTGGAACTGAGGCGCGCCAAAAAAAATAATACCTCATTTTGCCTAAGCTACGAAGAACTGGACGACCTCTGCTATGCAAAATTAGTAAACAAACGAAGTGGTAAATACTTGTTATAGTCGTCTTTATCGATTGGGATATTTTCGTTGGTAAAGGGAGATATCGTTCACCGTGGAGGATATTATCACTTACTGTACAGAATATTATACTCAACCAGGAGATAATATAGCTCACTTAAAGCATATTATTGTTCCTGTGGAAGTTATCGTTCATTTTGTGTTAATGGCGATCATGTGTGTGATCTTATTGCTTAAGTGGAAGATATTATCCTTCTTAGCACAGCCGCCAACGACGCATGATAAGAGAGTATATCTTTACACAAATTGAGTAGTTTTCTTACATTTTAAAGCCATCATATTTTCTTAAATAATTGAGTTTATTGCTTAATCTCTCTCTCTCTCTCTCTCTCTCTCTCTCTCCCCCCCTCTCTCTCTCTCCCCCCCCTCTCTCTCTCTCTCTAGGTTCATTTTCAGAGATTGTTAAGTGACAGATGGTGCTATGTACTGGAGTACATATTTGTATCTTTCAGTAGATCTCGTAAATCTTGTTAGATAATCTACGTGATTGTTTGATGGCGAGGGATTGTTTGTTTATTTATAGGATTGTTTGATCTTGGAACTAGTGAGAATTTATTTGAAAACGTTATAGGTTGTGGGGTTAATAATGGATCTACTTCTTGATTGTTAGTGGAATTGATTTACCATTTGTGGGATTGTTTGATGGTGATTGGGATTGTCCGATGGTTTGTGGGATATCTTTCTTTTTGAAGAGTATGAGACTGTCAAGAATTAGCATAAAGGAAATGCTTATTTCTAAGAACACAAGAAAAAAAAATGATAAAACGTATTACAATCTCCAATACTCCTTCAAAAACTACAACAATATATCCTCCACTCACTCCACCAACAAAACCATCTCCATCGCTCTCTCACAACTAACAGCACCATCTCCACCACTCTCTCACACATAACAACACCATCTCAACTACTATCTCACACCTAACGGCACCATATTTCTCCACCACACCCTCAAAACCTACGGAACCATCTCCACCACTCCCTCAACCTACAACTCCAACTCTCCACCGCTTTACAAGATACAACACTGTCTCTACTACTCCCTCACCACGTGTGACTAAAAGCACATTTTTCACCAGTCTTTCAAAGCATATAAATTCTTCTTTCATTTATGTATCTGCTGAAGAGGATCCCAGAAGGGGATCGAAATATAGAGACCAATTAATTTTCTGTATTTGTCTTCGTGTGGGTTAACATATATATATATATATATATATATATATATATATATATATATATATATATATATATATATATATATATATATATATATATATATACTCCTCTACATCTTCAACAAGATTTAGGATATTCAAAGACTCTTTGCTTTAACGTCGACGAGGTATGTAAGAAAATCAGCGCGATTTCATTATAGCCACAGAGATCCAGGAAACTTCTACCTTCCCAGGATATTATCATGAACTGAGTGAGAGGAGAGTTGGCTATACATTAATAAGGAGAATTACAAACTCGAGGACGTGGATCTCAAATTGTGAATAATTTTCCTTTAATAATAATAATAATAATAATATGAACAATTAAATAATAATAATAATAATAATAATAATAATAATAATAATAATAATAATAATAATAATAATAATAATAATGTGAACAATTAAATATTAATAATAATAATGAAAATAATTACATTAAAATAATAATAATGAATATAAAAAATACTGGAAATAATAGTAAAATATATAATAATAATAATAATAATAATAATAATAATAATAATAATAATAATAATAATAATAATAATAATAATAATAATAATGAAATAATAGAAATAAAATAATAAAATAAAATAATAATAATCATGAGAGTTATAATAAAATAAAATGATAATAATTATTCTAATAATTAAGTATAATAATAATAATAATAATGAAAAACAAAATACTCCTAAATGTTTCATGTAATACCTGACTCACCAACATTAATAAGAGCCACACTCAACTCTTGGGATATCCCAAATGAACTATGCAGATTCCTTGGCCAGTAAACTCGGAATAATGAGTCAGGAACAATGAGTCGCTGGTCACTTGCCACGCCTGAATCTGTCTTGCACCCGAGTTAATTAAATTCAGTGAGTGTGTGCTTCCTTCTGAACCACGAGATTCGTAAGGCTAGAGAGAACAAGGCGCTACTGTATAGCACAATCGTGCATCCCAGCCCATTCCGCAGCTCCGAGAGATATAAACATCATTGTCTCGGTAACAAATGACAACGAATTAAGTTTAGTAGAGTCGTAACTTGGTTTATGTCTTAACTGCTTGTTTCTATGTTGTCTTGTCTTGCGTTAGGTGTTGCTGGCAAAACTGTTTCGGGGTCATTTGAATTTGTCCTAAATTCACAAAAGTCTTTAGATTCAGTCTTATTTCCTCCTAGTGAAAGTAGTGAAATATTGTTATGTAAAATCATATATGCGATAGAAAAATTATTTTATTTTGTATTAGGTACCTTACACTAAAGAAAATATTTTTTTTACTTAATTTGGTTATCTTGGGTTAAAACACTTAACTTACACCTTCCCGTGCTCTCATAACTATTAAAATTTTAATATGTATTCTAAGCCTAAATAATATTATGTATTCTAAGCCTCTACTTATTTACAATGTTAATTTTAGTGCGAATTAAAATAATTGTAAATAAAAATTTGGCTTAATTTTATTTCTTTGTTTTCCTTGGGACAGAACAGTAAATCTTGCAGATAGTAACTGTATGATGCAGCGTACTGAAGACATGTATGAACACAAGGACACCTGGATGATGCAGCGTACTGAAGACATGTATGAACACAAGGACACCTGGATGATGCAGCGTACTGAAGACATGTATGAACACAAGGACACCTGGATGATGCAGCGTACTGAAGACATGTATGAACACAAGGACACCTGGATGATGCAGCGTACTGAAGACATGTATGAACACAAGGACACCTGGATGATGAAGCGTACTGAAGACATGTATGAACACAAGGACACCTGGATGATGCAGCGTACTGAAGACATGTATGAACACAAGGACACCTGGATGATGCAGCGTACTGAAGACATGTATGAACACAAGGACACCTGGATGATGCAGCGTACTGAAGACATGTATTTACAATAAATTTTCATCGGGACATTTTTTTTTTTTGCTGTGAAGAGCCTTTATCAGAATATGAAGATATAATGCCAAGAGATATGGTTCAGACAAAATCTTGTTCTGTATATTGTGTCGATATATGTCTATAAAGAGCGAAATGTCCCAGTAAAAGAAATCCTCTATGTGTAGTGAAACTATTTATGTCTGTACAGCTGGAGGAGTATATATTTCACCAGTGGCATATTCACTCTCTTTTTGTCTCTGGTTATGCAGTTTAATTGCAAAAACAAATTTTCCAGCTCATGCTCTGAGGCAGCGTAAATCTTGCAGGTCACTAAAGTACTTTAGATCACAAGAGAAGAACTCTGGAATGCATTAGCTGCAGCAATAGCTTCAGTTAATAAAGTCAAATTTTTCCATAACTCTTCAAGGAGAAAAAACATGATTCATTCGACGTGAGTTTTAACATTCACTTTCGTTCTGCAGTTGAGCACATGAAGTGGAAGCCTCTCGGTAACATGATGAATGAGACACATGTACAACACCTGGGAATCTCCATTTTGGGAAAGCTTCGCCAGCCAGTGGCTTTCTCAGTCCAATACAGAGATGACTGAGGACGTTACTGGCCGGCATAACGTTTCCACAGTAAAAATAGCCAAGTGTTGTATAAGTATTTCATTCATCAACTTCTTGGTTTTCTGAACCATTTATATAATAATTTTGGTAATCTGTCTTATCGTAGGACGCTACTAAGTAGTGATTCTCTAATTAATTCAAGTTTAAAACCTAACTCTGGTAGGCCAGCAGGTGCTTCACCAGTTGCGGGTCATCATGATTCACGAAATCGTAATAATACGATTGCAAACAAAAGCGGTACGGGTGAGTTTTACGACCAATTTGCCATGGGTTCTATCCCCACCCGTACCGTGGTTTGTAGGTCAGCATCTGACAAGATCCGTGTCAGGAGACACTTGTCTTCGTTCTTGTCAAACAGACCAGAGCTGTCACCGACATAACATGTTCTCAGTGTGGCTTCTGTGGTCCATCGCCTTGAAACATTGTTACAGAAATGACTCTTATTTTCCTTAGGTGCTTTTTCCTGTTACCTCAACCTGTACTACTAGTTTTTGAACAAGTCTCTTAAACAATACAGTATTGAATACCTTCTTCCAGTTCAAGAATATGCAATTCACATATCCCTCTCTGGGCTGCCTTTTTTTTAAGTTGCCTTGGCATAAAACTCAGGCAGGTTGAGAGACAAAATTAATTGTCTTAAACCCATGCAAGTTTACTAATTCGCTTCTCGTATCGCTCTCTCTCGGATGGCTACCTTAATTTAGTGTTCAGTTTTCTTCCTTTTGTAATATTCCACTTGTTTTGGAAGTTGCCCTGTTTCTGTGTCTTGCACTGGCCAGTAAGGCTGTGGTATTGCTTCTCAGTTTAGCATCATTAGTGACAATAAATTAACAAAATTCACCCCAATTAGTTGGTCATTAATATACACTAGGGAGAGAATGGCGCCTAGTAATTTCAAAGACTCTTTGGCAGGGAAATTCTTTATTGTATGACGTTTCTCCCACAGAGGAGCTATACAAAGTGGTCTTAGAATTGAGCATCTTAACTTTCTAGGCACCTATCAGTGGTGTCTAGAAAACTAAGCTCTGGGGACTCCTACTGTGCACAAGTAAGTCAATGAAAGGTCTTTATCAGATGGCCAAAATTTCAAGTCGATGGCGTCAGTGTGTGTGTGTGTGTGTGTGTATGTGTGTGTGTGTGTGTGTGTGTGTGTGTGTGTGTGTGTGTGTGTGTGTGTGTGTGTGTGTGTTCGCTGTGTTCGTGCGTGAGCATTTTCCCAGTTAATGAGCAAAAAAAAAAAAATTCTCGTGAGAGAGTCTTCACCTTATAGGCTGTATAAAAGAAGTAGAGAATTCAGTTCCCGAAGGCCAGCATTTAGGTTCTCGACATAACATCCCTCCTGTGAGGGCGGCAGCAAACAATGAATGACTCGCTGCTCTCATTGTTATGCGAGATTTGAACACTACAGAGCTGTTCTTCTTCAGTAAATCGTGTTGCCTGTTAAGAGAGAGAAATATTTTCCAAATTATGAAGAAAAAATGTGCTTCTTTTAGCTAGAGAATGTACGTGGAGAGATGCACAAGACAAAGACGATGCAAATTTTGATGCCGTTGAAATTGTGTTATTGTGATAAGACTTTGTAGTCGGTGAATAGGAGAGGCATGTAATTAAAAAAATCTGGAGGCACTAGTGGACTTTTTCGAGGGCTGTGTGTTGGTTTTAGTCATTAGAAAGAAAATGTTCCAGAAAGTTTTTTTTTCTCTAAGTGTCAGACCACGAACTGTGTCATTAGCTTCGTTTACCTCACAGTAAAAGCTCTTAAGAATTAATGAATAAAGCAGTGGATATACAGACACAAATATTTGATAGTCACTCCTGATGCTAGCAGAGGATTTTGTTCCGAAGAATTGGAGATCTTCTTCCATTCTCTGGATTAAATATGATTACCTCCCATTTACCAGGCGCTGCATAACCTGTATGTAACAACTTGTAAAAACATGAGTTATGTATTTCCCACCTGGCGGGCATGGGTTCGAACCTAATTGATGACACGACGCCACAACCCTACAAGGCATAAGAAAAATATCGTAATCTTGAAAAGTTTACTGACTGTCAATAGATGCTTTCTTCAGTATTAGGAGGATCGAGCCTCCACCTCCCCTTGTGATTAATGACCCACACGGGTCATTCATTCAGAAAGATCATATACATATCACATTTGTAACATGAAACTCATCCATATCATAATTTCATAGTGCAGTTACACGGTTGTTATTTTTGTCTAACTTCCTGGGTGTCTGTAACTACTGGTGTTGATACAAAACTACTTCCATCACATTCCAGCCATTTAACCCTCTACTTGGAAGTATTTTTTTAATGCTCTCTGACACCACATTTTTAGTAATTAGATATTGTGGCCTTTTAATTTACTTGTTAATGGTGCAAAGAAATATCTATTAACTATTTTATTATATATTTTTTTGACTATATGTGGTTAAATCTCTTACTACCCATTTACTTCGAAAGCATTTTAATCACTTTCAGTTTTTGTAATTTATATTTCTTTCGAATTTATTTTTAAGTAAAATGAGTAATTTGTTTTTTAGTTACAAACACCACCAACACCATTTTCTTTTTCAAGTGAATAAAATGAGATTAATTTTAGCCGTTTTTCTTATTAGAAAATTTCAGAAAGTGATTTGGAATTTAATCGTTGTGGTATAAAATAGTCTTTCACTGTAGTATTTACCTGGTTGTTTGTTGAAAACTTATAATAAGCCTCAGATTATTCCCAACGCAAAATTTTAAGATTTAGTCGCAGTCTTATGGGATCTTGTCGCACATTTTCCCTTTCAATTATATCCACTCTGTATATTAAATATAATCATCGTTTATTCCCTTGATATGTTTCACCATGTCCGCACTCCAACACCACGTCGATTCCCATGGATCAGTCAACTCATTCATCTAAGATGCTCATAGATTTTTCGGAAGTTCAAGCACTTAGCTCTCTATGTTTACACTCTATAACACTTTCTCGGACGTTTCCTACACTTCCTTCAATCTAATCCAGGTTACGTTAGAGGTCGTATCATCAATATGTGGACAAGGACGCAAGTAATCAAAATAAGTCTTTATTAAAACAATATTTCCCTATAAATAAAGCTCTAGTCATAGTGAAACATTGTTCAATTAAAAACTTTTTCAGTATATTTGTGACATTGTCCACATGCTCAGACTTGCGTACATTTCTTATCAATAATAATCAGTCTGTAAAGTAAAAGGACTCAAGTGCAACTAATGTGACATTTTATTGTGGCAACGTTTCGCTCGCGAAACGTTGCCGCAATAAAATGTCACATTAGTTGCACTTGTGTCCTTTTACTATACATATTGTCGGTAATTCTAGCAACATTAATACAATAATCAATCTGCTTTGAGGCTGCGCAGTGTTTTATGGATATTTAGGCAGAAAACCCACATTGAGTTAATTGTCCCTACATATATGCAGCACCAGAGAGCTTACCAGAAGCAATAAAGTTTTCATTCTCAGGGACGAAGCAGAGATTACAGTAATTAATCCCTTTATAGGTGCGGTGTCAGAGAAATCACTGCGGTATCACCCGGCTTTGTTGTCGTTGCTCGCAAATGAATATACAAAGTTCTTGCTCAGCGACATGGTACAAGCATAAATGTCCGTAAACAGAACGTTTTTTTTTCCCTTCCCTAATTGAGTTATTAGCGGCTGCCTTACACAAGGCTTGAAGCTCGCCGGGTCCATCTACTTCAGAGTGACAATATTCGAACAGATATTTTTGCTCTTTCACCTTCATATTTACATAGAGCAACTCATATTTTCATGCAAATTAAGTGGTTATTTCCGTGTCTCTAACAGCGATGTAAGGTCAGCCTCAGGTGGCTAAGAACTTCTAGAAAAACAAGAAGCAAAATGGAGTTTCTCAATGAGCCTATAATTATAAGAAAAGCCCTTCGGATATAGTCAGTCTTACGAACTGATATAACATCTCTGAAAATGCACCAGAATGTGTGTGATGGAGAAGTTGTGGAGTGGTTTATGGCGTTGCAATAATTTTGCAGCTCTGAAAGATTTATGACTTTGCAACATTGCAAATTTATTTATGTCAGAAGTTGACACGCCCAGTGATTTGCATGTACTCAACTCCTCGGCTTCTTTGTCTTTTGCTCTCTTCTTATGGGTTTAATGAGCACTTGTGGATTCTTGGCTGACACTAGCAATTACCAGCATGAAGTCACATGCTGGTAAGTTAAACATTAATAACAAAGTGATCACTTAAATCCAATTGTAAGACAATCAGTGATGGTGTTATGAAATAATAAGAATGATTTTAAGCCTTTCAGTAAAGGTATATTTAAAAGACTAATTATATCACATTTTAAACCCAAAATGAATTTTTTTAAGACGTAAGCTGAAGTATGTTATATATATATATATATATATATATATATATATATATATATATATATATATATATATATATATATATATATATATATATATATATATATATATATATATGTCGTGCCTAATAGGTAAAACTGGTCAATTAGCAAGACCTCATTTAAAATTAAGTCCTTTCTACAGATTTCTCTTATACGTTTAAAGATATATATTTTTCATTATTGTTACTGTAAAAAAATTTACTTTTACACCAAAAGAATCTTAGAAAACTTACCTAACCTTATTATAACAAGCACAATTTATTTTAGCCTAATTCTACTAAATATATTTTAAATGCTTTTACAGTAATTTAATACTAAAAAAAAACACAATGAAATATATTTTTTTTCGTTAGGTTCAGAATGATTTTGGCGAAATTATTGCATACACAAATTTTCGCTTGTCCTGTATGGCAAGATGAGCGTTGCTGTTTAAGCCAAGATCGCAAGTTCTGCCTATTCGGCACGACATATATATATATATATATATATATATATATATATATATATATATATATATATATATATATATATATATATATATATATATATATATATATATATGTATAGCGAAGGACTGAACTTTAGCTCATGGGCTCCACCTTTTAACCATCCATCCGCTAGTGGGGCTATCGCTCCTTGAGGATTGTGGGGTACCTACTATTGATTCCAAGGATGGTCTAAACCTTCACTACCAATCACCGAAATGCATCCCAATTATCTGTAACCCTCACGCTGGAAAATTCTTTACTCTTCTCCTTGGGTTCATTTACAGCTTTCTGTTTCCATATGTGTGTGTCCCTTAAGCTTGTGTACTTTATCGGCGTTCTGAGTATCTTTCATGTTATGATCATGTAGCCTCTTGATTCTGAGTCCTTTCTCGCTATGTTAGTTTTAGCTCTCCCGACTTATCTTCATATCCCCGATGTTTCGGTTCTGGGATCATCCTTGTGGTAGAGATATATATTTTCTAAATTTTAAATGTTTATTAAGATGAAGGTTTCATGTCAGTGTTACTTGCAAAGTTTTGATTTAATTGTTTTAAGGTTTAATATTTACTTGTTTAACATGTCACCGATATTATTATATTCTGAGTGAAACAGGTGAGATGTTTGGTGCGAAATTCTTTTCTAAATATGTTTCAGATGTTAAGATTCCTTTTGTACTTCTTTCTTCTGTTCCCATTATCACTTCTCATTAAAAAAAAAAACCATACCACGGGTGGGGTTTGAACCCGCGGTCAGAGAGTCTCAAAACTCTAGACCGTCGCGTTAGCCACTGGGCAAGCAACCCATACCACGGGTGGGGTTTGAACCCGCGGTCAGAGAGTCTCAAAACTCTAGACCGTCGCGTTAGCCACTAGGCAAAGAACCCATACCACGGGTGGGGTTTGAACCCGCGGTCAGAGAGTCTTCAAAACTCCAGACCGTTGCTAACGCGACGGTCTGGAGTTTTGAGACTTTCTGACAGCGGATTCAATCCCCACCCGTGGTATGGTTTGTTTGCAACCGTGCCATAACGATTTCGTGAGTCACCTCCCATTTATTAGCACTGAACTCCAGTAACCACTTGTCGAATCATTCTCCTTCGGGTCCCCTTATAGATTATTAAAGTCATAATGTATGAGGGTGTGAGTAAAGGGCTCGTTATTCAAGGATTGGAGTTACCCTTCCTTTCCTTGGATCACTCCTAATTTTAAAAAGAAAAACGAAATCTTTTCTTTTTAAATTTAGTAATGTATACAGGAGAAGGGGTCACTAGCACCTTGCTCCTGACATTTTAGTTGCCTCCCACAACACTCATGGCTTACGGAGGAAGAATTCTTTTTCTACTTCCTCCTCCTCCTCAGGAGCTGTATAACCCTGAAGGTTTAGCACTCCATTTATAATTATAATAATATTATTATAGTTCTAATAATTTGTAAATTTTCTCTTCTCGAATAGTAGGCGAACCAAAATGTTGACTCTGCATAAAAGGAACAATATTGGTTCAAAGAATAATAGTTGTTTTTATCTCTGTCTTGACACCTCTCTTAGTGTGACTCTTGTTGTTTATTTGTTAGGTATTCCTATGTTCATTTTAATATCCCCCTTGGTAACCAAAACCTGTTTTTCAAGTTTGTAAATTAGTCTTCTTAGAAGCATAGTGGCAAAGACTTGATCCGGCTTGCTCTTAGCCATTTAAACAAAATAAAATACGTTACACATTTTCCTTCTCTGAATCTATATTGCATTTGTATGAATATTTTTTTACGGGATCCATTTCTCCCAGTTCATTTACTAGTTTATGCTTATTTTTCTCCATTACGTTGCAGACCCTGACTGTGTTTTAAGTACTGATATTATATTTGCAAAGGTTTATCTATCTGGCTGATGATCTCCTGTCTGGATTGAAGGGGTATTTAATCTTCTTAGCAGCAATCGCAAACGAGCGTTATCGTAGTTTATTTAGTTCTGTCTGTAGACTGTCTATTCTCTGCCATTTTGTATTCCTTTTATTTAACTTAACGTCATCAGCAAACATTGAAACATTAAAAGCCAATTCTCTCTGCCAGAATATTTACGTATATTAACAGTGAAGGTCATATGTATGTGTATGTGTATGTGTGTGTGTGTGTGTGTGTGTGTGTGTACTCACCTACATGGTTGCACGCAGCTGTATCTACCTAGCACTGTTGCGGGGGGTCGACATCCAGGTTCTGACCACTCTTGTTAACCTTTAAGTGATTGGTTCATTTCTTGCTATTGTGCCAGTGAGTCATCAGGGTATTCGTCTCACGCTTGTGTCCACTCGCTCTGATCCCGCCCGTGGCCAAAAAAAAAAAAAATCTGTCCTTGTTCTGTGCGCGTGTATGCATGTGAATGTGATTCACCGTACAGCTGTGTGTAATTACATACAGGAGCTTGCAGGAGAGTTGAGAACCAGCTTTTGGGTCCACCTATTAAAGCTACGTAGCATGAGTTTTGAACCAAAATATGATCTAACTCGGTTCATTTACATCTCCTCCGTTGTAGTATATCCGAATTCGCTTCCGTGGTTCACCGCCCCTGCGGTCCAGTACCAAACTAGACCTACTGGTTGCTGGGCTGATCGATCAAGCTGCTTGTGCCCGCCGTCTGCAGTCCAGCGTATGCGCCACAACCCGGCTGATCAGGAACTGTTTTGAGGAATCTGTCGAGTTCCCTCTTGAAGGCAACTTGGTGATTGTTTGTAATATTCCTTATAAATGGAAAGAGGGTGTTGAAGAGTCGCTACCCCATAACACTTACTGAGTCTGGTGTATATAATATTCATTAAATTGTCTTAGTTAAGGTTACCCAATTCATGCTGTCGACAGAACTTTAAATGTTCTTAATATCGTGATTTACTTTTATTGTAAAAATTTTTTTAGATTCTGATTATGCATGAAAAAAAAACATTCGAAACGTTAATAAAGAAATCGGATATCCTTCAAAGATGGCATCCGTGATAGCCTTGGTCCTGCTATTCTTAATATTATATTATATATCTATATCTACACACACACACACACACACACATTTATATATATATATAAACTTTATATATATATATAAGTTTATATATATATATAAGTTTATATATATATATATATAAACTTTCTTTACACTGCCAACATTCGTGGCGTTCGTGTCACACTACTAGAAACTGTGTTATCATGATGCGTAGTTCTGTATGGATGTATTGTATGGGATGTTAGTGTGTTGAATTGTCTTTTGATGTTGGGTGAAAAGTGTGCTTAGCGGGAGACATGATCACTGATGTGACCATCACTGCTACTACTGATTCTACTATTGCCACTGTCACCATCACTGCTGCTGCATTCACAACAGTCACCGCTATCATTGCCACCGCCTTTCCTGCTGCCTCTACTACCATCACCACCATTAATACTGCCAATACTAACTCCACTGCCACTAATACCATTATTCCCACCATTACCTTTAGTGTTGATGGTAACCCACTAACCCTAATGCTACTACTAATACTACAATCACCACCACCACCTGTGCCGTTAATGCTGTCATCACCACTACCACTAATACTGCCACCACCACAACCACCGCTATTATTACCATCACCACCAATACTGCAACTATCATCACCATTAAAACCTATTATTATCACCAAATCGCCTCCTTCATGTGTATCACAGTTACCACAAACAATTGAGCAACTCTATCATATAATAAGTCGCCTGTGGCTACCTAACTGCTCCTACGTGTCCACAATGAAGCAATATTTTATACCTCTCATGAGACAAAGTCCCAGCATTAAATTGCTTTCCTTGTAGTTTATCATTTAGCTGATGAGACTTCATTTCATATGTTTTATAGTGAGACGCTTAGGACTAAGCTATTTCAATGTTGATATCGTAAATCACGATGGAAATAGTGACGAGCTTTATTACTATTACGGGGTTGTTAAATTCTGAGATTACAATGATGTAACCTTGACAAACGAAGCCCTTTGAAGGGCTTGACACTGATGAGGGGCTCTTGATCTAGGGAATTGGATCTGTGCTCCAGTTCTCTGAATTGAGCCTGAATATCTTCCATCCTCCCCCCCCACAGGTTCTGTATAATCCCTAATGGTTTGGTCTACCCATGATTATAATAATTGACAAACGATGGTTCGAGCCATTACTGCTTGCACTGACGATTAGCCTTCTAAATATTAAGAATCTTTCCACTTTCTCGTTATTATTATTATTATAATTATTATTATAATCATCCACTTTCTCATGCATTACAATATGTTTCACGGCATCACATTTGCTATTTGCCACTTCACTGAACAATAACTTTAAATCTCGGTATCTCAGTCTCAATACAGTACCCACCTTCCTCCCTTCATGGAGACGAACCTTTACTGTGATTAATAGTTCATGGTAAAAAGCCGTTGTTTAATAGGATGATAAATGGGTCGCTTCTAGTAGTCTGGTGGTCTGTACACCGAGGTGAACTCACTTACCTCTAGTGATATAACTTGCATCTGTGATATCATTCGTTCCCAAAAGGCTTCATTCCTGGGGCGTCATAATGCCCTGCTTCATAGGGGTTCATTGAGCCTGTCGTGCGTACATTTTTAACTAATAATTTACCAGGGAGCAGATCGGTGTTCTTTATAAGGCGAGAAATTTAAGATAATTGCTTCTTGACGCCCTTAATTCTCTTCGCAGGGGAAGCGATTTAACATCATTGCTTCTAAATTCAATTTCAAGGAGAGTGATTTTACGTAATTGCTTCCTAATTCTACTTCTATAATAAGATTTTTTAAGATTATTGCATGTTGATGTGTTTAGTTCTTTTTGCTTCTTCATAGACTACTCTTGTAGTTTTCATTTTCATTCCATTTTGGATGAGGTTTTGGTCCATCCTGTACCATTATTGATTCACAACTTGTAAGACGTTGTATCCATGGTATTGAGATTTTTGTTCATCAACAACGAACAATAGTGTTAACAAGCTGCCTCTTGCAGAATTAAACAGTTAATGCATCCACACCTTGTCTCTTGCATACTAAAACAATATAAATGTTTTCTTTTATATTCACTGTAAAGTGTCTCAGACCAGGAGAACCCCTACCCGTTAGGCAACTTTTTTGTTTTATATAATGCTTCACATGACAGGCTTTGCAAAAACAGTGTTGGAACTCCTTGGCTAGTGCCCCCATCCCCCACCATAATAAACACAGGGTACAAATTTACTGCCATAACTTACGGGGGTGAGGAATGAGATTACAAGGACACCTGTTGGCGGCAGTGTTATCACCAGGAAGCCAACCAGCCTGCGCTTGGGGTCGCCACTGGACAACTACTGCGGCTTCTTGAAGTCGTTCCTCGTATTATGGCTGTTTGTTGTTAATGGTGTTGTTGTTGGTGTTGGTGTTGTTGTCGTGAGTAGTGTTGTTGTTGTCGTGGGTGGTGTTGTTGTAGGGGTTCATTTACATTGTCCTATAGTATATCAGATTCAAAATATCGCTATTTACTTACTGTTCTTGCCTCAATTTATTTATTTATTGTTGTTGTAGGGGTAGTACAGAGCCCGTGGAATGGGAGGCAAACAGGTTTGATCAAAAGAAGGGGAGCGTAGCTCCAAGTCTTTGGATCAAAAGTCATTCCTCGGCAAAAGGTCAAACTGTTCGTCTTACAAGCTAAGAGCTGTTATCCAACATCAGCTTATTTCAGAGCTCAGCTCTAAGGTATGTTACCATCCCTTCCACTCAGGATGTTGCCCACAGCAGTCACCTAACACTCAAGTACCTATTTACTGCTAGGTGGACATGAAAATATGACGAATGAACCTCACAAGTTTCTCTTGCCATCTTCGCTAGTATTCCATTTTCATTTTTCACACCGTTCGTGTCCTTACGCATTGCGAAGCCTTAACTTTTTAATGATTTCGTATAGTCACTAATTACTTTTATGCAAGGTTATGTTACGTAATTTTACAATTCATTCGTTAGGTTAAGTTAAGCTGCGTAAGTTCCATAATCTTATGTACAGCAGACGCATATTTAACCACAATTGAGTAAATTACAAAAACGAGCGAATCACGTCTCGCAGCGGTGTATCTCCAAGAACACCTATGATCATTATCCTCTGACTCTATCTCTACTCTTCAAAACCTTCCTCTCACCATCCTGTTCTTACCATCTACCACTTAAACATCTTCCTCTCACAATCCTATTCTTTCCCTCTACCACTCAAACACCTTCCTCTTACCATGCTATTCATGCCCTATCCCCCACTTCTTCGCTCACCCAACAACATTAGATCAGACGAGATAACTGCTAACGGCTTCGGTAATGTAAATGGGAAAGCCTGTATATGAGACGGTGGTTGAAATTATTACCTACGAGTAGAAGGCTGTTGATGCAGTGAAAAAAAAATATCGATTATTTATAGCACAGAGTTGGGCAATTAAGTTAGACTAAATAAATTGGATAGCTCCAGTTCCTTGGATCAAGGTTCCTTTACCAGCATCAAGGCACCTCCTTGATGCTGGTAAGATAACTGTTGTTAAAAATTAAAGAGACTTTGTTTAATTATAATGGGTTCAGAAAGTGTGCTTTAAGTCGGTAATAAGTATGTGTTATTAGAGATCAAGGAATAAATATATGTTATTAGGGATAACTAGAAGTCATCGGTGTTATAGTTCGTAAAAATTTAGAGGTCGAGAATCGGAGGTAAATTACCCCAAATGGGGTAAATATTAAAATCTCAGGGGTAATGAAGGCTCAATAAACATATAAATAAAATTTCCCTTTACTATTCTGTTAATTTTGTGTTTTATTTTTAAAGTTGCTGTATCACGTATAATATATATTTTTCAGCTTGTAAGTGGCTGTATTTTCCATACAGATGGACTCAATAAATTATTCTGAGTTTGAATGCCCCTTGCGTTTTTCGGATTCTGTGGACTTTCAAGTCTAGCGGGTAATTTCGCTGTATACAAATTTGTTTTGGGGTAATACCCACAAACGTTGCCGACCTCTGGCCGGTATATGTAGGCCTAAGTGCAATCTCAGTTTTTTTTATGTTTGTAGGGGTACAGTAACATCAAACATCAATCTACTGATGCTCTTGACGTCAACATGTGTCGACAAATGATTCAGAGAACCTAGAAGTTGATAAATTTGTTGATAAATTAGACACATGTACAACACTTGGGTATCTTTATTTCACCACACAGTGGCTTCATCAGTCTAATACAAAGAAGATGTGTTGTAGATCAGAAGGAGTTTGAGATAATCAGTCCCTCAGCCTGGACTGCCATTTATGTCAACTAGTCCTGCATACGTTGTACACCTACTTGAAGAAACAAAAATAATAATTATTATTATTATTATTATCATTATTATTATTATTATTTATATTTATATTATTATTATTATTATTTATATTATTTTCATGGCAAAATGTTAAACATATAAGGGTAATACAGGGTTATACAGGAGATAAACAGGTTTCATCCACTATATAGCAGAATAGTTCCAATTTCTCATACGAGGTGCTGTTCACCGGCATCAACTACTTCTTATTTAAAGGAATGATTAAGACACGTTTGCACACTTGGGTATTTTTATTGCCGAAACGTTTCGCCTGCACAACAGGCTTCTTCGGTCGAATCCTGAAAGCAGTAGAAGCCAGTCACGAAACTTGTCTCCACTGTATTTCCTTAATAATATGATATATATTGGTATGAAATACCGACAAGATGGTACAACACACGTGCAGCTCAGTGGAACCTTCATTGCCGTTTCGTCCACAGAATGTTTATGTCACAAACAGATAAATCTAGTAAGTGAAAGTGAGTTATTATATATATATATAGCAGTGAGAAGCAGTGAGGTGAAGAACATGTGGAATGCAACGAATGTTCTTTAACGTTTTAAAATGTTTTATGCCAAATTATTCATCAATGGTATATTGTAGAAACCGTAGATCTAGTGAAGGTTATTGGAGATACTGATGTGTGCGGATTCAAAGCATTCTCTTCTCTGGTTGGTGTTTGAGAGAGGTCTAGGGCTTGCCAGCCCTCTCCTCTACCACAGTACTGTGTTGGTTATGTATAAACTTGACAGTCTTTGCTAAATGATGTTTGCTGGTATTCTTTTCCGAGGGATCACTACAAGCATTTTATAACCAAATAGTCAGCATCAATAGTTGATGTTGTTTTACCCATTATTAATGTTTCTTCTTCTTCTTCTTCTTCTTCTTCTTCTTCTTCTTCTTCTTCTTCTTCTTCTTCTTCTTCTTCTTTCTTCTTCTTTTTCTTCTTCTTCTTCATCGTTGTCGTCGTTGTGTCATAGTGTTAGTGTTATTATTATTATTATTATTAAGCAACACTAAAACCGTAGAGCTCCTGCATCACCTTGGCAATAAAAGTCAGTTGTCAAGTGTGAATCATGGAACGATCAGGATCCCCTTACTGGCGTCATGGATGCCTTTCTCCCTCACGAAGTTTACAAATTATATATGAATCTCTTCTCTTAATTATCATTTTAAAAATGCAGGCATCAATCTCACTCTTTCGGTGTAGGTTTCCCTTGCAACAAGTGAGTAGCATTCCGTCCCCAGCGAGACACCTTATCACTGGATCCAATCTGTAATGCTCATCACAAAATGATTTCTGATCTTCCAAAGGAATCGAAAAGCAGAGTAAACAAATCATGAAACCAGAAAAATGTCTTTTTTGTGAGTCTGTTTCAGCTATAATAAATATTTTAACTAAATTGTTAAAGGTGAATGATGCCGGAAAATTGACGACTAAGACAGAAGTGTAACACCTGGGTGTCGTTATTATCGAGAGTGTTGCAATTCATTATAATAACGACCTGGGCAACTATTAAAGCTGAATTGTGTGCTAAATGTTATTATAAATGATTTAGTAAGCGCTTTATACCTATTTGTGTAGAGCTGTTGTTTGTTGATATTATTGTTGCTGTTGTTGTTATTTCTTCTTCTGTTGTCGTTATTTTTTCCTTTTGTTGTTGTTGCTGTCGTTGTTGTTGTTGCTCTTCTTCTTCTTCTTCTTCTTCTTCTTCTTCTTTTTTTCCTTCTTCTTCTTTTTCTCATAATTATTATTATTATTATTATTATTATTATTATTATTATTATTATTATTATTATTTTTATTATTATTATTATTATTATTATTATTATTATTATTATTATTATTATTATTATTATTAACTCAACATTATTGTTATATTAACGTAATTTTTAAAATCGTAGGGGAATGGGAGACTACCAGATTTGGTCCAAGAAAGGGGTAACTCTATTTCCTAGGAACAAGAGCCCTTCACAAGTGCCTGGGAATCAGCTGTCCATTGTGAGTTGCTTCATGGGGGTAGGTATTTGTAAAATACCATTTATAGGTACATGATTTGCAATGAGCTGTGGTAGTATAACAGTGTTTACTGTCAAAAAAGTTACCAAAATAATAAGCTGGATAACTAGAACTTTCAAAATTAAGGGATATCAAGAAAGATACTGTTTACTGTACTTAGTTTCCTCTGGACTGGAATACTAGCCTGCCAATCGAACTGGGTAACAGTAAAAAAATTATTAATCTCCCCCTCAAGAACGGTAGAAATCTGCGGGATTCTCGCGGAAGCTTTCCAACCAACTGCAGTGACACACAAACCACGGAACGGGTGGGATTTGAACCCGTGGCGAGTGAGTCGTAAAACTCAAGGATAATGTGTAAACCACTGAGAAAGCTGGCTACAGAAAGATTCATCCTATTAAGTGTATTTCTGTACACCATAGGGAGGGTAGCATGGGCCACAACTGTGACTGCAAATGCAAGTTTTCACAGATGACTCTCCCGCCAGCGTGGCTTGTTTGCAATCGTGTTATTACGATTTGTTGAGCCGTGAAAGAAGTGTTTTTTCATCCCCATTCGAACTCATTCGCTTAGTTTAAACTACGTGTAGCCAACAGCAGCAATGAAGCAAAGATACGCTACACAAAAACCTTTAACTGAGGCAAATCTTCGCTCTGTGTAAATCTTTACCAAGTCAGGAACCCGATAAAGCTCTACACAAAGTTTTGTGTAAATCTTAATCAAGTTATGACTTGATTAAGATTAACACAAATCGAAGAAACGCTGTTTCCATAAAAAAAAAAATTCTGTTACTTGTCTTTTCTATCGTGCTCGTTGCCAGAAGGGATCGAGTGATGTTCATGAAGGAGCAATTACGAGGCGTCGTTACAAAGAGAATAGAATATATATTTCATTCGAGTAATTAGAGATAAAATGCAATTGAAGATTGGAAAACAAATTAAATTAAAGATAGCTAGAGAGAGAGAGAGAGAGAGAGAGAGAGAGAGAGAGAGAGAGAATGCCAGATTGATAGATAAGTAGTAGATCCAATATAACCAGATAATTTCATAATAAAGGAGGATGTGAATGGCAAGTCGTGGATATTATATTTGTCATGAAAAATGTAAAAATTTCTGCTCATGTGGGTTTAGCTTTAAGATGATTTCCTGGAAAAATCTTTTTGATCATGTGACTGAGTCTTTTCACTGGCTTACCAGTCCATCCCAGTAATATACTCAAAAATCACATCGTAAGATGTGATGGTAGCCCATATGGTAACCCCATATTGGCTGTGTGTTAATATAGTCATGGGAGAAGCTAAACACATATGGGTCATAAATGAGAAAGTGAGCTTGAACCTGAGGAAGAGAAAAATAGCCCCAGTTCCTTGGATGAAAAGCCCTTCGCCGGCATTTTGGTAAAGCTCTTGCAGAATCACTGTACTGCAGTGACCAAGCATGTGATCAGCACCATGGTACTCACTGTTTACCAAGTGCCGTCAAGGTTCTTGGGTAGCTTTTTATGGAGAATTTGCAGGCTTAGCTGATACGGCAAGGATCGCTTTACCAGACAAGCCGATTGTGATAGTGTATTTGTGGAGAAGCTCCAGATCCTTAGGGGGTCATATAATGCTTGTCGAAGGGGAGGTAATGAGGCTCCATCAAGGGAAGCGGAGGGTAGATCGAATTCCTTGGAACTAGAGCCTTTCACCAACGTCATCCAAACAAGAGGAACAAGCATAAATTGTTGAAAATCTAAAAAAAATCATTCAGTATCATAATTCAATATTATTATTATTATTATTATTATTATTATTATTATTATTATTATTATTATTATATTAGAAAACGCTAAACGCATATGGGTCATAAAGCACAATACATCAATAATATTTAAAACAATGAAATTAGTTTTTTAACATTATGCAGTACTAAACTGTATTAACCTACGTGGGAGATTAACAAGGTTAGTTTAAGGCCAAATACAGCGCTTATTCCTTGCTTTAAGGGCCTTGAAAAGCATCAAGGCACCCTCCCTCCCGCCAGGCTCCTTGCTTCTTCTTCAGAATTTCCACGACTACGGTGCTCTTCGCACCAACTCCAAGGTTGAGGGACTGATTACCTCATCTTCTGTACATAGTTCTACTGTCTTCAAGTTATGTCCTGGAATTTGTATTGATAAAGACACTGGATGGCGAAACGTCTACAATAAAGACACCCAGATGTTGCACATTTGTCTTAATTTTACCCTCCCTCCCTCTTGGAGGATCGCCTCGTGAGAAAAGCATTTTTGCTTTGTGATGGAGACGGTGCGAATTGACAGCAGGATATGTTATGTTGTGCTTGCAGTTATTAGTAATCAGTAAATGCGGTGGCTATGCAGAGCGGCCTGAGATTTTTTTTATTTTTTTTGTCCAGATACGTGAAGTTTAAAAGTCAAAACTGAAACAGTTCAATTCGACCTATTCGAAGAACAAAATCTGGATGAAGTTTCGGTCAGTTCTGGACCACTGAAGAGCCACACCTGATAATAGTCCTGTAAAAAGCGTATGACAGTGTGTGAATTCCAAAGACATTCTCGAACATGCCGCAGTACACTGATACAGTTACCAATACATATTGTAGATTTATGCACAGCCTTCTCATCACATCTGCTTCCTTCCTCCCCTTAACTATTCCATGAGTCACCAAATCTTCCACAAACCAGTCTGCCAACACATCCACTACCGTGACACAGCTTGTTAAACAAGCTTTATTGAGACAACGTTGTCTCAGTAAAAGCTTGTTCTGGAATCTATTTTTACTATTATTGTCAGTATCACGCCTTTTGGATCCCTAGTCCTCCCAAATATATAAATACATTCCTTTATTCAATTATTATTTGTCTTTCAATCTTTCGTAAACTCTTTCATTATTTAGATCTATTCTTCCATTAATTTGCTCTCTTTCGTTTTTGCTATTAATTTCCTTAATTTACACAACTTCGTAACTCCTCTACTAACTCCTACAGCTTCTCTTTGGAAACTGTCATGTCAATCACCAACAGTTGACTGATCAGAGACGAAGGATCGAGCCTTCACCAGTCTTTGCACTAAATCACCAACAAGGATTTAGCACATCAGGAAATGCAATGCAATAAATACCCTTGTAAACCCTCTTCTAATTTTGAAGTATCCAAAAGTTAGCAAAGAGCAACAGTGACAAATTCCTCGTAATTTCGGAGTCTCCATGACTAGTATTCACTAATTTTATATCTACATCTAATAACATTTTAATCACAAACAATTATTTTTGTCATAGCTTATGTTGGAAGTGTCAATGTTCATAGCATAAACTGCCAGCAATAAGATAACGTTGGCAATATCAAAACAGTGTTGCTTGTATCAACACAGTGTTGCCAGTATCAAGTTAGTGCTGCCAGTACCAACACAGTGTTGCCTACTAGTAATAAGTGCAGTAATGAAGAAAAAGAACAAGAAGAAGAAAAAGAAAAAGAAGAAAAAATGCTAATTCCCTGAGAATCACACAGTCCCTGAGAAATGGAAGCCAATCAGGATTAATCCGGGAAAGGGGACGGTAGCTCCAGTTCCTTGAATCAAGATTCTTCCACCGGTGATTCCAATGGTGATTCAGTTAAAGCGGTTCCATGTCTTGTAAAGCTAATTAGTGAAGGCCAGATAAACAAAAATATATTCTAATATTTTTATATCTGAAAAAGAAACACAAAGATAAATGATATATGACACCCAGCATAAAGCAAAATATCGCCTGATATTCCCATATCGGAGTAGAAACACAGGAATTTATATTACCCAGTAATCCTCTCTGCACTAACCAGTTTGTGATGGATGATCATTAACAATTAGAGAGCGCTCAGATCACGCCAGCCTCAGGGTGTGACTCCTGCACGAAGCTGCCCCGATCAGCTGACGCGGAGGCCTCCCTGTGGTAGGCTCCGGTAGGCGGTGCAGGGGCGTAAGGGGGCGGGGCTGCAGGCCAGGAAGAAGGCGGAGTCTTCAGAGATAAACAAACGTGTCATTGGCTAGTAGGCGGGATTGTGACGTCATTGAGGCGGAGCCAATCGGCGGGTCCCTCCGGTAGCCGTCATTGGCAAGTATGGCCTCGCGGGAGCATGTGGCGTCTTGCACTATCCTCCAAGATCTGTCTCGGCTTCCGGATTGGATGTGTGGCTTGACCTACATCCTCGTTATTTCTTTTTGTTGGTTTCTGGTGCACCAAGGACGTTGAATATTTCAAGAGTGTATGATTCGATGGCGATTGCACCTCAGCAGACAAAAATGAAACTCGTGTGTGAGATAAGAGGACTGAGAGAGGGTGTTGAGAGATTTTGAAGCTCCCTTACATGGACTTTCCATTTCTGTAACCTTGACAACCCACGTCGACTATGATTTTGTTTCAGAAATGTTCGTAGTGAGCGATTGTCTAGTGTTTGTGTGTTGTGATAGGTTTATGTGTGCGTGTGGAGGTCACTGGTACAAGCCAGAGAGCTTGACGCCAAGGCTCGTAAAATGACGTGGTAATAATAAATTAGTTGAGTTTGAGGTGGTTTGTATAACAAATGCATTTGAAATACTAGTTAGTGTTTTTACTTTTTTATATAAAAATTAAAAACAGGCTAGCATAAGATTTTGTAATCTTAAGCATGTACTCTTTATTTCAATAACTGAATTACAAAAACAAACAAACAAAAAAAAAAACTGACCAACTAGTTATTTTTCATAAATATCAAATAGGCACAATACCGTGACTGGAGCAATACACAAATAACCCACGCATAGGTGAGAGAAGCTTATAACGACGTTTCGGTCCGACTTTGACCATTTACAAGTCATTTAACTTGTAAATGGTCCAAGTTAGACCGAAATGTCGTCATAAGCTTCTCTCTTCTATGTTCGGGTAATTTGTGTACTTTCTTTTCATTTTATATAAAAAGACGTAGTCTTAGATTCTGAACTCAAGAAGTACGTAAATAACTATATAGGAGGAGTTGAAGGGAAATTATTCCTAAGTTTAAACAGAAGGGACCTCTAGCCGACCCAGTAGTGTGTTCTAGAATACCAGGTCAGTGCAATATCTCAATGATGCAACATCTCTCCTCCAATGAAAAACATCTGAGTAAAGTAACAACCTCTGTATCTGAGGACTTCCTATCAATTTCCCTAGTGTGGCTCCACCTATCAAGGAATGTGCCATGATGCCAGTTAAGTACTTTTGATGCAGAGAATTAGGGTTGCCGCCCAACCCTTCATAGAATCGAAGCCCTTCACTTCACCATCGTTCAGGTACTACAGGACCACTTAAGGTTTAGCGCTCCCAATGAATGTATTAATAATAATAATATAATAATAATAATCGTAATATAATAATAATTAGCATATTTTGAACACATGTGGTACGTTTCCATAACAGATTTCGAACATATGAAGCAAGAGAGCTCCAACACAATTGCTTTGACTTCCTGATACTTGAGAACGTCAAAGCTGACATCCATCATCTCAACAACAGCTCCACATTTACCTTCCTTCACGAAGGGTGTCTTGATGATGCAGTTGATCTCCATATTCAAAGTAACCGGAGCTGCCCTTCCTTGCTGAGCACCAATCCTTATTACCGCCTATTCACTAGGCGGTGCATGAATCGAATGGGTTGAGATGTTCTTGGTTGAGAGCTTTTTATAAATACGTACTCTCACATTCGTCCCACGTCACTCACACCTACAGTTACACGAGTCTCACATATCACTAACATCAAAGAAGCCTGTATTTCAGATCACTGAAATCAGTATATCGCATTAAGACTAGTGTATTGTGTCACTGAGATCAAAATATCGTTTCACTGGGAGACTAGGACGCCGTATCACTGAGACCAGTATATTGTGCTACTAAGAGACATGTATGTCGTATCACTGAGACCAGTATATTGTGCCACTGAGAGACATGTATGTCGTATCACTGAGACCGGTATATCGTGTTAATGAGGCCAGTATATCATGTCACTGGTAGACCAGAATATCGTGTCACTGGTAGATCACTATATCATGTCACTGGTAGACCACTATATCATGTCACTGGTAGACCACTATATCATGTCACTGGTAGACCACTATATCAAGTCACTGATATACCAGTACGTCGTATCACAGAAATCAGTATATTATGCCACTAATCGACTGTATATCGTATCACTAACTGATCAGTATATCATGTCACTGGTAGACCAGTATACCATGTCACTGGTAGACCAGTACATCATGTCACTAGTAGACCAGTATATCTTATCACTGATATACCAGTATATCGCAACACTGAAAGCAGTATATTATGTCACTAATCGTATCACTGAGACTAGTATATCATGTTACTAATAGGCCAGTATATCATATCACTGACAGACCAGTATATCACATCACTGAGACCAGTATAATAACAGGTCGCTGATAGATCAGTATATAGTATAACTAAGACCAGCATATCATGTCAGTGATAGACTAGTATTTCGTATCAATAAAGCAATCATATCATATTATTGAGACTTGAAGCCATTTCTTTCCTGCTGAGTAGCAGGTTATGTTGTGTTCAACTCTCCATGTTAATGTATATAAGTACACGTTAATGTTGTGTATAACTACACGTTAATGTGGTATATCTCTATGAGTTAATATTGTGTGTAACTCTACACTTTAATGCCGTGTATAACTTTTCACCTCAATATCGTTTATAACTACACATTAATATTGTGTATAACTGTTTGCTTTAAAATTGGGCAAAACTCTGCACGTTGAGTCCCTTCGTGAAATGAAGAAAAAAACACGTCGCAGAGCACCCATAAACTGACACAACGTATCGCTCTGTGTCGAGCTTCTTTAGGTCAACAAAGAGCAAAACGGTGGTCCAGTGATAACGTGTTCTGAAACGTTACTCTTATAGACAATCGACGATTAAGATGCAAAGGGAACGATTGGGTGCTATCTATTCCTTCTTCGTATCAAACCTAATTATCTCCCATTCTCCAGGCGCCGTGTAATCCTTAAGGGTTTGCAGTTCAACGTGAATATTAAACAAAAATCTGCACGATTAATGAGGCACGGTTCCGTACGTCTGTACGAGAATCCCTGCCTCACTTTTGGGTATTAGTGGACTAATTCTCCCGCTTCCTCCAACAGCGTGAAGGGTTCTTGATTCAAGGTATTTGAGCTGCCCTCCTCTGCCTCGGAGCAAACCTGATTGCCTCTAAATCACCAAGTGTTATATGACCTCTACATAATGAAAATACTACTACTAAAAGTAATAATAATGATATTAATATAATAATAATGATGATAATGATGATGATAACAATAATAATAATAATAATAATAATAATAATAATAATAATAATAATAATAATATTAATAATAATAATAAAAGCACTGAGCTCTACAGCTGCGATAACAATTTCTTACGGGGCAAAAAACATTTTTTGCAATTTAGTTTAATTTTGCAACATCACCGAAGTTTTTGATCAGTGATTTTATCGCAATATTAAGCAAACGCGGCTCCAGATTATGAGTGCATTTAGAAAAATTACTATAATTACTCAGGTGGAAATTGTGAAGCTTGATATTACGAAGCCATTATCCTGGACTGTGGTTTCTCCAAATTCTCTTCTTCAGTTCATGATTATCGCTGAAATTCATGATGGACGTTACGCTTAGGAAGCGTGCAAGTATTGTAGCTCTTAAAAAACAGGCTCAATTGGGTATCAGACAGATCGCCGAAAATTTGAGCCTAGCAAAGTAAGCTGTTCGAAATGCTGAAGAATCATTAAGGCTGCATGTAACCTGTTCACCTCTAGTCAAGAATATTTGAATTCTTAAATTAAACTCTTAGGGTATATACACTGACATGCTGTATATTTTTTCTGTGTATATATCCTACGGTATGTATATATATATATATATATATATATATATATATATATATATATATATATATATATATATATATATATATATATATATATTTTTTTTTTTTTTTTTTTTTTCAACAAGTCGGCCGTCTCCCACCGAGGCAGGGTGACCCAAAAAAGAAAGAAAATCCCCAAAAAGAAAATACTTTCATCATCATTCAACACTTTCACCACACTCACACATTATCACTGTTTTTGCAGAGGTGCTCAGAATACAACAGTTTAGAAGCATATACGTATAAAGATACACAACATATCCCTCCAAACTGCCAATATCCCAAACCCCTCCTTTAAAGTGCAGGCATTGTACTTCCCATTTCCAGGACTCAGGTCGACTGTATGAAAATAACCGGTTTCCCTGAATCCCTTCACTAAATATTACCCTGCTCACACTCCAACAGATCGTCAGGTCCCAAGTATCATTCGTCTCCATTCACTCCTATCTAACACGCTGATGCACGCTTGCTGGAAGTCCAAGCCCCTCGCCCACAAAACCTCCTTTACCCCCTCTTTCCAACCCTGCATTGTCTACTGCTCCGTCACTGGCAACTTCTGCGCTTCTAGTGCTTACTACAATTAGTAACTACTGTGACTCTAGTTGTAGCCACTGTTAGTTACTACTGCTGTCCTAATTGTAACTACAGTGTGTCTGCTACTAACTACTGCGCTTTTCCTATTAACTGCTGCTATGTCAGCGGTAGCTACTGCACCTCCAGCACTAACTGCTGCGCATCTGTTAATGACCAGGGAGCTTCTAGCACTAACTACTGCAACGCTATTGGCAATTACTGTACACGCGATTCTAACTGCTGCGCCTCCAGTGTGAGTGTGTAAACTGCAACGTCCTTAAGTGCTAACTACTGATTTCTAGTGCTAGCTACTGCCCCTATAGTGCTTACTACTGCCTCTCTACCGCTTACTACTGCCCCTCTAGTGCTACTATTGCCCCTCTAATGCGTACTACTGCTCCTCTAGTGGTAACCTCTGCCCCTCTAGTGCTAACTACTGCCGCTCTAGTGCTTTCTATTCCCCCTCTAGTGCTTACTATTCCTTTTTAGTGCTAGCTACTGTTCCTCTAGCGCTAACTACTGCCTCTCTAATGCTAACTACTACTACTCTAGTGCTAACAACTGTCCCTCTAGTGCTAGCTACTGCCCCACTATTGCTAACTACTGCCACTCTAGTGCTAACTACTGCCACTCTAGTGCTAACTAGAGGGGCGGAAGACCAGGGTCAGGACCCGTCCTGGCTAACCTACCTGTATCTATAAAAAGCATCACAATGAAAGCTTGATTTGCGTCTTGAGTGCTTACACCTGTACCTGCTGCGTGACTCCTCTACAGGCATGACAGGAAGTGTTCGTGACACAATGGTGGTATAATCGCCTTGTGTAATTTCAGTCGGTTGTTCGATCTCACACAGTAATTCCATGTTTATATATTTACGTTAACCGCATTTTCAGATCTGAATTAGAAGTTTTGTAGTTTATCTTTGAACGAAAAATAAAAGAGTAGATATTTGGCTTAAATAGTAACGCTCTTCTTACCGAATAAAGCAAGTAAAAATTTGTGTAATTTCGCAAAAATCATTCTGAACCTAACGAAAAAAATATATTTAATTTTGATTGTTTATTATTAAATTATTGTAAACTTATCTAAAATATATTTAGTTCGGTGGTTTTTAATCTTTTTCGTCCTCTGACTCCCCGAGACTCTTCAAGGTATTACCATGACCCCTATAATAAATTTTGAAATGGTGAACCTTGTGAAAAGGTCAGATAAAACAAAATGAATGCCACAGAACTAAAACCTTGAAAAATTACACATAGCCTCTACAAATGCCAGAACATTGCAAATTCCACAGAACTATTGAGCATAATACAAAACCTACTTCTCATTTACTCAGTGGGAGGGTTGAAATTGTTTTGCAGCCATAAGTCTATCAAAGCGAGGAGCAGTGCTCGACAGGCAACACCTCATGTCAGCATCGATAATAAGCCTATTGCGTGCCTTCGCTTTCAGTGTTATCATTGCTGAGAAGCCAGCCTCTCAGCGATATGGTGACGGTGACTGGATCAGCATGGTCAGTGCATACATCGAAAGAATGGGACAGTCGTCCTGCACTTTTGCTCAAAATGTAGGGAGTTCTTGTTCAGTAAAGTCGACTTTCATCTGAGAATCCTCACGAATATGAAGAAATTCTACCTTAGAAACAACATTAATATCATTGATGGCACTGTGCTTAACTGAAAAGGGTCTGTAGATCCATACATTAGTGCAGCGGTCGTCCAGTCTGGAAAGTAACTTTCGATGGCGTTATTCACTGCCAAAAGATAAGCTGAGATCTCCTCACGGAAATTGTATACAACATCTGGCATAGAATCCAGGAGAGTCGTCATCTGAGTGAAGAAAGTTGTGTCACCGTCCTCAACTCTTTCTGGTCAAGTTGAATCTTACACTTGAACGCTGCCAATTTGTCACGAGCTGTGTGCATCATTGTAAGGTTTCCTTGGAGTGAAATATAAAGGGAATTCACTTCAAAGAAATCTGCTAAGTAGGCAACCTTTGTTACAAAACAGTCATCCTTCATCTTTTCATGAAGAAGATTCTCCATAGGCCGTACGACCTCGTTCCAGCAGCATTGTTATTTCCTCTCGAAGTTGAAGCACGCGATTTAGAATCTTGCCACGTGAGAGCCAACGTACCTCTGTGTGAAGTAGGAGAACAGAGAAGTCGGCACCTATTTCTTCACAGAGCACTTTAACAATCCTTGAAGTCATTGCGCGCCCTCGGATATGGTTCACAATACTTACAATGCCTGTGAGCACTCCTTGAAGTCCAGGTGGGAGAAACTTCATCGCCAAAGCATACAGATGAATCATACAGTGAGTGAAGGAAACATGCTGGGCGACGTTCTTCATGAAGGCTTTGAAGCCGGATTTGCAACCGGTCATAGAAGGAGCCCCATCTGTACACACTACGACAAGGGCTTCCCAGCCAAGGTAACGAACATATACAAGACGTTGGGAACATGAAGCAACATCCGTTGACTCGTCCAGTTGCAATGAATACACTGGGCTACTCCTCACAGCTGCCACTACCTGCAACAAAATATCCTCACTCATGTCCGAGATCCGACTTCTTACAGTATCATTCGAAAAGGAAATTGCCCTCAACTTGTTTTCCTGCTGTTCTCCAAGAACCACCTTCGTTGCTTCCAGAATGCAAGGCATAACCAGGTCTTCGCTAATGGTATGAGGCTTCTTGGTCAGCACGAATTTTAGAGCAATTCTGTATGAAGCCTCCAACGCAGCTTCATTCTGACGAGCGAAGTGACCAGTGGAATCGATACGACTGGCCTTCAGAGAAGCTTCTTTTCGCTTGAAAAAGTTCAGACTTTGTCCACCAGATTACTGTGCCAAGACTCAAAATAGACCTTCAGTTTGCTTGGCCTCATACTCTCGTGACTCAAAACTTTGGTGCCAACGATTCATTGAGGCTTGACTACAGAGTTCTGAATGATGCTTGTGAAACCAATCTTGAGAAAGTCTTCATTGTACGTACACTTCTTGGTAGATACAGTACAAACAGGAAACTGCCTGGGGAGTCATGGAGCAAGAGTGACATACCGACATCCCCCATTGTAGCTATGAACATTAAAATGGTATAAAATACCGACAGGTTGTTAGGTAAGACACATATGCAACAGTTAGGTATCTTTATTATCATAATAAAGATACCTAACTGTTGCATATGTGTCTTACCTAACATTGTAGCTATGAACTGACTGGGTGATTGGTTGTGGGTGATGTGTTTACTGTAGCAGACCGCCGCACATGTGATCAGTGTTGCCACTCACCAAACCGGTAAAAGCTCAACTGGCTAATTCAAATATATGAAAATAAATTATAATTTCCCGAACCCTTTGTGATCCCTCGAGAAACCCCAAACGACCACCAGGTTAAGAACCGATGATTTAGTAATAAAAGGCTAAATTAAATTGTGCTTTTTATAATAAGGTTATGTAAGTTTTCTAAGTTTTTTTGGTACATAATTATTAATTTTTACAATAATATGAACGAAAAAATGTGTATATATATATATATATATATATATATATATATATATATATATATATATATATATATATATATATATATATATATATATATATACATGTCGTGCCGAATAGGTAAAATTGGTCAATTAGCAAGAAGTCATTTATAAATAATTTCTTTCTAAAATTTTCCCTTATGCATTTAAAGATATATTTTTTCAATTATGTTAATATAAAAATTAATGATTTTGTAACAAAAGAACGTTAGGAAACTTACCTAACCTTATTATAACAAGAGCAATTTAATTTAGTCTAATCCAACTCAATATATTTAATAATAAACAAACACAATGAAATATATTTTTTTCGTTAGGTCCAGAATGAATTTTGCGAAATTACTGCATACACAAATTTTCGTTTGCCCTATTCGGCAAGAAGTACGTTGCTATTTAAGCCAAAATCACAAGTTTTACTTATTCGGCACGACAAATATATATATTTAAAACAAAATTGTGCAACGGGAAACACTTGAAATAAGAAAAAATAAATTATTGCAACTTAAACAGTGGAAAATCTACCAATGCCAAGACTCGAAAATAAAAATTAATGCCTCCAGGTTGTTGCTCAAGTTCCTGTTAAATAACTGTTCATTCAGGCTGTTGTTTTTTCCTTTTCGCTATAACAGCGTATGAGGCACAGCGCACCTACCATGCTCTGTTGCCTCTATATAGCCAACACGATTCTCATCAACGTTGAAGATTGGGAGTTGCAGCTTTTATGAATATCAGTGAAGAATGGACGCTGTTAATGATCTCTGGGCACAGAGTTAGGTTAGTTAAGGTTTGTTAGAAAACAGGACAAGTGTTTCCTGACGTGGGTCTTAGTCATATGACCCTCCGCTGGAGGTTTTGGTTGTCTGACCGAGGTCTTCCGCTGGCTTACCGATCCCCCTCTAAAAATTATAGTTATGATTATAACCATTTTTTATCCTTATATATAGTGTCCACACACAGTGATTGTGTCTGTATATGAACTACACCTAAACCGAACACAGAGGTAATGAACTCTCAGTGTATACTGAAAAAATACACTCAAACTACAACTTAATCATATATGTACACTCAGACTACAAGTAATAAAGCACATGCAATATACATTTAAATTACAATGTAAACACATGGGAAATAGAGGCTTAAACCCCGATATATACACACATAAACAATGTGCATTAAAATCTCAATATAATCACACAGTGGAAATATTCTCTCTTGTGCACCTGAAACGCGCCATATAAACACTCCACCATATAAACACGCACAGGTAATAAATATTTACTTACACCACAGTATTATCACGCACAGGCAATGCACATACTGCAGTATTAACACACATGCAATACACACTCATACCACAGTATTAACACGCAGACAATACACACTCACATCAGAGTAAAAACACACACAGACAGTAAACACATCCACACATCATACTAAAAACATTCACAGACAATACATACACATACACCACATAATCAACCTAAACAATATATGCAGTAAAAGCACACACAGCGAATACTACAACATAAACACACACACACACATGTAATACAAACACATACAAACACACACAACACTATAAACACGACACAGGCAATACACACTCACACCACACATAAACTGCAAGTAAGTGCATTTGTGATGTTCGCGATATGCAAATAGGACGGAAATATTGTTGACAACGACGTTAAAGCTCCTTGCTTTACCTTTTTTATGACTAATGAGTTTTGAGCTCAGTCAGAACTGCAAGTACAACTTTGTGTAATTTTGTGTGGCGCAGCACGAAATACTACTACTACTACTAATAATAATAATTGTAATACATGCTTACACACACACACACACACACACACACATATATATATATATATATATATATATATATATATATATATATATATATATATATATATATATATATATATATATATATATATATATATATATATATATATATATATATATTTGTGTGTGGCTTAAGATAAAATCATTTTGATTGCACCACTCTGATACAGAAGTGAATTGTGATTTAGTTGAGTGATTTAAGTGTGTCCTACTGAATGACTGCAAAGGTCGGATGGACAAATTAAGACGGTGACCTTGAGAGAACGCCTTACGGTTCATTCCTACTTAAGGTTGATTTCCCTTGGTCAGTAGAGCTGAAGTAATTTGCTATTTCACTGCCTCTTAGATACAATATATATATGTATATATATATATATATATATATATATATATATATATATATATATATATATATATATATATATATATATATATATATATATATATATATATATATATATATATATATATATATATATATATATATATATATGTCGTGCCGAATATATAAAACTGGTCAATTAGCAAGAACTCATTTAAAATTAAGTCCTTTCTGAAATTTTCTCTTATACGTTTAAAAATATATTTTTTTCGTTAATGTTAATGTAATTTTTTTTAATTTTGCACCAAAAGAATCTTAGAAAACTTACCTAGCCTTATTATAACAAAAGCAATTTATTTTAGCCTAACCCAACTAAATATATTTTATATTTGTTTAAAATAATTTAATACCAAACAAACACAGTGAAATATATTTTTTTCGTTAGGTTCAGAATGATTTTGGCGACATTATTGCATACACAAATTTTCGCTTGTCCTATATGGCAAGATGAGCGTTGCTATTTAAGCCAAGATCTCAAGTTCTGCCTATTTGGCACAATTTTATATATATATATATATATATATATATATATATATATATATATATATATATATATATATATATATATATATATATATATATAGGAATATTTTATTACATAATATGGTACAGAAGATTTAAGAGATACATTGTTGATATAAAGGTGGCATACACGGTACATGTTGTTACGTGTGTATCACCGATTATAAGGCGAAAATCTCATCCAGCTCCTCAGAGCTGGGGCGTGTGCCCAAAATACAGCAGGCATTACCCCTTTGAACAGCCGCACTGAGCCGCTGGAACAGAAAACTAGCTGCCCTGGGATCCCTAGTTACCCTGATGAGTCTTTTTCCCAGCTCCTTAAGGAATTTAGATGCACTCTTTCCCCATGAGCCAAGGGTCTCTGAGCCTATGGGAACAAACATATAATGATGGGCAAGTTATATATATATATATATATATATATATATATATATATATATATATATATATATATATATATATATATATATATATATATATATATATATATATATATATGTCGTGCCGAATATGTAAAACTGGTCAATTAGCAAGAACTCGTTTAAAATTAAGTCTTTTCTGAAATTTTCTCTTATACGTTTAAAGATATATTTTTTTCATTAATGTTAATGTAAAAAATTTTAATTTTGCCACAAAAGAATCTTAGAAAACTTACCTAACCTTATTATAACAAGAGCAATTTATTTTAGCCTAACCCAACTCAATATATTTTAAATACGTTTACAGTAATTTAGTACTAAACAAACACAATCAAATATATTTTTTTCGTTAGGTTCAGAATGGTTTTGGAGAAATTATTGCATACACAAATTTTCACTTGTCCTATATGGCAAGATGACCGTTGCCATTTAAGCCAAGATCGCAAGTTCTGCCTATTCGGCACGACATATATATATATGTCGTGCCGAATAGGCAGAACTTGCGATCTTGGCTTAAATAGCAACGTTCATCTTGCCATATAGGACAAGTGAAAATTTGTGTATGCAATAATTTCGCCAAAATCATTCTGAACTTAACGAAAAAAATATGTTTCACTGTGTTTGTTTAGTATTAAATTACTGTAAACAAATCTAAAATATATTTAGTTGGGTTAGGCTAAAATAAATTGCTCTTGTTATAATAAGGTTAGGTAAGTTTTCTAAGTTTCTTTTGGTGCAAAATTAAAAATTTTTACATTAACATTAATGAAAAAAATATATCTTTAAACGTATAAAAGAAAATTTCAGAAAGGACTTAATTTTAAATGAGTTCTTGCTAATTGACCAGTTTTACATATTCGGCACGACATATATATATATATATATATATATATATATATATATATATATATATATATATATATATATATATATATATATATATATATATATATATATATATATATATATATATATATATATATATATGTATATATATATATTTATTTTATTTTTTTATCACACTGGCCGATTCCCACCAAGGCAGGGTGGCCCGAAAAAGAAAAACTTTCACCATCATTCACTCCATCACTGTCTTGCCAGAAGGGTGCTTTACACTACAGTTTTTAAACTGCAACATTAACACCCCTCCTTCAGAGTGCAGGCACTGTACTTCCCATCTCCAGGACTCAAGTCCGGCCTGCCGGTTTCCCTGAATCCCTTCATAAATGTTACTTTGCTCACACTCCAACAGCACGTCAAGTATTAAAAACCATTTGTCTCCATTCACTCCTATCAAACACGCTCACGCATGCCTGCTGGAAGTCCAAGCCCCTCGCACACAAAACCTCCTTTACCCCCTCCCTTCAACCCTTCCTAGGCCGACCCCTACCCCGCCTTCCTTCCACTACAGACTGATACACTCTTGAAGTTATTCTGTTTCGCTCCATTCTCTCTACATGTCCGAACCACCTCAACAACCCTTCCTCAGCCCTCTGGACAACAGTTTTGGTAATCCCGCACCTCCTCCTAACTTCCAAACTACGAATTCTCTGCATTATATTCACACCACACATTGCCCTCAGACATGACATCTCCACTGCCTCCAGCCTTCTCCTCGCTGCAACATTCATCACCCATGCTTCACACCCATATAAGAGCGTTGGTAAAACTATACTCTCATACATTCCCCTCTTTGCCTCCAAGGACAAAGTTCTTTGTCTCCACAGACTCCTAAGTGCACCACTCACTCTTTTTCCCTCATCAATTCTATGATTCACCTCATCTTTCATAGACCCATCCGCTGACACGTCCACTCCCAAATATCTGAATACGTTCACCTCCTCCATACTCTCTCCCTCCAATCTGATATTCAATCTTTCATCACCTAATCTTTTTGTTATCCTCATAACCTTACTCTTTCCTGTATTCACCTTTAATTTTCTTCTTTTGCACACCCTACCAAATTCATCCACCAATCTCTGCAGCTTCTCTTCAGAATCTCCCAAGAGCACAGTGTCATCAGCAAAGAGCAGCTGTGACAACTCCCACTTTGTGTGTGATTCTTTATCTTTTAACTCCACGCCTCTTGCCAAGACCCTCGCATTTACTTCTCTTACAACCCCATCTATAAATATATTAAACAATCACGGTGACATCACACATCCTTGTCTAAGGCCTACTTTTACTGGGAAAAAATTTCCCTCTTTTCTACATACTCTAACTTGAGCCTCACTATCCTCGTAAAAACTCTTCACTGCTTTCAGTAACCTACCTCCTACACCATACACTTGCAACATCTGCCACATTGCCCCCCTATCCACCCTGTCATACGCCTTTTCCAAATCCATAAATGCCACAAAGACCTCTTTAGCCTTATCTAAATACTGTTCACTTATATGTTTCACTGTAAACACCTGGTCCACACACCCCCTACCTTTCCTAAAGCCTCCTTGTTCATCTGCTATCCTATTCTCCGTCTTACTCTTAATTCTTTCAATTATAACTCTACCATACACTTTACCAGGTACACTCAACAGACTTATCCCCCTATAATTTTTGCACTCTCTTTTATCCCCTTTGCCTTTATACAAAGGAACTATGCATGCTCTCTGCCAATCCCTAGGTACCTTACCCTCTTCCATACATTTATTAAATAATTGCACCAACCACTCCAAAACTATATCCCCACCTGCTTTTAACATTTCTATCTTTATCCCATCAATCCCGGCTGCCTTACCCCCTTTCATTTTACCTACTGCCTCACGAACTTCCCCCACACTCACAACTGGCTCTTCCTCACTCCTACAAGATGTTATTCCTCCTTGCCCTATACACGAAATCACAGCTTCCCTATCTTCATCAACATTTAACAATTCCTCAAAATATTCCCTCCATCTTCCCAATACCTCTAACTCTCCATTTAATAACTCTCCTCTCCTATTTTTAACTGACAAATCCATTTGTTCTCTAGGCTTCCTTAACTTGTTAATCTCACTCCAAAACTTTTTCTTATTTTCAACAAAATTTGTTGATAACATCTCACCCACTCTCTCATTTGCTCTCTTTTTACATTGCTTCACCACTCTCTTAACCTCTCTCTTTTTCTCCATATACTCTTCCCTCCTTGCATCACTTCTACTTTGTAAAAACTTCTCATATGCTAACTTTTTCTCCCTTACTACTCTCTTTACATCATCATTCCACCAATCGCTCCTCTTCCCTCCTGCACCCACTTTCCTGTAACCACAAACTTCTGCTGAACACTCTAACACTACATTTTTAAACCTACCCCATTCCTCTTCGACCCCATTGCCTATGCTCTCATTAGCCCATCTATCCTCCAATAGCTGTTTATATCTTACCCTAACTGCCTCCTCTTTTAGTTTATAAACCTTCACCTCTCTCTTCCCTGATGCTTCTATTCTCCTTGTATCCCATCTACCTTTTATTCTCAGTGTAGCTACAACTAGAAAGTGATCTGATATATCTGTGGCCCCTCTATAAACATGTACATCCTGAAGTCTACTCAACAGTCTTTTATCTACCAATACATAATCCAACAAACTACTGTCATTTCGCCCTACATCATATCGTGTATACTTATTTATCCTCTTTTTCTTAAAATATGTATTACCTATAACTAAACCCCTTTCTATACAAAGTTCAATCAATGGGCTCCCATTATCATTTACACCTGGCACCCCAAACTTACCTACCACACCCTCTCTAAAAGTTTCTCCTACTTTAGCATTCAGGTCCCCTACCACAATTACTCTCTCACTTGGTTCAAAGGCTCCTATACATTCACTTAACATCTCCCAAAATCTCTCTCTCTCCTCTGCATTCCTCTCTTCTCCAGGTGCATACACGCTTATTATGACCCACTTCTCGCATCCAACCTTTACTTTAATCCACATAATTCTCGAATTTACACATTCATATTCTCTTTTCTCCTTCCATAACTGATCATTTAACATTACTGCTACCCCTTCCTTTGCTCTAACTCTCTCAGATACTCCAGATTTAATCCCATTTATTTCCCCCCACTGAAACTCTCCTACCCCCTTCAGCTTTGTTTCGCTTAGAGCCAGGACATCCAACTTCTTTTCATTCATAACATCAGCAATCATCTGTTTCTTGTCATCCGCACTACATCCACGCACATTTAAACAACCCAGTTTTATAAAGTTTTTCTTCTTCTCTTTTTTAGTAAATGTATACAGGAGAAGGGGTTACTAGCCCATATATATATATGTATATATATATATATATATATATATATATATATATATATATATATATATATATATATATATATATATATATATATATATATGTGTGTGTGTGTGTGTGTGTGTGTGTGTCGTGCCGAATAGGCAGAACTTGCGATCTTGGTATTACCTGGAGTTTACCTGGAGAGAGTTCCGGGGGTCAACGCCCCCGCGGCCCGGTCTGTGACCAGGCCTCCTGGTGGATCAGAGCCTGATCAACCAGGCTGTTGCTGCTGGCTGCACGCAAACCAACGTACGAGCCACAGCCCGGCTGATCAGGAACTGACTTTAGGTGCTTGTCCAGTGCCAGCTTGAAGACTGCCAGGGGTCTGTTGGTAATCCCCCTTATGTGTGCTGGGAGGCAGTTGAACAGTCTCGGGCCCCTGACACTTATTGTATGGTCTCTTAACGTGCTAGTGACACCCCTGCTTTTCATTGGGGGGATGTTGCATCGTCTGCCAAGTCTTTTGATTTCGTAGTGAGTGATTTTCGTGTGCAAGTTCGGTACTAGTCCCTCTAGGATTTTCCAGGTGTATATAATCATGTATCTCTCCCTCCTGCGTTCCAGGGAATACAGGTTTAGGAACCTCAAGCGCTCCCAGTAATTGAGGTGTTTTATCTCCGTTATGCGCGCCGTGAAAGTTCTCTGTACATTTTCTAGGTCGGCAATTTCACCTGCCTTGAAAGGTGCTGTTAGTGTGCAGCAATATTCCAGCCTAGATAGAACAAGTGACCTGAAGAGTGTCATCATGGGCTTGGCCTCCCTAGTTTTGAAGGTTCTCATTATCCATCCTGTCATTTTTCTAGCAGATGCGATTGATACAATGTTATGGTCCTTGAAGGTGAGATCCTCCGACATGATCACTCCCAGGTCTTTGACGTTGGTGTTTCGCTCTATTTTGTGGCCAGAATTTGTTTTGTACTCTGATGAAGATTTAATTTCCTCATGTTTACCATATCTGAGTAATTGAAATTTCTCATCGTTGAACTTCATATTGTTTTCTGCAGCCCACTGAAAGATTTGGTTGATGTCCGCCTGGAGCTTGCAGTGTCTGCAATGGAAGACACTGTCATGCAGATTCGGGTGTCATCTGCAAAGGAAGACACGGTGCTGTGGCTGACATCCTTGTCTATGTCGGATATGAGGATGAGGAACAAGATGGGAGCGAGTACTGTGCCTTGTGGAACAGAGCTTTTCACCGTAGCTGCCTCGGACTTTACTCTGTTGACGACTACTCTCTGTGTTCTGTTAGTGAGGAAATTATAGATCCATCGACCGACTTTTCCTGTTATTCCTTTAGCACGCATTTTGTGCGCTATTACGCCATGGTCACACTTGTCGAAGGCTTTTGCAAAGTCTGTATATATTACATCTGCATTCTTTTTGTCTTCTAGTGCATTTAGGACCTTGTCGTAGTGATCCAATAGTTGAGACAGACAGGAGCGACCTGTTCTAAACCCATGTTGCCCTGGGTTGTGTAACTGATGGGTTTCTAGATGGGTGGTGATCTTGCTTCTTAGGACCCTTTCAAAGATTTTTATGATATGGGATGTTAGTGCTATTGGTCTGTAGTTCTTTGCTGTTGCTTTACTGCCCCCTTTGTGGAGTGGGGCTATGTCTGTTGTTTTTAGTAACTGTGGGACGACCCCCGTGTCCATGCTCCCTCTCCATAGGATGGAAAAGGCTCGTGATAGGGGCTTCTTGCAGTTCTTGATGAACACAGAGTTCCATGAGTCTGGCCCTGGGGCAGAGTGCATGGGCATGTCATTTATCGCCTGTTCGAAGTCATTTGGCGTCAGGATAACATCGGATAGGCTTGTGTTAATCAAATTTTGTGGCTCTCTCATAAAAAATTCATTTTGATCTTCGACTCTCAGTCTGGTTAGCGGCTTGCTAAAAACTGAGTCATATTGGGACTTGAGTAGCTCACTCATTTCCTTGCTGTCATCTGTGTAGGACCCATCTTGTTTAAGTAGGGGCCCAATACTGGACGTTGTTCTCGATTTTGATTTGGCATAGGAGAAGAAATACTTTGGGTTTCTTTCGATTTCATTTATGGCTTTTAGTTCTTCCCGCGATTCCTGACTCCTAAAGGATTCTTTTAGCTTAAGTTCGATGCTTGCTATTTCTCTGACCAGTGTCTCCCTACGCATTTCAGATATATTGACCTCTTTTAGCCGCTCTGTTATTCTTTTCCGTCGCCTGTAAAGGGAGCGCCTGTCTCTTTCTATTTTACATCTACTCCTCCTTTTTCTTAGAGGAATAAGCCTTGTGCATACATCGAGTGCCACCGAGTTAATCTGTTCTAGGCATAAGTTGGGGTCTGTGTTGCTTAGTATATCTTCCCAGCTTATATCGGTTAGGACTTGGTTTACTTGGTCCCACTTTATGTTTTTGTTATTGAAGTTGAATTTGGTGAATGCTCCCTCGTGACTAATCTCATTATGTCGGTCTGGGGCTCCACGCATACATGTCTGAACCTCAATTATGTTGTGATCTGAGTATATTGTTTTTGATATGGTGACATTTCTTATCAGATCATCATTGTTAGTGAAGATGAGGTCTAGTGTATTCTCCAGTCTAGTAGGCTCTATTATTTGCTGGTTTAAATTGAATTTTGTGCAGAGATTTAAAAGCTCGCGTGAGTGTGAGTTTTCATCAGAGCTGCCTCCTGGTGTTATTACTGCAACAATATTATTTGCTATATTCCTCCATTTTAGGTGCCTTAAGTTGAAATCCCCCAGGAGCAAGATGTTGGGTGCAGGAGCTGGAAGATTTTCCAGACAGTGGTCAATTTTTAACAGCTGTTCCTGGAATTGCTGGGATGTTGCATCCGGAGGCTTGTAGACTACCACAATGACTAGGTTTTGGTTCTCGACCTTTACTGCTAAAACTTCCACTACATCATTTGAGGCATTAAGCAGTTCTGTGCAAACAAGTGACTCTGCAATGTACAGGCCAATCCCCCCCCTTTTGCCTGTTCACTCTGTCACATCTGTATAGGTTGTAACCTGGGATCCATATTTCGTTGTCCAAGTGATCCTTTATGTGGGTCTCAGTGAAAGCCGCGAACATTGCCTTGGCCTCTGCAAGCAGTCCACGGATGAAATGTATTTTGTTGTTTGTTGCTGGCTTTAGACCCTGTATATTTGCAAAGAAGAATGTCATCTTAATGGTGGTATTGTTGGTAGGACAATGCTAATTGACCAGTTTTACATATTTGGCACGACATATATATATATATATATATATATATATATATATATATATATATATATATATATATATATATATATATATATATATATATATATATATATATATATATATATATATATATATATATATATATATATATATATATATATATATATATATATATATATATATATATATATATATATATATATATATATATATATATATATATATATATATATATATATATATATGTGTGTGTGTGTGTGTGTGTGTGTGTGTGTGTAATAAGCTCATGTCATTGTTAATAGAAAACCCACTTAATAGAAGACATTAACACGAGATATGAGTTATATATTTCGATCCCTCACATAAATTCTCTTCAGCAGATACTGAAATGAGGTGCGACCTTAAACGTGTATCTCGGATGGTGACAGGAGAAATTGTAAGAAATTTTCTTGTGCTAGCCGGAGAGATATATTATGTGGTTCATTCAAGATTTAGGGATGAAGCCGAAGAATATTCAGGTTTTAGTTGCCGAAGAATATCAGGTTTTAGCTGCTCTGGGGTATGTTGATTTAGAGATGGAATCAATAAACATTGATTCTATAATATTCCTTTTGTATCTTGTTCTATTTTGCCCCTGATGATGGCTCCTTGTCTGTAGAGAGTAATTGTCTTTTATCGTTTGTTGAAATATGGCTGAACTCTCTCGTCGGTTCGTGATGGATCTCTTGCGTTTGCTTATGTGCATCTGTAGCTCTCTTTCTCTCTGTCCTATGTACGTAATTTTGTTTAAAATCTTTGCAGTATATTTACTAGACTCCTAGCATGTCTGCGAGAGAGAGAGAGAGAGAGAGAGAGAGAGAGAGAGAGAGAGAGAGAGAGAGAGAGAGAGAGAGAGAGAGAGAGAGAGAGAGAGAGAGAGAGAGAGAGAGAGAGAGGAGAGAGAGAGAGACAGACAGACAGACAGACAGACACACACAGACTTGTAAACAGCTTGTCAATAAAGCTAGGGATCTTTAACCTAACCTTGTCAAATCCTGTGTAAGAAAAAGAGAGAGAGCGAGATCGGGAGAGAGAGAGAGAGAGAGAGAGAGAGAGAGAGAGAGAGAGAGAGAGAGAGAGAGAGAGAGAGAGAGAGAGAGAGAGAGAGAGAGAGAGAGAGAGAGAGAGTACATGGAAGTACTTTGGAAAGACGGAAACAGAGGGCTTCTAAGACTATCATATATTATCTAGGTGTATGAGTCAAGCAGAAAAGCAAAAGGTTCTCTCCCCATTCTCCACTACCTCCGGCCAATGCCGATATGGAAATAGAGGTGGACAATATCCCATACCATATTGGAAAATATAGCCTATATAGAAGTAGATGGAAAGAATGGCTCCCCACACCTTCTAACTAATTAGTACTGTTGCTATCTTAATTACTGAAGTTACCACAAACCCACTCACACAACCACCTATTTCCACCATTACTACAATTATTAATTTTGTTGCCTCTTTTGTCAAATGATGCAGTTGGTGAACATACATCAGGAATTCGTTGACTTCAGTTTGCCCTGGTGTAGCATGTAAGTGAATCGCATACTCGCAGTGAAGAAAATATTGTGAAAATATATAGTGGACATCTCTGTCTACTTTGTCGTCGTGACTGGGTATCCAGCCAGTGTTTACCCAGCGGGTGTTCACCTCCCGGGGAAGACGTAAGATTCTCAGAATAAATACTGAGATTTCCTCGATGGTATACCCACTACTGCTTATATTTACTAATTCTTTCTTAAGTGTTTGTTGAATATTTTTGTGGTCGCAACTTTTCTGCTACAATTGCATTTTATGGAAAAAAATAAGCCAGATTATACTATTTTTTTTTCAAGTCGCAAATATGCATATTTTGTCTGAAAAAATGAGGTTTGTCAGAAAATGTTTAAAACCGAAGTGAATTGTCGAAATATACAATGAAATAGCGTTTTTAAATATTTCACATATTTAAAATAAAAACACATGAAAAGTCTTTAAAAATATATATAATTATTGAATATTTTAAATTATTTTTTAAAAATATGTGAAATATTAAAAAAATAAGAAATAAGCAAATTTCGACGATTTATAGTGGTTTGAAGTATTTTTTGACAGACATCGTTTTATAGCTAAAATACGTAAATTATCACATTTTTAATCCAAACTGATACTAAAATTGCATTTTACTGGAAAACTAAGTTCAGAAATATGTAATAATGTTCAACTTTCCTTCTTTTTAGGTCACCCTCCCTCTGTGGGAGACGGCCGGTGCGTTGAAAACAATATTGATGAATATATAAATTATTAAATTTATAATATTGTCGATAAAATAATAGTTTTAAGTTTTCAGCCATTTTCATCTTGCTGTGATTGAAGGGTCTGAAATAAATGGTTTAAAAAACCGACAGGTTGATAAATGAGACATTTATGCAACATTTTCGTATCTTTATTCTAGAAACGTATCGCCAGCCAGTGGCTTCTTCAGTCCAATACAGAGATAAGTGGAAGATGAGGAGGAGTCTGAGGTAATTAGTCCCTCAACCTGGAGTCGCTGTGTTTAGTCCATGGAGCTTATGTACTGATGACAGATGAGGTGGAGCAGTGGTAGGCGGAGTCACTAGTGGAAAAACCTACTAATGGAAGTAGGTAGTGGCCGTAGGTTAGACAAGTTTAGCGGAATTCTTTGCCTATAGGTACGACCTACTTCCACTAGCGGGTCTCTCCACTGGTGACTCCACCTACCACTGCTCCACCTCATCTGTCATCAGTACATAAGCTCCATCCATGAAAGGGGAAAAGGTCTGGCAGAGAGCCTGCATAATCTGTTTGTATAAGAGTGAAGAGAGGATAAATGAGAATGTAACAATCATAAGGAAATAAATTAGCTGAGTATACTGCGTAAAGTGTATACCGAGTAATTATTGAAAAATAATGGCTAAGACAGGAAATAGGATTGCAGAGGAACAATATTTAAAAGAAGATAAGGTCGTGTTTGAGGGTGATATATGGCGTGAACATTAGACAAAGAATTGGGAATTCTGGAAATTAGGAGGAAGTGTGAAGTCACCGAAAGTATTACTTTGACGGTCGAGAAGGGATTGTTGAGGTGGTTGAGGCATTTATAGAGGAAAGAAAAAAAATAGGATGACTAGCACAACATATAAATCTGGGGTGAAGGGTAGGTGGGGTAGAGGTCGTCCAAAGGAAAGTTGCAGGAAGGGGGGGTTAATGATGTTTCGAGTGATAGGGGCTTCGACATACAGCAAGCTTGTGTGACCATGTTTGATGGGCGTGAGTGGAGGCAAATGATTTTTATGATTTGACATGCTGTTAGAGTGTAATGTAACATTTATGAAGGGATATAGGGAAACCGGTTAGACGGACTCGAGTCCTGCATTATGAAGAAGTGACGGGATGCTGCAGTTTGGATAATCAACTGAACTGTGACGTAGACGTCCTTCTGGAAGGACGGTGATTGAAAGAGTAACAATATTAAGGGTTTACTTCTTTGTCGGATCACCCTACAGGAGTGGTAAATAAGTAAATGAAGTAAATAAGTAGATAAATAAAAAGTATGAATAAATATAAATAAAAAATATATATATAGCTTTCTTCGTAAGCAATGCCTGTCGTAAGAGGCAACTATAATGCCGGGAGCAAGGGGCTAGTAATCCTTTCTCCTGTGTAAATTATTAAATGTATAAATGAAAAGCATTCAATTTTCCTTTTAGGTCACCCTGCATTAGTAGGAGACGGCCGGTGGGGTTGTAAAAGAAGTGAATACTCAGGTGTTGGGAAGAGATGTGAGATTAAAATATAAGGAATCTTACACAGTGGGAGTTGTCACAATAGTTATTCGCTGATGGCACTGTGCTTTTGGAAGATTCTGAAGAGAAGTTTCAGAGGTTAGTGGACGAATTTGGGAGGATATATAAAAGAATAAAATTGCAAGTGAACATAGAAAAAAGTAAGGTGAAGCAAATAACAAAAAAAAAAAAAATAAATTAGGAAATGAAAGATTGGATATCAGATTAGAGGGAGTATCGACAAAATGAATGTGTTCAGATATTTGGGAAAGGGCTTGTCAACAGATGGATCTATGAAAGACGAGGTGAACCGTAGAACTGACGAGGGGAAAAAGGTGTGTGGTGCACTGATGAGTCTGTGGGGACAAAGAACGTTCTCCATGGGAACAAAGAGGGTAATGTATGAGAGTATAGCGAGGCATGGGTGGTTAATGCTGCAGCAAGGAGAAGGCTGGAGGCAGTGGAGATGTCGTATCTGAGGGCAATGTGTGGTTTGAATATTATGCAGAGAATCCCCTGCTTGGAGATTAGGAGGTGCAGGGTTTCTAAAAGTAATATAGAGAGGACTGAGGAGAGGTTGTTGAGGTGGTTCGGACATTTATAGAGGATGGAACAAAATAGAATGACTTGGAGGATGCATAAGTCTGTAGTGAAAGGAAAGTGGGGTAGGGGGCCGTCCCAGGAACGGTTGGAGGAGGGCGAAGTAGATTTCATGTGCAAGGGGCTTGGACTTTCATCGATCGTGCGTGAGAGTGTTAGATTGGAGTGGAGGCAAGTGATTTTTATGATTTGACGTGCTGTAGGAGTGTGAGCAAAATAACATTTATGAAAGGATTCAGGGGAACCGGCTAGCCGGAATTGAGTCCTGGAGGTGGGAAGTACAGTGCCTGCACTCTGAAGGAAGGGTTTTGATATGATGCAGTTTTTGAACTGTAGTATCGGCAAGCCTCTGGCAAGACAGTGATGGAGTGAGTGATGATGAAAGCATCTCTTCTTTTTCTGGTTATCCTCCCTCGGTGGGAAACAGCAAAAATATTTGGATTTCTCCTAGAAGCTGTTTAAATATTCCGTTTCTTTTATTACCCCATCAGGAATATTAGGGTACATTGATGGTACAGAGATGAAGTATACAGTACATAAAGCTTAAGTGATATATTACAAGTACGTATACGCGTATATAAAGAATTACGTTAAAAAAAGCTCCTCCAGCTCCTGCGAGGTGGGACGCGTACCCAGGATGCAACAGACGTTGCCTCTCTGAACTGCAGCACAGAGTCGCTGGAACACAAAACTAGTTGCCCTGGGATCCTTCGTTGCCTTGAAAAACTCTGATGCTCTTTTTTCCTATGGGCGGAGGGTCTCTGAATCTATCGGAACAAAAATATAATAATGGGCGAGTTCACCATGTATATAATATATTAAACTCGTCAAGCAACGAGCAAAACGGAATGAAAGATCAGTTTAAAAATTCCTTTCTGACATAAGGCACAGATCCCAACTTTTACCGTATGATCCCAACATGCGAGCTGCTGCCTTCAAGGACGAACTGCAATTGCGGGGAATTTACCAACCTACGCCTTCCTTCCTTCGTCTTAAACCATTTTTTCTTCATGCAAGTTAGTAACTTAGCTAATCTATCCCTCCGGACAAAATTCTGTTTATTTTGTGTTACGCATTTCGAGAAAATAATAATCGGTATGACACACGCAAAAGAACGCATCTGTCGAATTTAATAGACGAAGGAAATAAACACAGGACTATAAATTCCGAAACCGTGTGCCCCACCCTGCCAACTGCGATGAGGAGGGAAGTCTATAATCTGGAGGTTGTTGAGCCTCCGGACATCACGATCTAACCCTCGGAGAAAGTTGCCAAGCAGCAAGACGACCACCTGCCTCCCCGATTACCCCAATCTCCCCTTCTTATCAGCAAGATACTTTTCACCTCGTCGCCAAGCTACCATCTCGTGTCCACTTTGTGAGACGCTCAATCTTGCGTTGAGAACTAGTTGGCAAGGCGATGGGTGTTCGAAAGACAGAGTGCCAGAGGCTTCTCACTATATACACCTCGTCCGTCCAGTGAACCATGGGTGCTGTCGCAAGCGCATTATCAGGACCTCAAATGACTTGTAATTATACACCTCGTGTAAATTCAAATTACTTATTCCGATAGACAATAGCATCAATTGATTCATAGTCTTTTATTATACTCATTTTCTAATTTACCGAAAGAAAAACCACTGGGTTTAAGTACACTTGAAATATTTTAAATATTCTGACGATAGTGTGCGTGCCAGGAAGAAAAAATGGTTTGGTTTATAATAATGTACACCTTTACAGGTTTAATGCGAGGACAAAATAAAATTTGCTCATAAAGAACAGACTTTACTGGAGGTGAGATCATAAAAGCTGTAACTACGGGAGCCCCATTTGAAGGCTGAGGGATTATGACTAAAATTTAACAGGTTAACGCCTCAGTGCTGAAATATGCAGGCAAAACCAGCGGTGGCTTATTAAGTACGTAGTATATGAGACCACAACACAAAATTATCATAATTTTGGTGGTAGCCAAATTAGCAAATATTATAAGGTGTTGAGTCAGTCATAAGTCCAGTCATCTCTTGGGTGTAAGTCATCTCTCGGGTGTAAGTCATCTCTCTGGTGTAAGTCATCTCTCGGGTGTACTGAAAAAGACATCACCTGATTGTACTTGTACAGTTACTTAAGAGCAGAGCACTTTAAAAGACAAAGAATAAATACATTTACAAAGCTATATCAAGTATTTGGAAGACAATTAGTGTATTTACAAATCACTTAACTGGGGTGCTTAAAACTACCACCTTCTGGGTGATCTTACATAACCATCAAAGCATCATGTGTGTAAACTAACAAAATCATCACCTGAATAATGTTTGGGCAATCACCACCAGGCTGTACTAATAAAGTCATCACCTGATTCTGGTTACAGAGCCATCATCGGGCTGTATTTACAATCCCTTCACCTGGCTGTACTTACAACCCCATCACCAGACTGAGCTCATAAAACCACCATCTCGCTGTATTTACAGCCCTGTCACCTGACTTACACTCCCATCACTTGACTAACCTTTACACTCCCATCATCTAACTGTACTTACAATCCTATAAGTTGGCTACGCCTACAAACTTATCACCTTACTGCATTAACAAATATGTTAACATACTTTAGTTATATTAATAGCACCATACTTAGATTGTAACTGCATATAGACAATGCTGTTTTCAAAACTAAAATTCACAATTTGACTTGATTCTTCACGGTTCTCTACGTAAGTAGAATCTTTTATTTGAATCTACTTGTCTGCTCTAAAATTCATTTCACTTTAGATGGGGATGCCTTGTGTACCAAGCATTTCCCGGCTGCACTATGACGCCTACGGGTTTAGCGCTTCCCAACGACTGCAGTAATAATAATTATAATAATAATAGTAATATTATTAACAAAATTATTAATCTAGTTCTAGCCCTCACATGAAATCTTTAAAATTTTTGAATGGATTGGACTTCTGATAGGAGCAAAATAATTGGAAACTGGTCTTGGTATATTATTATGAGCTCGAAAAGGTTTATTACTGCATCTTTTGTTTTTATTTCAGACAATTGCAGATGATTTAGCAGCTCCCTAACCACAAGAATAGCAACATTATCCCTAATTGCTAATGAAACTATACAGGTTTCACGTATACACACACCCAGGATATTATGATTTCTTCCTTAGTGTGCCCGCATCCACATATTAATATCTCTCCCTGCAGAAGTACACACAGAAGATATTATAATTTATTCCATTCGTGTGCACGCATCCAGAGTACTAATATGTCTCCCTGCAGAAGTACACACAGAAGACATTATGATTTCTTCTTTCGTGTGCACGCATCCAGAGTACTAATATGTCTCCCTGCAGAAGTACACACAGATGATATTATAATTTCTCCCTTGGTGTGCACGCATCCAGAGTACTAATATTTCTCCCTGCAGAGGTACACACTCAGGATATTGTAATTTCTCCCTTCGTGTGCACGCATCCAAGGTATTAATATCTCTCCCTGTAGAAATACACACCCAAGATATTATAAGTTCTCCCTTTGTGTGCACGCATCCAAGGCATTAATATCTCTCCCTGCTGGAGTACACACACAAGATATGATTTCTTCCTTCGTGTGCACGCATCCAGGGTATTAATATCTCACTTTCTGTGCACACACATTCAGAATATTATGATCTCAACCATCATTAGTAAATATGAAGGCTAGTTTATTATAAATTCCACAAGGCTCTTTTCACCTTTGCCGGAGCAAAGTTGAAGGAATTGTGATAACGCCAACGATATTCCGTTGGGCGTTTGTTATGATGTTTTTAATCTTGCAAAATTAGTGTTTTTATTATTATAAATATAGTTTTATTATTAGTATTATTTATTTACTTAATTTGTTGTTGTCGTCTTCGTCGTCGTCGTCGTTGTTGTTGTTGTTGTTGTTGTTGTTGTTGTTGTTGTTGTTGTTGTTGTTGTTGTTGTTGTTGTTGTTGTTGTTGTTGTTGTTGTTGTTGTTGTTGTTGTTGTTGTTGTTGTTGTTGTTGTTGTTGTTGTTGTTGTTGTTGTTGTTGTTGTTGTTGTTGTTGTTGTTGTTGTTGTTCTTCTTCTTCTTCTTCTTCTTCTTCTTCTTCTTCTTCTTCTTCTTCTTCTTCTTCTTCTTCTTCTTCTTATTATTATTATTATTATTATTATTATTATTATTATTATTATTATTATTATTATCATCATCATCATCATCATTATCATTATTATTGTTATCTTTAATAATAATAATAATAATAATAATAATAATAATGATAATTACGATGAGTTGGCAGAAGAAAAGATTAACTGGCCGAGTTTTAGGTAAATAATAAATATATATGTATATATTCCATTGAATTAAATTCATTTACCTTTCAGCTGGGACATATCACACAAGTGAAAAAAAATATTGTATGCTTTTCCTGGTTATATTCAGTCTACGAAAATTGTGGTCGACTCAGAGAATTGTTTAATGGTGAGCCAGCTGCAACTACTGGTGAAGGAAGTGGCATCTGTTTTCCAAGTTCTCTCCGCTGTCTTATTCAAACTTGGATATTCAGTCTCCATGATGGGTGCTGTTACTCTCGTTTAATCATGATGCTATTAAGCATTCAGCGCAATGAGGAACCGATAATGTGAGAAACCACGAATGCGCTTGTAAGTTCATTATTTTTTCACAGTGGTTGTTCTGCATATTTATATGTCGTGCCGAATAGGTAAAACTGTTCAATTAGCAAGAACTCATTTAAAATTAAGTCCTTTGTAAAATTTTCTCTTATACGTTTAAAGATATATTTTTTTTTCATTTATGTTAATGTAAAAATTTATAATTTTGCACCAAAAGAATCTTAGAAAACTTACCTAACCTTATTATAACAAGAACAATTTATTTTAGCCTAACCCAACTAAATATATTTTACATTTGTTTACAATAATTTAATACTAAACAAACACAGTGAGATGTATTTTTTTTCGTTAGGTTCAGAATGATTTTGGCGAAATTATTGCATACACAAATTTTCGCTTGTCCTATATGGCAAGATGAGCGTTACTATTTAAGCCAAGATCGCAAGTTCTGCCTATTCGGCACGACATTTATATATATATATATATATATATATATATATATATATATATATATATATATATATATATATATATATATATATATATATATATATATATATATATATATATATATATATATATATGCAAAACAACCACTCTGAAACAATAGAGAAATTCCAAGCGCTTTCGTGACTACTCACATTATCAAGGAACTATGAAAGTAAAGCATCCAAGGAAGCTATATAAGGGGTCTGGCCAGCACCTCACTATCAGATCCCACAACGGTTAAACACCTGACGCGCGCCGACCTAACTTGGATAGTTTGTGGGTGAGTTGTGCAAAGGACCTATCCAAGTTAGGTCGGCGCGCGTCAGGTGTTTAACCGTTGTGGGATCTGATAGTGAGGTGCTGGCCAGACCCCTTATATAGCTTCCTTGGATGCTTTACTTTCATAGTTCCTTGATAATGTGAGTAGTCACGAAAGCGCTTGGAATTTCTCTATTGTTTCAGAGTGGTTGTTTTGCATATATATATATATATATATATATATATATATATATATATATATATATATATATATATATATATATATATATATATATATATATATATATATATATATATATATATATATATATATATATATATATATATATATATATATATATATACGGTCTACACGGTCTCAACTGTTCCAAAACCAAGGGCTGGTATGCAAGACACAATGAGGTCAACGACATCATAAAGAGAACCCTTGCTACAGCTGGATGCCCAGCCGAGAGGGAGCCCCGATCACTAGCAGCCAACAATACCCACAGCCCAGCAAACCGCCCCGACGGGATCACCAGCTATCCTTGGAAGAATGGCAAGCTCCTAGCATGGGACTATACCTGTGTGTCCACACTGGCTGACACCTATATCCATCACAGTGTCGGGCGACAGGGAGGAGCTGCTGACCACAGGGAGGAGTACAAGATCAGCAAGTACAGGGACATAAGCCAACAGTATCAATTTGTCCCAGTGGGATCAGAGGCCTTGGGATCATGGGGAAAAATGCCACACGATTCCTTAAAGAATTGGGTTCCAGACTCATCGACACCACCAGGGACCCAACGCTTTCATGTTCCAGCGCCTCACCATAGCCAACAAGAGGGGAAATGCTTGCTGCATACTTGGCTAGCATCCAGCATCGGAGGAGCTGGAGGAAATTCATAATCTTTGATACATTGTGCCATTGTATGTTTGTTTTTTCTGTAAATGTATTCTGTTTATTAATAAATGTTCACATAGAGTATAAAATATATAGGGGGTTGTAGGAGAAGAAAATATGCAAACAGCTCCGGGGAGAACCTTGAATTTTCCCTGAGGTACGTTAATTGTCTTCTCTGAGGATGAGGGTCTCCATTCCAGCTATAGAGGTGGTACTTATCTATATACATATATATATATATATATATATATATATATATATATATATATATATATATATATATATATATATATATATATATATATATATATATATATATATATATATATATATATATATATATATATATATATATATATATATATATATATATATATATATGTAATTTAAAAATATATAGGGAGGTACCACTTCTTATATATATATGCCGTGCCGAAAAGGCAGAACTTGCGATCTTGGCTTAAATACCAACGACCATCTTGCCATATAGGACAAGAGAAAATTTGTGTATGCAATAATTTCGCCAAAATCATTCTGTACCTAACGAAAAAAAAATGCATTTCACTCTGTTTGTTTAGTATTAAGTTATTGTAAACAAATCTAAAATATATTTAGTTGGGTTAGGCTAAAATAAATTGTTCTTTTTATAATAAGGTTAGGTAAGTTTTCTAAGATTCTTTTGGAGCAAAATTAAAAATTTGTACATTAACATTAATGAAAAAAATATATCTTTAAACGTATAAGAGAAAATTTTAGAAAGGACTTAATTTTAAAGGAGTTCTTGCTAATTGACCAGTTTTACATATTCGGCACGACATATATATATATATGCAATAAGATCACAGTAAACAGGTGATTTCAAAATATGCAAAACAAGCACTCTGAAAGAATAGAGAAATTCCAAGCGCTTTCGTGACTACTCACATTATCATTGCCAGTTCCTACTATCATTAAACTTATTAAACTTTGCATTGTTGATGCAAAATTTGTATTTAATGATAAGTTTTACACTCAGAAGTTTGGTATGGCAATGGGAAATCCTCTTTCACCTGTTCTTAGTAACCTATACATGGAATTTTTTGAAACAAGGTTGCTTAACACAATCCTCCCTAATAGAGCTAAATGGTTCAGATATGTTGATGATATTTTGTGTCTTATGCCCAAAAATGTAGATATACACCATTTTCTTGGAAAATTAAATAGCTTAGCCCATTCTATAAACTTTACTGTTGAGTTTGAAGAAAATAACTCATTGCCTTTTCTAGATGTTTTAATTATTAAGGGTAATAATGAATTCAAATTTAAAATTTACAGAAAACCTACAGATAACTGTTCCTATGTCCACTATTATTCCTCGCATCAAGATAGAGTCAAACTGTCTGTTTTCTCATCAATGTTTTTGAGAGCTTTACGAATTTGTAGTCCTGAGTTCATAGATGAGGAAATATCCAAAATTTATGAAATAGGTAATGATTTAAAATACCCAAGAAATGTAATTGATAAATCTTTTAAAGTTGCTAGGAACACTTTTTATAATCCAAAAAAGGGCAACCAGCCTTATTCAACTAAAATATGTTGGTTCTCCCTTACCATGAAAACTTGGTTGATATGCCTTCTCTTCTTAAGACTTTTAATATTAAAGTTGTATTCAAAAATCTTGATACAGTAAAAAAACTTTTGATTAAGAATTCCCCCCAAAATGCTGATGGATGTGTCTATAAGATTCCTTGTAAAATTTGCGATAAAGTTTATTACGGTCAAACTGGTAAAAATCTCGAACTAAGATTAAAACAACATAAATATAGCATTAGAACTGGACAAGATTCCAATGCTCTATTTATTCATGTAAGAGATTTTAACCATCCAATTGATTTTCAAAAAGTTGAGAAAGTAGTATCAAGCAAGTCCATGGTCGACAGGAATATAATTGAATCTTGTTTCATAAAAAGCAGTTTTGACAATAATATGAATATTTCCTTTGGTTTATATAAATTAGATCCATTTATAATTAATAGAATTTGGGTAGAATTTAATAATACACTGGACAAATAAATAGCTTGGGGGTGAGTTTTGCAAAGGACCTGTCCAAGTTGGCTCGCCGCGCGTCACGTGTTTAACCGTTGTGGAATCTGATAGTGAGGTGCTGGCCGACCCCTTATATAGCTTCCTTGGTTGCTTTACTTTCATAGTTCCTTGATAATGTGAGTAGTCACGAAAGCGCTTGAAATTTCTCTATTCTTTCAGAGTGGTTGTTTTGCATATATATATATATATATATATATATATATATATATATATATATATATATATATATATATATATATATATATATATATATATATATATATATATATATATATATATATATATATATATCATAAACATCGTTTACAATACATTTTGTCTCTTTGCGGTGCTTAGGCTGGACTTACTGTTCTCTTATAATGCACATAAGGTACTGCAATTTTTTTTAGGAAAAGCGTTTTCATTATATATGTGTTTAGTAAAAGCGTTTTCAGTATATATGTATTTGTATACATATGGTATGCATTTTATGACAGTTATATTGCATAAATCAATACATATTATATGTACCTGTTGAATGTATAAGCTCCATCCCATTTCTGAAATGTGTCAGCATGTGTACTTTAAGAAACCTCATTATTAATTCTATCTCTTGACAGATACGTTATTATTTCTCACTCTGGGTTCACAAGGAATAATATTTATATGAGATTAAGTATCCAGGGTGTTATTTGCTTGTATCATTAAAATAATTAAATATTATATTTATATATTTGATATACAGTGGTATTCTTGCCCTGGATTATACTTATATATTTTATATACACAGGTTTTCCTGCCCTGACCTCTAGTCCTGAGATTAATACTAATGGTCCTTGTGGCATTTAGCGTGTTAATATGTTAATATTCTGAAGTTGCTGATTGGTAGACTACCGGTGGCGTACCGCCCTTCTCAGCACCAAGTCTTTGCTAGGTTATTATAAAAAGGCCAAGAAGAGAGAGAGAGAGAGAGAGAGAGAGAGAGAGAGAGAGAGAGAGAGAGAGAGAGAGAGAGAGAGAGAGAGAGAGAGAGAGAGAGAGAAGAGTAGGTGGAGTACCTACCATTTTATTATTATATTATGTAGAATAAATCCATATTCAACAATGCTCAAATAACGCAGATGTTTTCGGTGTATATTTTGCTGAAGATTATTGCATTCATAGAAGAGGACAAAGCTAGTAAGTGTTATACAACGACTAAAGAGCGGAAAGAAATCGGGTTTTCTCCGTTAAAGGCGCTCCCGTTCTTCCCTTGAGTTAGTATTTCATAAAGATGTCAGACTTAAATAAACAAGTGTTTGCTGTTATTACTTATTATTAGTAGTCGTAGTAGTAGTAGTAATTCTTGTAGAAGTAGTATTAGTAGTAGTACTACTATTAGTAGTAGTTCTAGTAGTAGTGGTAGCAGTAATACTAGTTATAATAGTAGTAGTAGTAGAAGTAGTAATAGTAATAGGAGTAATACTAGTAGTCGTGGTATTAGTAGTTGTGATGGTTTTGGTGGTAAAGTCATCGGGATACGCTAAACATGTAATTATCACACTGCGTCTGGTAGAACGGAAGTAATCAAGTTTGAGTCTACAAATAAGTATAAATACGTAAGTGCACAATGAAGTGACGGTGCAGGCAATGTTTATTATTATTATATTCACTTGCAACAGCCATACCCATAAGGCTTATACAGCGCCTAGGGAATGGGAGGCAACCAGTTCCCTAGATCAAGGCCCGTCACCAGCATCAAGACACCCACGGGGGAGCTGGCATGGTAGTCACTCTTCATTTGATGACAGTGGCAAATACTCCATTGATTACTTTATATCATCTAACCGGAATTAGCGCTTTTGTTTTTAATGTAATATTATTAGTCAGTATAAGAATGACTTAAGTTTTTACCGTTCAAGATGCAGACAAAGAGTTATAACGCTAATTCATTTCATTTCCAAACCTAGTTCTCTCTAATATATACTACCACTGATAATTTATTAGACACATGTGGAACACTTGGGTATCTACTGTGGTAACGGTTCGCCACACAGTGGCTTCGTCAGTCCAATACAGAGAAGAATGGTTGAAGATTACAAGGAGCTTGAGGTAATCAGTCCATTAATCTTGATAAGAATCAAGATTGATGGACTGATTATATAGACTCCAGGCTGAGAGACTGATTACCTAAAACTCCTTCTGATCTTTAATCATTCTTCTCTGTATTGGACTGAGGAAGCCACTGTTTGGCGAAACATTTCCATAATAAAGATACCCAAGTGTTGCACATGTGTCTAATATATCAACTTGTCGGTTTTCTTAACCACTTATATACATACTACCCCTCCCCAGGATGCTACATAAACACGGACAGCAGATGTAAAGAGACTCGTACATGCGACTCCCCGTGTCAGGAAACAATCCTGGTTCCTACTGGTTGAGTTCAGTGCTCTTTCCTTGAAATGCAGGGCATGTTTGGCGGAAAGTGACAGCAAAAGAAGTGATGCAGTGTAGAACAAGATTTTATTGTGACAAGGTTACTTAAGTCATTGACTTGATAAAACTCTACACAGAATTATAAGTTGTCAGTCTAAAAACCTGTCCTGCACTGTGTCTTTTCTGTATCCGGATGATGATGATGATCCTGATGCAGTACACAAGCTCCTCAAGTCAAAATTTAGTGTTTAACATAGGGGCGCATGTTAGAAAGACACGTATGCTGTCTCTTTCAGTGAAGAAACCCATGGGCTCCACTGAAGAAACCCTGCAGCTCCACTGAAGAAGCCCCTGGTGGGCGAAACGTATCCTCCCCAAATATTTTAACACCCATATACGTGTCACTCTTGAATACAAGCGCCTTACTGCTAGCTGACGAAGACCAGGGCCAATAGAACATCCCTTTATACTAGTGAAAAGCTCTTGATATAACGAATTGGAGCTACTCTCCCCTTTCTCAGATCAGATCTGGTTAGCTCCCATTCCCTGGGTGTCGCATGAACCAAAAGGGTTTAGCGTTCACCCTTGAATATAATAACAATAATCTCCTCAGGGTGAAGGATCTAACCAGTTTGAAAACTGACTGGCTAATTACAATCGCAGTATAACAGAGTAACCGAGTGTCTTGGGAATGGCAGGTAATCAGGTTTTACACAAGGAAAGGATCAGTGGACTCCAGTTCCTTCAATTCCAGTGAAGGAAAAAGATAGCTCCTGGTCTTTGGGCTAAGAATCCTTCAACAGATTCAAAGCAGCTCCTCTTTGGAATTTTAATTTGCTTTGAAAATCAAATTTTATGAAAGACACGTAAACAGAGTAAGTTTTTTATTTTTTTCCGCAGCCATAGATTTTATCCCTGGACCAGCTTGGTGAGACCCGCTACTCTTAATATTAAACTATCTCGCAACCTTTTATTTAATGACGTTTCACCCGTTGCGTGGCTTTGTAAATTAAATTAAATTAGTTGGGGTTCTGTTTGTGTCCTTGATTTGTCATTTGTAAGTTATCGTCATCTGTTGCCAACAGGAGAGGAAAGGTAATAATTTCATTGGTTATTACATCAAGTAAAATAATCACATATGTGATTAGAATAATAACCTGCCAATGTCTCACACTGCGACAAAACACTAATTTCTTTGATATATATACCAAACATATATGTCAAAAGTAATTCAAGGCTTGGCCCGCTACCTGTAAGTTAGTATCTGCATTCATACAGCTTGTCTGAGTTATTATGAGAGTATCAGAAAGTCAAAGAATACAAAAAGAAAAATTCAGTCAGGGGTAGGTGTCGTCCCAGGCAGTATTGGAGGGGAGGTGTGAAGTAGACTTTAAGTGGTAGGGGATTGAACATCCAGCAGGCGTGCGTGAGCGTGTTAGATCGGATTAAGTGGAGTTTTTTTTTTTTTGGAAGGAGGAGGGGAGTGGCGGGGGTTCGAATGTGATTACAGAAATACTTATGAAGGGATTCAGAGAAACCGGTTAGTCGGACTTAAGTCTTGGAGGTGGAAAGTTCAGTGCCTACATTTCGGAGGGCCATTTGTATTGTGCTAGACGAATGATGCTATATATTTCCTTTTTTGAGTCACTCTACCTTGATGGAAGCTGGCCGGTATAGTAAATATAATTAGTCAATAACCATACTTATGTGGAAACAATTACTGACCCAAGTATATATCATCTAGTAATCAGTTTTTGTTTTAGCAGTAAAGCAAAATTACTGGGTTGTGCCTTTCTTCTTCTTCTTCTTCTTCTTCTTAATAATAATAATAATAATAATAATAATAATAATAATAATAATAATAATAATAATAATAATAATAATAATAATATGATAATAATAATAATAATAATAATAATAATAATAATAATAACAATATTATTATTATTATTATTATTATTATTATTATTATTATTATTATTATTATTATTATTATTATTATTGCTGGGAAGCACTAGATCAGTTATGGTTTTACAGCTTTTGGGAGGGATTGGCGAGGCTGGTAATCAGACAAGAACCTAGACAGAGATAGCTCCAGTTACTTTAATCAAGAGCCCATCATCAGCATCAAGGTGCCTCCCACGAAGGGTACCCTCCTTACTCAGCTAAAATAACTGCGCTGGGACAGCCACTCTTTGTTACACCCGAAATAATAAGAAAAAATAAATCCATTAATTTTTTAGTTACTTCATGTGCACTCAGTGAGGCAATAAATTAATGCTTTATTTATATTAACAGTGCGCAGTGCTAATCATTAAGATTTCGCATAATTGTATAATATACATACTGATAATAATATTAGAAATGATTGGTAAGATAATATGAGCATGTCAGGCGAGTATGGCGACCTTGTCAGGATCCGCTCTGATCGACCACCTTGTTGCCATGTTTCTTCACGTAGGGATGTTCGCTGCCTCCACACCTCCGCCGTTTGCCACTGATTTGTGGAACGGTTTAGTTAGTTGCTTACTCAGGTCCATCTTGCTCTCTTTAAGTACCCTTGAAAACAGTTCGTCGAGGCCAGGAAAAATATTTTGTTTTTATCGGTTTTGTTTTTTGATAACCATGATCCTAGTGGCAGTAACATTACTTTTTTTTCAAGTTGTCTATAATTATTAATTACTGGTGTGTCAGTTATGCATTCTTGTGTGAGTACCGACGGGAAATAACTCTTAAATATAAACACTTTTTTCTGATCATCAACAAGTTTGTTTTAAGTCTGCCTTATTTTCTTGATCTTTGTCATGTGCGTTTGAAAGAATTCTTTCGCATTTGACCTACATTTCCTTGCAATTTAAGGTTCAGTGTTTCATATTGTTTTTCTTATCACACCTTTTATCTCTCTCTTTTAATATGGACATATTGGTCCTTAAGGTGACTCTCTCCTCCCTTGTTGAGACTGAAAATACCATGTCTTCTCTCCCAATAATATTTTTTTGTACAGTTCGTATATATGGGATCATTCTCATTATTGATTTGAGGGGAATATATCCCCTTCGGGTAACTTGTGCATTACTCAGAAGAATGTCATATCGGAAGTACTCGTCGTTACTGTTTGTGAGAATAAGGCATATATGCTTTATCATAATGCTCTCCATTATCCTTATCGTTCTCCCAGTTAATATTAAGGGTAATATATTTGTGATCTCTTGGGTCACCTGTGTCAAGTGATCCCTTTTTACCCTTGACCTTGCTGTATTTAAACCAAGAGGCTCTGCTGCACGCATTAATAACATGCCTCCAAGACTCCTCATCACTCACACTCTTGCCAACCTTTCTCCCAACAGTTGCCCATTCCTCTTATAACCCATTATTTATTT
>NC_091344.1:9340214-9455214 GCF_038502225.1 Cherax quadricarinatus | reverse complement strand
TGTTTAAGCAATTTACTAAACATTAGAATATTTTTTTTCAAGTTCAGAATGAGGCCATGATACACAAAGGCTTAAATGGTAAGATGAGGTTGCTATTTAGAAGTTTTTTTCTTTGCACATATATAATATATATATTGTCGTGCCAAAATGGAGAACTTGGATTTTGGCCTTAAATGCAACGCTCATCTTGCCATATAGGACAAGCGAAAATTTGTATGCAGTAATTTCGCCAAAGTCATTCCGAACCTAACGAAAAAAATATATTTCACTGCGTTTGTTAAGTATCAAATTATTGTAAACAAATCTAAAATATATTTAGTTGGGTTAGGCTAAAATAAATTGTTCTTGTTATAATAAGGTTAGGTAAGTTTTCTAAGATGCTTTTGGAGCAATATTAAAAATTTTCTCATTAACATTACTGAAAAAAATATATCTTTAAACGTATAAGAGAAAATTTTTAGAAAGGACTTAATTTTAAATGAGTTCTTGCTAATTGACCAGTTTTACATATTCGGCACGACATATATATATATATATATATATATATATATATATATATATATATATATATATATATATATATATATATATATATATATATACATGTATATATATATATATATATATATATATATATATATATATATATATATATATATATATATATATATATATATATATATATGTCGTGCCGAATAGGCAGAACTTGCCATCTTGGCTTAAATAGCAACGTTCATCTTGCCATATAGGACATGTGAAAATTTGTGTATGCAACAATTTCGCCAAAATCATTCTGAACCTAACGAAAAAAATATATTTCACTGTGTTTGTTTAGTATTAAATTATTGTAAACAAATCTAAAATATATTTAGTTGGGTTAGGCTAAAATAAATTGCGCTTGTTATAATAAGGTTAGGTAAGTTTTCGAAGTTCCTTTTGGTGCAAAATTATAAACTTTTACATCAACATTAATGAAAAAAATATATCTTTAAACGTATAAGAGAAAATTTTAGAAAGGACTTAATTGGGAAAAGTTCAAAAGATAGGAGTAGCAAGGGAGTATATAGTAACAATAGTTTCATTGCCGGCTACTTGTTAAGGTAGGGTAAGTCAAGCTCCTGCTATTCCCGCCTTTTTTCCCCCACCCCGAAAGTGATAGTTTGACTGCCGGCTGCTTGTTAAGGTAGGGTCAGTCTAGCTCCAGCTATCCCTTCCCCTCCTTCTCACCCCCCCCCCACACGAAAGGTGACGTGTGGGGCTCCAGTCCAAACAGTAATCACTAGACTCACAGCTCCCAGCACTACTGTAAGTACATGCCTGCCTTGTATTCTAGTGGATTTATTGGTTGAAAGCTTCACTTTTGACCAATAATAAACTTAGTCCTTTCAGTCTTGCTCTAAGTTGACTGTTGTAATAATCACCACATCTTTTAGGTATTGTACTTATCATGGAGAGTGATTTCTTAAGCAGTGGGTAACCTGTCTATCTTTCCAGCTTGGATGACAGAGAGGGTCACCTGCCAATCAACGAGTAGAATTGATGGAGATGGACTAACGTCCTGAGACTTCCCCTTTTTGGATTTAATTACCTGTGCACCTGTATGAAATTGCAGGACGTAACCCCTCATCATTGCAGCGGTAAAGAACCTGCTTTCCTGTCATCGGGATAGAATACTCAAGGCTATACTGTGAAGAACTAGCCAGTGGGTTGTAACCAACACCTGCGACCCCTCCCCCCCCATCATCGGCAACGGCTACGATTTCAACAAGCAGTGTCACCAACACCAGACACCCAAGTTTTATATTAGCATTGAATTCAGTTATCATTTATATTTTTCATTTTTCATTTTCTTTAATGTAGGATTAATATTTCATATTTAAGTGTTTTATATTTTATATTTTCTATATAATAAAGTGTTTATGTTTGTCTGTTATTATTTCTTTTTCTATTCATTAATTTTCCTGAGGAGGAGCCAGCCTTGGTAATACTGTCTGAAGTTGTTACAGGGCTGAGTAAGCCTTCACAAGTGGCGACCTTGCCAGGATCAACTCTACTGAATCAAGATTCAATTCCATCTCAAATCTACCCTTGGAACTTCAACGCCGCATACCACAGACGGTTACCACCAGCCATGAGTAATCATTCTCTATGGTAGGACTACAGTACAGGTATTTAAAAGATTTGGTGATTGTTAGTCTCAATTTATTGTAAGTCAAGTCAAGGCAGGAATACTAGTTAATTCTGCCATCTATTTTTGTGTGAGCTTGAAACACTTTGGAGGATTAGACTCTAGGGACCCGAGATTTTCCAGTGACAATTTGTTTCATTGAGCTCTTTATTTTATCAAGGGAACTGTCGTAGGACACTCTTGATTTGTTGGTGAGAAGATTGGATGGTCAAGTGACCCCATTCTACTTACTGTTTGCTCGGAGCCGGCATAGAACCCTTCGTTTTCATTAATACATATTGTTGAATTGAAGCAGGGATCGAGCCCTCTGGTTTATTTACAGTTTGAGCGGAGCAGGAATTGAACCCTCCGTTTTCTTTAATACTCGTTTCATTTCCCCTGATAGTTTAAGTTATTTTTGCAAATATGGAGGAATACCAGTTTTGGATGAACGCTGGAAGTAAGTTAGGAATAACAGGGAAAAATTTAGAATCTTTCATTAGTGCTAAGATCCAGGAAAGACTTGAAAGAGAGAGAATTGAGAGAGAAGAAAGACAGTTAGAAAGGGAAAGAGAAGAGAAAAAGGAGAGAGAGAGAATTGAGAGAGAAATCCAAGAAAGACAGTTAGAAAGAGAGAGAGAAGACAAAAAGGAGCGTGATAGACTTGATCGTGAGGAGAGAGCTAGAGTACGTGAAGAACAAGTTAAATTAAGAGAACTTGAGGAAAGAGCAAAGGATAGAGAACGTGAGGAACAGGCTAAAATACGTGAGGAACAGGCTAAAATAAGAGAACTTGAGGAAAGAGCAAAGGATAGAGAAGTTGAGGAAAAAGCTAGAGAACGTGAGGAAAAAGCTAGAGAGCATGAGTTAATAGAGAGAAAAGGATCGCGAGCTCGAAAAATCTCGCCTTGAATTAGAGAATAAAAAGTTAACTCTTACACAACAACAATTAGAGGAAGGAGTAATTGAACATCATGCAGCTAGTGCACATATTCCAACACCTAATTTACCTCCCTTCACAGAGGGGGAAGACATAACTTCATACATTATCAGGTTTGAAAATACCGCTACCCTCTGTGAATGGCCTGCTGACACCTGGGCTACCAGGTTAGGAATGTTATTTTCCGGTACAGCTTTGAATATCTATGCAACTTTGTCGCAGGATATTATATGTAATTATAACCTACTGAAGAAGGCAATCCTTAAAGCATATCAAAAAACCACTAATTCTTACAGGAAAGATTTCAGGTATGCCACCTTACAGCCTGGCCAGAACTTTCAGCAGTTACAGGTAACACTCTTTCGTTTGTTCGACTTTTGGATAGAGAGTTCAGGAATTGATCACAGTTATGAATCTCTTAGAGACTTCATGGTTGCTGACCAGTTCCTGACAGCTCTTCCTCACCAGATACGAACATTCATTAGAGAACGTAACCTGATTAAAGCTGAGGAAGTTGCTGAGGCTGCTGACCTGTATGCTGAGGCTCACAATTCCTATAAAGACCTAAAGGGATCGAACCCTAAGGGCAAGGGTTCATCAGACCTTAAGAAATCAAAGCCTCTAGTGGAAAGTAAAATGACTTCTTTTATTCCTGTTTGTCATTTGTGTGGTGTTAAGGGACATAAACGTCCAGATTGTCCTTCTAAGAAGGTCCAAAAAGTTGGAAGATGTTTTAAAGACTGTAATGACCAAGCACCCTTCTGTTCAGGAACAGTTAATGGACTTAATGTATCTACCATTTTACGAGACACTGGATGCACATGTATAGTCATTTCTGATAAGCTGTTCCCTAACCTTAAAGAAACTCATTCCTCTGCTATACTTTCAGACTACTTGGGCCGTACGGACACTTTTCCTACCATCCGTTGTTACATTAGGTCTAAATGGTTCACAGGTTGGTCTGAAGCCGTACTAGCTCCCATCACTTCTTGCTCCGTACTAATAGGTAATGTAAAAGGTGCCATTCTTCCTTCTGAGGTTGACCTTTCATCACCAAAGGTGGACATAAGTGTTTCAGATCCTCTTCCTGTAGAGTCAGAGAAGCCCCTCGAAAGTTCAGATGAGACAATGTCTCGTGAGATTCATGTGGGATTAAAAACCAGTGATGCTACTCTCGAAAGCGAGGTAGTAGGATCACCGGTTCACTTGTTAGATGAAAGTGAAGATATCACCTCCGATACCATAAATGTCTTGACTAGGGCTCAGACCAAAGCCCAGGCTTCTCCTACTGTCCATCCTTTGATTTTCCCTGACTTTAAGCCTTTAGATATATCGAAGGACTCCTTTGTCAATTTACAACGTAATTGCCCTTCTCTTCAGAATTGCCATAATGCCGCTAAACAAAATCAAGTTATCCAAAGGAAAAACTTTTCATATAAATTTGAATATATAAAAGGTATCTTGTACAAGTCAGTATTCAAATTAAATTCAGATGAGATAGACTATTCCATCTTAGTTGTTCCAAGTCAATGCAGAGAGACTGTTCTTAAAATGGCTCATGACCTGCCAGTGGCCGGACATTTCTCGCATCGTAAAACCTTAAATAAAATTAGGGAAACCTATTTTTGGCCAAAAATGTCCTCAGATGTCACTACCTATTGTAGATCGTGTAAAGTTTGCCAACTGTCATCCTCCCGAGGTACCAGGCGAGTACCTATGGTCAAAATGCCAGTCTTTACGGTACCCTTTGAAAGAGTAGCTATTGACATCGTTGGTCCTTTATCACCACTTTCATCTGGGGACATAGATATATATTAACATTAGTTGATTATGCTTCGAGTTTCCCTGAAGCCATACCCTTAAAGACCATAACTACTACAGAGGTGGCTGAAGCCCTTTTGTCCATCTTCTCCAGAGTGGGCATCCCTAGAGAAATTTTGTCTGACCGTGGGACACAATTCACATCTGACTTAATGCAACATCTATACCAACTTCTGGGAGTGAAGCCTCTCTTCACCACACCCTATCATCCCAGCTGTAATGGGAGGATTGAGCGCCAGCATTCGATTCTCAAGTCCATTTTAAGGAAACTTTGCTCCCTTAAACCTAAGGAGTGGCATCGTTACCTACCCTGTGCTTTGTTTGCCATGAGGGAAGTTCCCAGTGACTCTTTGGGGTTTTCACCTTTTGAACTTCTCTATGGTAGACAGGCCAGAGGTCCATTGTCCATCCTTCATGACTTATGGACTAATGAGGAGGTAAATGCTGAGGTTCAGTCTTCTTACCAGTTTCTCCTTGACCTTAGATCCAAACTTGAGGAGACCTCTGACATAGTTTCGAAAAACCTAAGCTTGTCAATGGACCAGTACAAAACCTATTTTGATTCCAAAAGTCAGAGGAGAAGTTTTAAAGTAGATGAAGTTCTGGTACTTTTGCCTATCAAGTCAAATAAATTATTAGTAGCATGGAAAGGTCCATATAAAGTATTAAAAATTTGTGGGAAAGTTGACTACCTCATAGAAGTCAAGGGGAAACCTAAGCTTTATCATATCAACATCCTTAAGAAATATTACCGAAGAAATTCGGTTAACTGCCTTAATAACTTTGACTTAGTTTTTCCACACGAACTTGATACGACAACTGAAGAATGTAAGGTGTGCGTAATTGACACCTCTAACTTAGACTATGATGAAGAACTACATGACTTGGTGACTCTTGACCACTCGGACGCAACCAACATTAATATTAATGAATCTTTGGATGACCATAAGAGACATGAACTACTTCAATGTGTGAGTAACTTTTCAGACGTCTTTACTGATATTCCAGGTGTTACCTCCACGGTAGTCCATAAGATTGACTTAGTGACGGACAATCCTATCAAACGAAAATTATACCCAGTTCCAGTTCACCTTAGGGATGCATTTGACCGAGAGGTAGACAAATTATTAAAACTAAAGATCAATGAACCTTCAGTATCTTCATATTGTTCACCAATAGTCATGGTTAAGAAGGAGGATAATTCATATAGACTTGTTATTGACTTCAGAGGCCTTAATGCTATAACTCGGTGGGATGCTGAGCCTATGCCCTTAATAGATAGCAATCTACACAAATTTTATGACTCTTCCTTCTTTTCAGAGATTGATATTGCTCAGGCATATCATCAAGTAATGTTAGATCCTTCTTCTAAGCAGTACACCGCTTTTCCTACACACCAAGGACTGATGCAATATAGAACTATGCCCTTCGGTTTGGTAACTGCCTGTGCTACCTACGTGAGACTGATGAGAAAGGTCTTGGGTAATATGCCAAATGTTTCAGTTTATTTTGATAACATTTACGTAATGACATCCACGTGGGGCGAACATATCCAAACATTAACATCAGTTTTGCGTAGGTTACGCTCACATGGCCTCACTGCCAAGCCGAAGAAATGCTTCCTTGGGTATAACAAGATTAGATATCTTGGACTGATACTTTCTAATAACTCTCTGCAGCCTCTCCCCAGTAAGATCAAAGCTTTATTAGAATTTAAATTCCCCAAAACCAAGAAGCTCATGCGTAGCTTTCTTGGTTCTGTAAATTTTTATGCACGGTTTATCCCGAACCTTACTGATCTTACAGGCATCTTATCTGACTTCCTTAAAAAGTCTGTGAAGGAACCTTTTGAACTTTCCGACGTAGCTCGGGAAAAGTTTAATGAGATTAAAAGTATCTTTTCGAAAGACCCTATACTTAAGATTCCAGATATTAATAAAACATTTTGTTTAAGAACTGATGCCTCCAATACTGGCTTAGGTGCAGTGTTATTACAATACCATGATGGTACTCCCTTCCGTGTATGCTTCCTAAGCCGGAAACTCCTTCCCGCAGAAACGAGATACTCCGCAATAGAAAAGGAATGTTTAGCCCTTGTGTAGGGTATCTCCAAACTTAAATTTTATTTGCTGGGAAAAGAATTCATTTTAGAAACGGACCACAAACCTTTGATATACCTAGAAACTTTTAAGGGAACCAACAGTCGCCTCTTGAGGTGGACATTGGCACTCCAGGCTTTTAAGTTTCATATTGTGTATATCAATGGTTCATCCAATTATTTCTCTGACTGGTTAAGTCGTGACAGTCAGTAGATTTGTTGCCTTACGCGACTTCCACATGTTAGAACTTTTTCCTCGCCTATTCTTCTTATACTCCTTGACTATAAGTCTTGGTATGGGGGAGTGTGAGGGAAAAGTTCAATAGATAGGAGTAGCGAGGGAATATATAGTAACAATAGTTTCATTGCCGGCTACTTGTTAAGGTAAGGCAAGTCTAGCTCCCGCTATTCCCGCCTTTTTTCCCCCACCCCGAAAGTGATAGTTTGATTCCCGGCTGCTTGTTAATGTAGGGTCAGTCTAGCTCCAGCTATCCCTTCCCCTCCTTCTTCCCCCCCCCCCGAAAGGTGACGTGTGGGGCTCCGGTCCAAACAGTAATCACTAGACTCACAGCTCCCAGCACTACTGTAAGTACATGCCTGCCTTGTATTCTAGTGGATTTATTGGTTGAAAGCTTCACTTTTGACCAATAATAAACTTAGTCCTTTCAGTCTTGCTCTAAGTTGACTGTTGTAATGATCACCACATCTTTTAGGTATTGTACTTATCATGGAGAGTGATTTCTTAAGCAGTGGGTAACCTGTCTATCTTTCCAGCTTGGATGACAGAGAGGGTCACCTGCCAATCAACGAGTAGAATTGATGGAGATGGACTAACGTCCTGAGACTTCCCCTTTTTGGATTTAATTACCTGTGCACCTGTATGAAATTGCAGGACGTAACCCCTCATCATTGCAGCGGTAAAGAACCTGCTTTCCTGTCATCGGGATAGAATACTCAAGGCTATACTGTGAAGAACTAGCCAGTGGGTTGTAACCAACATCTGCGACCCCCCCCATCATCGGCAGCGGCTACGACTTCAACAAGCAGTGTCACCAACACCAGACACCCAAGTTTTATATTAGCGTTGAATTCGGTTATCATTTATATTTTTCATTTTTCATTTCATTTAATGTAGGATTAATATTTCATATTTAAGTGTTTTATATTTTTTATTTTCTATATAATAAAGTGTTTATGTTTGTCTGTTAGTATTTCTTTTTATATTCATTAATTTTCCTGAGGAGGAGCCAGCCTTGGTAATACTGTCTGAAGTTGTTACAGGGCTGAGTAAGCCTTCACTATATATATATATATATATATATATATATATATATATATATATATATATATATATATATATATATATATATATATATATATATATATATATATATATATGTCATGCCGAATAGGCAGAACTTGCCATCTTGGCTTAAATAGCAACGCTCATCCTGCTATACAGGACAAGTGAAAATTTGTGTATGTAATAATTTCGCCAAAATCATTCTGAACCTAACGAAAAAAATATATTTCACTATGTTTAGTATTAAATTATTGTAAACAAATCTAAAATATATTTAGTTGGGTTAGGCTAAAATAAATTGCACTTGTTATAATAAGGTTACGTAAGTTTTCTAAGATTCTTTTGGTACAAAATTATTTTTTTTACATTACCATTAATGAAAAAAATATATCTTTAAACATATAAGAGAAAATTTCAGAATGAACTTAATTTTAAATGAGTTCTTGCTAATTGACCAGTTTTATATATTCGGCACGACATACTGTATATATATATATATATATATATATATATATATATATATATATATATATATATATATATATATATATATATATATATATATATATGAGTGTTAGTATAATTCTATGCGTAACTAAAATGCATTTACTAATGTAAAATTGGAAAAACCAGGTTTAATTTTCCTTATCACTGGAGGTGAAGATAATAGCTGTCAGCAGTCAGGGTCTTCCACTCTGGAGTTATTTTGGGGAAATCTTTTTCTTACATACACCATCTCACGTCTCATTAGTCCTTCCTGCCCCGCCACGCCTCCCACTGACTTCCCACGTCTCTCCCAGATTCTCCAAGCTCGCCACACCTCTCAGAGAGTCATCAAATTCGCCACTCCTCTCACAGACTCATCAACCTTGCCTCATCTTTCACACACTCCTCCCACCTCGCTACGCCTCTCACAGACAAGTGGCAAAACTGTAGTCAAATAACGCATGTGGAATCTCAATTTAATCCGAGAAAAAGAATCACGAGCCCTTCACTAGCGTTAAGTAATCTCCTTGAAAGGGCTTACCTCTCCGAGCACTCTGTACACATTGCAACTTTTCCAGTTGCCCGTCTCCTGCAGATTATCTGCCAACATCAGGTGGTGATCAAAAGCTCTTGATTCAAGGAATTAAAGCTAACCTTCTATTTAATGGATCAATCTTGATTGCCTCCCGTTCCCAATTCGTTGTTTAATCCGAATTGGCATAATGATTTCGCTGGAGGATAATGATAATCTCGCCTTCTCTTAGTCTTACCATGCTCCCTGTACGTTTCCCAATGATCAAGACTGTCTCTTCACTTCACTATGCGTCATGGCGTCATGCTGACGGCTGTGAAGGCAATATAGGTAGACCAAGCTTTTATTGGGACAGCGTATCTCTCAGGGTGGAGCTTTATCACGTCACGCAAATAAAAGCTTGTTCTAATACAATGTCTAATACAAATGGCCTCCCGTCGTGTTGTAAACAGAGGCTGCACATCTCTGGTCCGTAACAGCGAAGCCTCCTATATATCACACAAGGTCGTCCAGTCTAAGAGGCTCATCATGTTTTTCCATGAAACTGTTGTAATTTCACAGGTACAAGATTTTCATTACATGAAGTGTTTTTGTATGAAAACTAAGACCGATTGTATATATATATATATATATATATATATATATATATATATATATATATATATATATATATATATATATGTGTGTGTGTGTGTGTGTGTGTGTGTGTGTGTGTGTGTGTGTGTGTGTGTGTGTGTACTCACCTAGTTGTACTCACCTAGGGTCGAGTCTTAGCTCCTGGCCCCGCCTCTTCACTGATCGATACTAGGTCCTCTCCCTCTGTGTGTGTGTGTACTCACCTATTTGTACTCACCTATTTGTGGATGCAGGGGTCGAGTCTTAGCTCCTCGGTGTTATACTCACCCCAAGATCTTTCTCCTTGAGTGAGGTTTGCAGTCTTTGGCCACCTAGCCTATACTCTGTCTGTGGTCTTCTGTGCCCTTCCCCTATTTTCATGACTTTGCATTTGGCAGGATTAAATTCGAGAAGCCATTTGCTGGACCAGGTGTCCAGTCTGTCCAGGTCTCTTTGAAGTCCTGCCTGGTCCTCATCTGATTTAATTCTCCTCATTAACTTCACATCATCTGCAAACAGGGACACTTCTGAGTCTAACCCTTCCACTAACTGCAACTTTCATTTCCGAACCTCCCAAAAGAACCGTCTCATCGGCAGAGAGAAACTATGACAAGTTCCATTTTGTATTAAATTCATTTTCCTTTTATCCCACACCTCTCCCAAACTCCCTTGTATTAACTTCTTTACAATTCCATCTATAAGAATGTTAAACAAACATGGGGACATCATGCATCCATGTCTAAGACCAATTTTTACTTGAAAAAATTCCAGCTCTCTTCTGTCTTTTTTTTTTTTTTTTTTTCTCTATCCACAAAATCATGTGTTTTCTACACATAAGTTTGTTCTTCACAGCTCCTACCTTTGTTAAGGCCTCCTTGTTCCTTGGTAATTCTACATTTTTTCTTACCCATAACTTTTTCAATAATAATTCTACCACACCCAATAGGTTTGACAAGGTTAAGGATCCCTAGCTTTATTGACAAGCTATTTACAGGTTAAGGATTCCTAACTTTATTGGCAAGCTAAGAGCTGTTACCTACATCAGCTCATTTGAAAGCATTTTTATTGTTATGAGACATACAAGTAGGGAACAGGATGAAGTTGGAGCCATCTGTGGGCCAGCATTTTCATTTGATCAACTGACTTTATCTCGTTGACATCATTATGCTGTACGAATGTGTTCCATACTCGAGTCATCCTGGGTATGTATGATCTCAGATGGAGTGATGTTCTGGAGAAGGGTACAGCCAGAGTGAAGTTGCTGCTTTCTGCCCGTCTTGTGGCATAAAAGCTTGTTTCATGCTGTCCTCGAAGTGGATCCAAGTGTGGTATTTTGACAATATTGGCCTTGTACATAACAGTAAGGCCACCCACATCCCTCCTATGTTGAAGGCTCTGCTGAAATGACAGATCTATCCAAGATGGGTCCAGGCGAGAGATGAGACGTCTTGCTCTGTTCTCTACTCTGTCAAGCAGTCGCAGATGAGAGGGGGGGGGGCAGGCAAACCAAGAAAGTGGAGCATACTCAAGGTGTGAGCGTACTTGTGCCTCGTACAGGATCTTGCAACCCCTACTGTCAAGCAGATGCGAGATACGGCGAAGTGCTGTAAGCTTCCTGGCTGCCTTGTTTGCAAGATTTACAACATGGTTCTTCATGGTTAGTTTGGAGTCAAATTTCACCCCAAGGATATCAACTTCTTCTCCAGGTGCCAACACCCTCCCATTCATCCTTACTACTGCACCAGCATTACCATCATGGTGCCTAGAGACGATCATCATTTGTGTTTTCTCAGGTGCAAATGTTACCTGCCATCTATTTCCCCAAGCTGATATAGCGCTCAGCTGGTGATTGATGTAGCTTAGAGCAGCTGGCATTTCTTCTCTTGGATAAGTGAATGTCAGTGTACAGTCGTCTGCATATACATGTGATTCTGGGATGAGATGAAGAAGGTCGTTGAAGTAGACATTCCATAACAATGGACCCAGCACGCTTCCTTGTGGAACACTTGCCCCAATAGGATGTCTTGCTGATTCCGTTCCATTGAGAACTACACTTAGAGATCTACCATGAAGGTAATCACTGAGGAGACATAGCGTAGAGCCTGCAATTCCCAGTGCTTGAAGTTTTGCTAAGAGGCCCTGGTGCCACACCCGGTCGAAAGCGCCAGCAATGTCCAGTGCTACCACACAGCTGACTTTGGATTCATCCAGTGACTGGTGCCACTTAGTGGAGAGGTTTAATAACAGATCAGCAGCAGAGTAACCTTTCCTGAAGCCATATTGACGATCACAAAGTAGTGAGTGGTAGTCAAAAAACTCTGTCATTTGTCTTGAGATTATTGTCTCAAGGATCTTACCAGTGACTCCAGGTAAACTCCAGTGATTTACAGGAGTGACACTGGTCTGTAGTTGCTGATTTCTGCTCTGCTCTTCTTTTTGTGAACAGGGACTACATTTGCCTCTTTCCATAGAGAGGGCCATTTACACTGTACTAGGCAGTGCTGAAAGATGCGAGTTAGAGGTGCTGCTAGCTGGTCTGCACATCTTCTCAACAATCTTGGGCTCAACTTGTCTGGGCCCACAGCCTTTTCTTGGTCAAGCGATTTAAGAAGGAAGTGCACCTCCTCCTGCCTTATTGTCACCACTGACAGTTTTGACACAGTTCTTGCAGCTAGCCAAGGAGGGTTCCTTGCTGGATCAGGAACTTGCATTTTGGTAGCAAAGTGTTCAGCAAAGAGGTCCGCCTTCTCTTGACTACTAGTAGAGGTGGTCCCATCCTGTCGATTTAGAGGTGGAATAAGTTCATCAGGCAGATAACCTTGTCTGTCCTTGACCAGGGACCACCAGGTTTTGGAGCCTACCCTACCTGATGCTAGCTTTCTTTTAGTGTCCACCTCCCATTTAGCAATGGCCCACTTTTGAACATCACTCATATGCCTACAGGCTTGCGTGTGCAAGTTCCTGTTATAGGTGGTAGGATGTCTCTTATACCTTCGCCATGCTTTGTACTTAGCAGTAGCAGCCTCTCTACAACGAAAGCCAAACCAAGGCTGATCTGTAGGCTTCGTCACATATTGCCGGTGAGGAATGTGTTCTTGTTGTAGATTAAGGATGTGTCCAGTGAAGGCTTTCACTTGGTTGTCAACATCCCCTTGGAGAAGAGTATTCCAATCGGTGGTGGCGAGCTCAGAGCAAAGGGCTGGCCAATTACCTCTTTCCCATAGCCAGGTTGTGCGTGTGGACTCCTCACCTCGTTCTGTTGGGATCTTAAGTGTCGTAAAAACAGCCTTGTGGTCAGACGATCCAACGTAGCCGAGGGGTTGACAAGTGACTATGCCTTCTGCCAGATCACTCACTACTGGGTCAAGGGAGGAGCCAGAGATATGAGTAGGGAAATCAACAAAGTTTCTCATGTCAAACACTGCAAGAAGGTCATCAAAGTCCCTCTGTATAAGGTGCTGGTTGAGGTCACCAACAATTATAATATGTTGACAGTTGTGTTGTAGCAGAAGGGAGTCAATATTTTCCATTAGGAAGTTGATGGGGTCTGCATGTTGCCACTGAGGTCTGTACATTGCACATGCTAGTACAGAGGTACTAGTGTTTATACAGAGCTTGAAGAACATCATCTCAAGATGTGTAGGGGTGGCAACATCAATGTGCTGGGCATGAGCACTTTTAGAGAAGCACACAGCAACACCTCCTCCTTGCCCTTGCCTGTCTCTTCTCATCCATGAGGTGTAGCCAGCAATTCTCGCAAAATTTTCTGGAGTCCTGTCATCCAAAAATGTTTCAACAACAGCTATCATGTCGGGACGTCGAGTGTTCACAAAACTATGTTTGAGCTCTCCAACATTAGTAATGAAACCTCTAATGTTGGCCGACAGGATGCTGATAGACTGGCTCCTCATGATGAAGTGGTCAGCTTGAGGTGGTGGGTGTGTAGGGAATGTAAGGTGCCTGCCCTTGAGAGAGGTAGGGTACTGAGGCAGCTGCAGGGATATAGGTCTGTGGTCTTGTATAAGGCACAATCCCACCTGCTGGGCTGGGATAGGAGTAGCTAAGTGGGTGACGTGTGAGAGTGTTCACCAATTCAGAGATCCTGCTGGTTTGTTCTGAGAACAGGTCTCTAAACAGGTGGCCCTGTCTGTCAAGTTCCTTTTTCTTCCGACACTGGTCCTCCTGATGTCCTTTCTTGTAGCAGTAATTACACATGGTATCTCGCAGGCAGTTGTTGGCAGTGTGCCCCTTCCGGTGACAGCGAGAGCACAGCCTAGGTGCCTGGGAGGGTGGACTAGGATTTGTTGCACCTCCTGTGTTTTGCAGATTTGTCCTCAGATTCTGCCGCCGGAACTGTGTTAGTGGAGGGTGAGACGGCTGTAGATGTCTTCCTCCTCCACGTCCTCTTCCGCATCCTCTGCCCCGTCCTCTACCAGTTCTGACAGATGTGTCCCTGCTGTTCGTACTTTCGCGCAGTAGGTGATCAGGTGCAGTGATAGTTCCCTGATCATTAACTGCACCAATCTCTCTCTCTCTCTCTCTCTCTCTCTCTCTCTCTCTCTCTCTCTCTCTCTCTCTCTCTCTCTCTCTCTCTCTCTCTCATCCCTTTATCCTTGATACATTAGTATTGCTCCATTCACGGTATTGTGCTTTCTTCATTCTCTACACTAGGGAGGTTAGCCAGGGGCAGTATGGTACAGTGGTTACCATACTAGCATACAGGATTGACTTGTCATGGGTTTAATTTCCCATCAGTTCTGTGGTATTCGTAATGTTTAAATTAAGATATAGATTAGCTGGTTTTAATTATTAAGTTGAATCCATAGATAGGTTCTCAACTTGCCTCTTTACGATCACTTTTAAGTCCTTAATTAATTTTCCTCTGTATTATCGGTTCTAAGCTCATCGGCACTTACAATGTAATCCTCCAGTTTAACTAGAATGTAACCATTCAGTTGTATTATAGGGTAACCAGTTTTTCTCTCTGTACCTCCTCAATTGTAATATAATGAATTTACTGAATTATTCTACAGCACATCCCTCCAGTTGTACTTCAGTCTAACGCTTTTCAGGTGCTAGAGTGTAGCGCTCTAATTATACTACAATGTAACTCCAGTTTTACTACGATGTAACTGTAATTGTGCTACACAATTCAACTTCAAAAAGTGAAGCTCTCCATTTGCAAGAGCATTGTAACTTTCCAACATCGTTACAATGTAGCCTTAGAAATTCACAAAATTGCTACAGTGCAACCCTGTAACATTTTTTTTTTACAATGTGACCCTTCAAATTCTCTCAAAATACGACGATGTCCAGTCGTCAGTGTAAACAAGAAAAACTCTCAAACGGCGAGTGGATATACGAGCGAATACATCACGAACCCAGCAATTTACGTTATAAATATTGCTCATTGAACTGGATACGGTTTACCTCAGAATCTTGGCTCCCACCAGCCACCATTAATCGCAAATTGGCATGTGAAATTCGTAAATGCTTTCGGAAATGTTTATTATCGAGATGGAGCATGAGAATGCTTGATGGCTATGATATTACTGGTGAAGTTGGTTAGCTGACATCTCCGACAGATTGGCTGGTAAATAGATAAGAGAGAGAGAGAGAGAGAGAGAGAGAGAGAGAGAGAGAGAGAGAGAGAGAGAGAGAGAGAGAGAGAGAGAGAGAGAGAGAGAGAGAGAAGAGAGAGAGAGAGAGAGAGGGTTCTGGCAAATTTCAGTGATGCTGGGCAGCAGCATCAGTACTCACACTAGACCTCAATGCATATTTAAAAAAAATATGTGTATTGTGAGTGTAGAGGTCAGGAATCCTTGTTTTTTGAGCTTCTTTGAGTATTTGTCATTCAAAAACCAAAAGCCATTCTTAAACAGTTATATAATTAGGAGCCCTTTCTAGAAGTCAGTCCAAAAACAAGTTTAAATTAACACTCCGAATTGATAATGTTCTACAAAGAGCGAAACGTTTTTCCAATGAAAACATGTTCTGCATCTTATTTCCTTGCTTTAAGACTTGCAGTAATCTGTCAGTTCATGAATTCATGAACCTTCGGTATGCTAATTAATATTCTCTGGCTGAATAACAGGGCGACAGAAGACATCGGTCCATTCGTATTATTATTTGAAGTTAGATAAACTGGAAATAGAATCATCAAGGACCAGTCAAAACGCTTCCAGTTTTGTATGTAACCAACGAGAGATTAACTGCAGCAAGGTAGTGAATCCATCCATGGAGTGGCGTATAGAGATACCATTCACAGAAAATTTCATTTTTCCGTTAATAGTGATTAATCAGCCATTTATTAGTGGATGGAAAGTAAGAAAATGCATCCAAGAACATTAGGGACTGAGGATCCAGATTTAGGAAGCCTAGAAATACTCTGCAATACCTTAAATGAACCACCCTCCAGGGAGATTCCGGGGAGCATGTGGATAGTGGACAAACTGCCTCTCGTTAAAGATAAATGGGTTAGAGCCTAGTCTCCAGTAGCTGCAAAAGAAACAGTAATGAGGTCCGTTGGGGCGTACGTTCCCAACAAATACCTACAACACTTTGGGAATCTCCAGCAACCCCGGGAAACTGTCAGGAAAGACTAAGTTTGAAAGAGATCTTGTAAGTGACTTTGCACTCTATCATTAAGAGTGGGTTAGTGGGGTGCCTTGAGGGTAGCGAAAGGAACTGAGAATCACATTAGTAAAATACTGTGCATACTCAAGACGAACAGGAGGCTGTATTCACAACAGAAGACGAAACAAGGGCTGAGTTTCAGAAGAAGCAGTGTGCAGATCCTATGTGGAGGCATATGACATCCCGTAACGAAAAAATCGAGTGAGAACATTTCTCATAGATTCAACAGAGCTCATGGAGGCGCCATGGTTTACACGGTAGTGATACCGACATTAACGGATGCCTAGTGTATATAACTGGTATGGCAGCATCTTCGTGGGTTTAGGATGTAAGATTTCACTGTGTTCTAAACAACGCAACCTCCACAGTCTCCAATTAATTGTGGCCAAAAGGAGAGAGGGTGATGGTCGACATCCTCAGCCTCATCCTTCCTAAATTTCTCAACAGCAACAACTTGCTGGCTCTCTTTATTTTTTGAAAATTTATCCTTCAAAATATCCACTACGTCCATTGAGAACAAACCATACCATAGCATTAGCGTAGTGTCTTGGGAAGCACATGAAACTGCTGCTCCAGGAACGACTATACTGTAATCTCTCGAAAATGGGCACTTTCTAAGCCGATTTTTTTTATAATGAAGACACTGTCATCTGATTAATTAATTACATAGAATATATATAACTCTAGAAAAGACTGCCAGCTGAACCTTATAATTACTATAAATTACTCAGAGGCAGAGGCTCATAAACATTTTACTTTTTTTTTTTTAACCTCAAGAAGGCAAACTTGCAATCTTGGATGAGTCCACTAACATTAGAGGATAAACCAAGGAGACAAAGCCATGAAGCCAGCAGGACCACCAGAGTCATTCCTCAAACTTCCATATAATCTCCCGGATGTTTTTGTCATTCACCACACGAGTCTTTGTGTTATTATTATTATTATTATTATTGTCGTTATTATTATTATTATTATTATTATTATTATTATTATTATTATTATTATTATTAATATTATTATTATTATTGTTATTATTATTATTAATTTTATTATGATAATTATTTAAAAAGGACACTAAACTCATGTGGATCACTCGCACACTGTCATGATCATTCGATGCACAATCCGGTAATCTCGAGACAGACTAATAAGCTGTGTCTATAAACTTTATTAAAAAAAAGAAAAAACTGGCCCCAGAAGTTTAAAAACAGTTACCACTAAGACTGCATGATATGAGTCTGAGATTATAAAGCCGAGATCTCTCCTTCCCAAGAGCTACCCGAAACCGGAAAGATTGTTAATGAGAGAGGCTCAACCTTTTCTTTAACGACTCCCATCCCAAGCCACCAACTAGCACAGACGAACAAACACAATGGAAGAATGTTAGACTCGATTAGAGTCTAACGTTCAAGTCCCAGATGGGAAATCGAAAACCTGAAAACCTACAAGTCAATAAGTATCAAGAACTTAGTTGTTTGTTGTGGGTCAGATCCAACGGAAAGACCTCGATGGAAATAAGTCGTACTACTTTGGCTTCACTGGGTTTTAATGATCGATCTTTTTAAATGGGCATCGCTATGTAACCAAAGGTATCAACTTCCACAACCTGCTTGATCATAAGTGTACAAAAAGACCCCCCCCCCCATTCTCCGACAGAAACAAAAAGATGGTGACCTCGTGAGGGAGGAGAATACATATGGAACAAGTACCTAGGCCAGAGGAACTATTTTAATCAAGGCTATTACCCGTGAGCAAGCTTTTTTCTGTTCTTTGTACCACTACTAATAATAGTAATAATAATGATACAACTACTAATAAATTATTATTATTACTATTATTGTTGTTGTTGTTGCTGTTGTTTTATTGTTGTTCTGGCATACACCGAGCACTTTAGAATTTATTTGGCATTCAGCACACAACCACTTTTCACATTTCCTCCGTATCAGCCATGCAGGTAATTGCGATGTGGTTGTTGGGACCCCCTTCCCCTGCTTGTCAGATCTCTCAACAGACTGGGTGAGAGGTTGACTCCAACTAAAAAGATGTTATACTTACCCCCTTGGTTGGAGTCAGCCTCTCACTAGCAGGTTGACTACACATACTGATCTCTCTTTTATGAGCTATAACCCAGTAGCAGTCAGTGAGTGAGATTTGCTCTCTCATTATTACTCTGATTTGTATGGTATTTGCCTACAATGCTGCTCTACTACTCTTTGTACATAGAGCAAATATTGTTAGTGGGAATACATGGGTACTCAAAAAACTACCCTCTGTGTCTGTGTTTATTCTCGTGGTGTGTTTCTTGCCTGTGGACCTAACTTACTGCCAGGTACTACACGTCTTTCATTGATACCTGTGTTCGTGATGACTATCATTATTCATGGGGAATAATTAAACTCTTAATGACCATTACAGCACCTGGGGTATAGGAATAATCAGGTTTGAACAGAGGAAGGAGAAGTCAATGTTTCAATCAAGGGCCCCGCACCAGCATCAAGGTTATAATAATTTGATATGCAGATGTTTGCAAACTGCTTCGGTCTTTACGCAGAAAATAAAATCTTTAATAATAGAAAAAAGTAAAAATGAATGGAGGATACGTACATATGAGTGAAGTACTTGCATTGTGAGTATATGTGAGGTAATTACATGTGCGTACAAGTGAGAAAAGCACACGTATTATACCTGTGGCCGTATTCTGGTTCTTCTACCCTCGCAGCCTAGTCTGGGGCCAGACTTTTCTGCTGATTTCCTTTTTAACTAGGCTGCTGCTATTGGCAGCCCTCTGGCCTAAATGTCCACCACAGTCTGGATGATGTGGCACTTGGCGGAGAGAGTGATCCAGTTTCCTTTTGAAAACATCTGCACTTGTTCTGGCAATTTTCTGATATCTGTTGTTAGCATGTTGACGAGACCTGGCCAATGGATATTGGCACAGTGTTCTCTTATTGTACCCAATGCACCTTTGCTTTTTCACTGGGTCTGTTTTACACTTCCTCCTATATCTCTCACTCCAATATATTGTTATGGTAGTATGTAGAGTTGGACCTAAGCCCCTCAAGTATCTTCCATGTATTTATTATCAGGTATCTCTTCGCTCGAGAGAGTACGAGTACATTCTCACTACTCTGAGGCGTTTCCAGTAGTACAAATTCTTTATTGCCTCTCTGTGGGCAGTACACTATCTCTGTATCTGGGCCGCTTCTGATATCTTTCCTGCCTTGAACTGACCCGTCGACACTAAATAATTTTCTAATCGAGAAAGCACAAGTGATTTGATAGTCTCGTATCTGGCATTGTTTCAGCTTTAATGAAAATAATCATTATTCGCCCCTGTCATATTTTCTGGCATTTTAATGATAGGTCTGCCCACCTTATTATAGCCTCCTTTTTTTTTCCATTTAGTTCTCCTATGTTTTAGCAGTTGGAATTTGTCACCAGAGAATATCATATTACTTTTTGTTGCCCACACGAAGACTTTGTTGATATCTTCTTGCAGGTGTTCTAAGTCTTCTACTGAGGTGATTTTCATTCTTGTTTTGGTATCGCCCATCAAGGATGATACAAACCAGCGACAGTTGGTTTTATCCAAGGTCTCAGTATCGTGAGTTGGGGGCTCAAGTTTTTACTTTGCTAAGGCTAGATTTTGCTTTATCGAGTACTGTTTTATTCTTCATGTTTTATTCGTTAGAAAACTGATTATCCATATTCTACTTTTCCTCTCATACTTACTGACCTTATTTTGTGGGCACTTCTCGATGGCATTTGATCACTACCTTAGCAATGTGCATCAAGGTCACATCTACGTGTCTGTTTTCTTCTTAAGCTTCTGTAATTTTGTCATAATGGTTTAATAGTTGTGGAAAGCATGACTGTTTAAGTCATGCTTTTACATAAAATTTGTAGTATGGTGCTTCACAGCTTCACAGACTTACGATGTGTGATGTAAGTGCTACTGGACTGTAATATTTTGCCAGATCTCTACTGCTTCCTTTGTGTATAGAAGCTTATCTGCGGTTTCTAATGCCTCTGGGATTTCGCTTTTAACTAATCTCCTTCTCCAAGGACACTTTTTTTTTTATTTTAACTTGAGTTTTGCTTATGTGAGGAAGAGGATCCCAGAAGAGGGTCAACATAAACAGATCAATCAACCTGTCTTTCTGTCTCCATGTGGTTATTAATATTATTAATATTATTATTATTATTATTATTATTATTATTATTATTATTATTATTATTATTATTATTATTATTATTATTATTATTATACACAGGATGCAATACGACCAAGTTGATAAATAAGACACATTTGCAACACTAGGATTCATTATTGACGAAACGTTTCACCAACGTTAGTGAAAGACTCAACAGACGAATGAGATGAAACTTAATGTAATCAGTCCATCACCCAAGATGCGAGACGATCAGTCAGGATAAGATGACTGATCATCTTGCACTTTAGACTGATCATCTTGCACTTCAGACTGATCATCCTGCACTTCAGACTGATCATCCTGCACTTTAGACTGATCATCTTGCACTTTAGACTGATCATCTTGCACTTTATATCTCCTTCGTCTTCGACTAACACTAACGTCTCCAGAGGGTATCATTCCCTGTGGTCGACTGATGAAGCTTGCAGAGTTGGCGAAATATTTTGTCCATTAAGATTCCTAGTGTTGCACATATGCCTTACTTAACCTTCCTACAGTACATGACATAATGCATTTCATTCCTACTACATTACTAGACATGGTATACATTAGCCCTTTACCAGGTCATGATGATCATAGTGCCTTACTAAAATGTACAAAAATAGAAAACTTGTACAATGGAGCCTTGACAGTCACCTTGTACAGGTGTGGGTCCCGCAATATGACAAGTGTACATCGTACCTACATCACAAGACATAGTGTACATCATTCTTCCACTACATAACACGTTGTTCATAGTAACTTACTAAGAAAAAGAACTTACATAATGGAGCCCAGGTAGTCACCTTGTAGAGGTGTGGGTCCCGCAACACGGACGCCAGCGGGGAGAGCCTGCGACTGTAGGCTGGGTGGGCGAGGGTGAACCACTCAACGTTGAGCACCGTCTTACCACCCAGCCTAATAATCATACATTGGGCTCGCTTGATTGCTTGCTTGCTTGCTTGCTTACCTGATTTGTGGGGCCACCTTGCATACCTACCTCGTGAGGCTGTCTTGCTTACCTGCTTTGTGAGGCTGTCTTGCTTATCTGCCTTGTGAGGCTGCCTTGCTTACCTGCCTTGTGAGGCAGCCTTGTTTATTAGTGTTAAGAGGCAGTCTTGCTTACCTGTCTTGTGAGGCAGCCTTGTATATCAGTCTTATGAGGCAGGTTTGCTTACCTGTCTTGTGAGACTGTCTTACCCCAGATGGACAATGGAATTTGCTTTGTAATGGTTTCGGTAGAGTCCCAGTAACGAGGGCCTAATCGGTCACAGACCAGGTCATAATTTGCATATGGAGGATCGAGCCTCCACAGGGCTCCATGGGACTGATAGAGAAGTATAAACAACTATCCTTACACCTGCTGCCTCTGTTCACCTTGCAGTAACCTGGGTGTTAGCCAAGTGTTGTGGGTGGCATCCTTGGGGTGGTAATATATCGTAGATAAAACTTGAGCTTTGAGATGAGCTGAGGCAGGATAACAGCTCTTAGCCAGTAAATTCAAATATGCAAGGAAAATACTAAGGCAAAACTAAACATATCGGAGCTCTAGGCAATATTTTTGTTTTTGTGGTGTTAAGATGGGGGACTTAACGAAGTACTGGTTAAGATGAGGTATTCTGGCTCCGTGAGTGAGGTAAGAGGATTTAAGCGATGAAAAATTGCTGCGGGTCTAACACAATTATGTTAATTCGCTCTGTGCGGCAGTCAACATTTATTGGAAAATATTTTTTTATTTTTCTCTTAAGAGTTCTAAACTACAAATAGAGATACACATCTCCCAGTGTACAGTACATATAGTGAGAAATGCACACCCCCTCGGTGTACAATATATACAGTGAGAGATGCACACCTCCGAGTGTACAGTAGTACAGTATATAGTGAAAGATGTGCACTTCTCGGTGTATATATACATTAAGAGATATACTATTCTCAGTATACATCCTCAGAGCTTCCAAACGCCTAGTACCTATTTCGTACTTCATCTCCATATTAACCAGTTCGTAGTCACCAGATCCACACTTACCCTTCCTTTCCGAAACCCTCCAAGCATGTAAGCCTGTTTTCCGTTGTTTCAATTACATTTTATCTGGCATACACAAGCGATGCGCTCCAATACGATTTTTATAATTGTTTTAGACTTCCCCTTAAAGTAAAGAAAGTGGCAAGAGTGTTGAAAAGTCTACGGAAAATGAGAAGTTTGTCGGTTTATTATTGATTGGGATGAGTCAGAGCATATAGTGTCGATGCTTTTGTATGTGTTTGAAGCACAGTCATTGAAGATTACAGTTATTGTGTTTGAGAACAATATGTGGTGTAAATATTTTGAAGAAAATAAGGAATAAAAGTATAAGTTAAAGAGAGGGAGCAGTTTTTTTTTTTAGATTTTCCTAGTATGAAAGAAGGGAGCAAAAAATAGTTTATCAAGAGGGTGTAAGGAATTGAGGTGGCTGGAAGGAGGTGTACGGGGCGTCTCAGGAAGTTGGAAAAGAGAGTTGTGGAGGTGGTTTCAAGAGACAAGGGCTCCAGCATGCATGTGTGAGCGTGTTAGACTGGAGTATGGACAATTAATATTTTGGAATTTGAAATGCAATGCGAGCAAGGTAACATCTGTAAAGAGATTTGCGTTCTGGAGATGGTAAACACAGTGCTTACACTCTGAAGGTTAAGAGGGGATGTTGCAGTTCTGTGAGTCTTTGGCTTGTAATGCCTGTGCACTTCTGGGAAAATAAATATGGAATGTGAATCAACTGATCCTACTCACTTCCCGGTATTTAAGCAACAGTGGAGTACTTTAGAATTTGGTTGAAAGTTTCAAGGATTCTAGGCCTATTTAACTTAAGAAAACACAATAAAGCAAATTAGTATAACTAGTTTCTAATGCCCAATTTGAGCAATTCCTACAATTGCCGATTAGCACCTCGGTACTCATTTACGAATAGATTGACATGGATAGCAGGTGAAAGAAGAATTATCAATATATCTTTCACCTTACCAAGGAATCGAACTCCTGATCCTTACGATTGTGAGCTGATCTCTTCATCATGGCTTACCAGGCTGAACAGAAACTGCGCAAACGTAGAGAGCAACAGAAGCGACTAGTAAGTAGCGTGTAGCAAGGCCGGTCGACCATACCGCCAGGGGTCACAGCGGTTCAGTGGGCTGTGACGCTTCTCTTGAGGCTTATCATCCACACAAGGCTCACTAGCGGGACAGTAGCTATGCTGGTCTGCTTCTCACCACGTACAGGGCCAGTTCGAAGGTTTGTGGCTGCCTGAGCTTCTGTAATTTTACTTTCACGGCCGTCCCAGTCCCATATTTTACACAAGGGTCTTTTAGTTTTATATATTTCACCGCCTCTGTCCCATATTTTACACAAGGGTCTTTTAGTTTTATATATTTTCACCGCCTCTGTCCCATGTTTTATATAAGGGTATTTTAGTTTATAAAATATTTTGTTATGTTTTTATTGTATGTTTCATTCAATTTTCTCTTCTCTCACCTCAAGTGCTTTAATTTTGAATGTAGAATTTCTTTAAGAGAGATAATATTTTGTTGGGATTTTTAACCCGAGAGGTTAGCCACCCAGTATACCAGTCAGTCTGTATTATTTCCAGTGAGGTCATTTCATCTTGTCCCCCCCAGGATGAGACCCACAACAGCCGATTAACACCCAGGTACGTAGCTACTGCTAGATGAACAGGGATCGCAGGTGTAAGGAAACATGCCCAACGTTTTCATCCATGCTGGGGATCGAACCCCGTGCACACAGTATGTGAAGTCAGTGCGCTATCAACCGATCCACAGGACATAACTTTGTTTAAATTGCCCGTTTATCACTTGCTGATCGATAATATTTTGTCTTGGGTTGCTTTTTCGATTATGGGTGTCTATTAATATTTTGGCTCCCTGAGCCAGTCCTATTGTCTAGTCCCTTACACAAACCCTGATTGTAAATCCTGGAATGCTAGGTGTGTTTATTTATATATAAGAACATAAGAACATAAGAAAGGAGGATCACTGCAGCAGGCCTGTTGGCCCATACTAGGCAGGTCCTTTGCAATCCATCCCACTAACAAAACATTTGCCCAACCTAATTTTCAATGCTACCCAAGAAATAAGCTCTGATAAGAACATAAGAAAGGAGGAACACTGCATATGAAGCTTGATTTACAAACCGAGTTAGAAGAGAACTGCTCTGGCAATGATTTTACAAAAAAAAAAAAAAAATGAAGTTCGTAGGTAGCAGAAAAAAAATATATAGAAAAGACAAAAAGACTGCTAAGACAAGATTTTTACAAAAAAAAGAAGAAAGTTGAGCACAATTTTTAATAAATAAAATAAAATAAGAGCTTAGTCTCAAGCCATACTGTATGATCCTACGAAAATGGGGAGAGGCTGTAAGGGTACTCGGCAAAGTTATCATGGGTGGGAAGGGTGATGGCAGAGTTAGGGTAAGCTGGGACTAGACAGGATGCCCTTGGAGTAGAGAGAAGAGAGGGAGGGGCGTTGGTCAATTATATGTGTTGATGAGGGGGTTAGTGCAAGAAGGACGACCTTCGAGGGAGTCGGGGAAGGGGGAGGAGCAGAAGATATTACATTAGGAACGTTACGAGGTAAGGTCATGGAGAAGGTGCAGTGTCGTGGAGGCTGATACACAAGGCAACGAGAGGAAACTAACCACTGGTAATTTTCAGCAAGCACGGAATTAAAAAATGTTCAGATACTGGCCAGCATTACACAAATACCTCTCGCAAATTTAAAAAAAAAATAAACCAAATTTGACTACAAGAAACAAAATTTGAAAGTAAATATGTATATATATTTAACGAAAATTAATGTCTTAAATTTAAATACAATAGAGCTTAAGGTACGAGTACACACATAAACAAACGATTAATATGAATGATTGTTTAAATGCACACACAAACAAGTACACATAAATGCAAACATGTACCCAAAATAAATGCATACTCATACGCATGCATATAAATGCACTCAAATGCCCATACACAAGAGTAGATATCTAAATATAAATGCACACATTCATATAATCATAAATGAGTACAAACAGATAAACAAATGTGTATTTTTTCTATACAAAACAAGGATGTAAACAAGCACATAAAACACTGTTTGCACCAACACACATACACTAATGATATGAGGTAAACAGTCCTCACCAGCAATGTTCTTAGAAGGAACATGGAGTCTTGCTTCTACCATACCATTCCTCCCATTAAACCTAAATAGTATTCTCATCCCTTCCATTCCCCAGGTGCTGTATGACCCATATGAATTTGGCGCTCACCTAAGAACATAAAAATACTAATAATCACCACTGCTACTACAACTACTCCCACCAATACTAATGAAAATATTTATAATAATAATAATAATAATAATAATAATAATAATAATAATAATAATAATAATAATGGCTCATATTTCTTTCAAGGAGCCACAATGGGTGATTGCTACTATCATGTTTCTAATCTATGTAAGTGACTTGCGAAAAGAAATGAGAGATACATGAGCATGTTAACAGATGCTAAATTCCTACGTAAGATAATTTATAAAAATGGCTGTAAATTCCTGAGGGAAGAATAGGAAAGACTAAACAAGAGTAGTAACATATGAATGATGGAATTTAAGGCGGATGATAAATGATGTGTGATAGTTATGGTAGAAGGGGAAAAAAAGGCAACACATGGATAGGAAACTTGCAATAAATTACTGAAGGCATCAGACAAAGAAAAACCACCTGAAGCCATTACATTAAAATATTTTCTCCGGGAGATAGCATGAATGTAACAGTGAGAAATTGATCTGTTAAAACAGCTACCTCAGAAATAGCTTTTATAGACACTTGGTTTTTTGGAAAATGCTGTGAAAGCTTTTCAGATCATACATTATATCAATTTTTGAGAATGCACATAGGAAATGGTATCCAGAAGTATAAAAGTAATCATGAAGACTGAAAACATTGGATATGCTATTTTTGGCTAATAGGAAGAAAAGAGGAGACATGCCGTATTTGCCGGCATATAAGGTGCACCTTTTTTTTCCCAAAAAACAGTCTTTAAAAATCATCCTGCGCCTTATATGCTCAAGATAAGGGTAAAGGGTAGTCTTTGTGTTACACTTTAGCAGTTATTTTCTAAATGCTTGGAAACATAGTCTTACATGTTTTATATTTGTGCGCCTTATATGCCGGAAAATAGGGTAATAACCACTATGAAGATCATGAAAGGATAACAACGTCGTAATGCAAACCTCATACAAGGTTGTTGTGGGAGCAGGATCTAACAAGCCAGTCTCCTACTCCAGGAAAAGTTATAGCACCGCATGTCTGTGCAAATAATTTACCATATTCAGTGGGAGTATATTTGTCACTGTCAGTACATGACCAAGACTTCAGGCCATCTTGGTTTGCCTTTTCTACCTTAAGACTCCTGATGGGGAAACAAAAGACATAAGACAAGGTATCTGAGAAGACAACCTTGTGTCCACGAGAGGAATCTTCATCTACAAGATCAGAGCAATGCTCGTTGTGTATGTTGGTGTATTTGTGGGAAGGTGGGTGTTTATTCACGTTTATGTACTCACCTATTTATGGTTGGAGAGGTCGAGTTACAGCTCCTGGCAATGCGTCTTCGCTGATCGCTACTAGATGTGTGTGTGGAGGAGGGGGTTTGTGTGTGTGTGTGTATGTTTGTGTGTGTGTGTGTGTGTGTGTGTTTGTTTGTGTGTGTGTGTGTGTGTGTGTGTGTGTGTGTGTGTGTGTGTGTGCGGGCGCGCGCTTACCGATTTGTGACTGCAGGTGTTGAGACTCAGCTCTTAGTCCTGCCTTTCGCTCGCATCTTTCTGGGTTTAATCCCTCTTAATTAACCTCTTGCGCCCTTGTCATACCTGTTCTTAAAGCGATAGCTGAGGCATGCCTCCATTACTTTTTCGTCAAAGTCATTCAACTTCCTTACCACCCTCAAGCTGAAGAAATACTTCCTAACACCAGCGGGAATTATGTTTGCCTTTAACTTTCAGCTTCCAACTGTGCTCTTTGTATCTGTTTTTCGCCTTTCTATCAGTGTATCCATGTCCACTCTATCGGGCTCTGAGTATTTTGTATGTCATTATCATGTGCCCTCTGGTTCCTCTATTATTTTATAGCATCAGGTTCAATTCTTTCGGCCTCTCCTCACAGATTATTCTCTCCAGCTCTGGAACTAGGCTCACTGAATACCTCTTCACTTTCTAAAGAAGCTTTATCAGGTGAGGGTTTCATGATAATTCTACATACTATAAGATGGGCCTGACATATGTCGTATATAAGTCTGTGAATGATTCTGTTGAGATTCCTAAAGGCTAATCTTAGATATGCTTAGGGAGCATTCACTACAGAGGTTATTCGCTTAACTTGTGACTGACGATACACTCAACACTGTGTTCCTTGAGTGATGCTTACAGTCTCTGTCCCCGAACCTGTATTCATCTACTCGTCTTCCTAGGCTTTTTACCATTATCATGATCTTAATTTTGCTCTTGAATTTTAGCAAGAATATGTGTGCGTTTATGTATATATATATATATATATATATATATATATATATATATATATATATATATATATATATATATATATATATATATATATATATATATATATATATATATATATATATATATATATATATGAATGTGTGTGTGTGTGTGTGTGTGTACTCACCTATTTGTACTCACCTATTTGTGGTTGCAGGGGTCGTCCAAACTGGTGCCATACCCCATATGGGCCTGACTAAATGGTATACAAAAGTCTTGAACGACCCCTTCTGGGGTTCGGGCTATCCTGGGTTTGCCCCCCTTATGTGTAGCAGTTATCTGATTGATGTGCGCCCCCAGGAGATATCCCCAGTGTTTCTCACCCCCAGATTTTTTTTCCTTGGTAAATTTTGCAGATTTTGGGCCCATCAAGAATATTGTTCTGCAGTTTCTTTCCCCCTTTAATCTTCCATGCCCCTTTTAAAAAAAGGGTTAAACCCCAAGGAAAAAATTTGGGGAAACCCTTTACCCTTTCCCCAAAAAAATCCTGATACCCCAAAAAACCCCCTTTGTGTGTGTGTGTGTGTGTGTTGTGGGGTTTTGTTGTGTGTGTGTGTGTGTGTGTGTGTGTGTTGTGTGTGTGTTTATTTGTGTTTTTTTGTGTGTGTGTGTGTGTGTGTTTTTTCCCTCACCTAGTTGTACCCCACCTAGTTGGGTTGGGGGTAGGGCCCCGGCCCCCTTTTAATTTTTACTGGCTACTGGCCCTCCCCCTGGGCCTAAGTTTTTCCCCACCCCCCTTTTAAAAACTATGTATGGATCCTCCCCTCCACTCCCCCCTTCCCCCCAAACTATTCCATTCCCGCTACTCTGTGGCTGAAAATTCCTAACATCCCGGTTTCATCTGTCTTCAGCTTTGCTCCCCCCTTGGCCTGTGTTTTTGGAAACACCCTTTTTGTATTTTTGTAAACCCTAAAAATTTTTTTTGTATTTCTTTTTGCCCCTTTATCTCTCCCTGTTCTCCAGTTAAATGGGGTTTTTCCCTTTAATTCCCCTCGGGACTTTATCTTGGCTCTGGGACTAGTTTTGGGTTTAAAACCTTTGTTTTTTTCGGGATTTTTTTGTGTTGGCGGGTTTGGGTTCCAAACTGGTCCCACCCCAATGGGGGCCTCGTCCCGGGGGTTACAGGTCCTGAAGTTCCTTTGGGCCCGGAATCTTTGGGGTTTTTCAGCCATTGCCGGGATTTTTTGGGTTGATGTCCTTCAGGAGATGTGCCTGGTGTTTCTCCCCCCAAGATTTTTTTCCTTGGTGGGGTTTGAAGTCTCGCCCCTTTGGAACCAAAACCCCTTGCCCTTCCCCCAAATTTTTGATTTTTCCCGGGGGGTTTGGGAACCCCGGGGACCCAAGTGGACCGGGTTTGCAGCCTGTCCAGATCCCTTTTGGTTCTGCCTGGTCTTCGATCAGTGAATTCTTCTTCAACCTTGCATTTTGAAAAAAAGGGCCTAAAGTCTTTTCCCTTTCCCCGTCATTCTTTCCCCAAAATACCAAAAACACCCTGGTCCTGGGACGGGCCCCTGGGCCCCCGTTTTGGTCACAGGTCCCCACTCTGCCCACCTCGCCACGTACCATGACTTTTCTGTTTTCCCCTAAACCAAGTTTTCCCCCAACCCAAAATTAGTCCTTTCCCCCTGTTACCCCTCTTGGTCCTCCAGTTTTCAAATCTCTTGTGGGAACTGTTGTAAAACATATCGGTAAAGAAAAACAACCCACCCCCCCCTCTCTCTCTTGTCTTACTGCTGTCCCCCAGTTTTGTGACACAGGTTTTCCCCAACCCTAAAAACCATTTTGGCCTTTTGATGAGATGTTTTTCTGGGTGCCACCCTTTCTCTGATAATCTTCTCCTTGATTTCCATTAAAAGTGGACACTGGCCCGAGTTTAATGCTTCATGTCTGTCTCCTTTTAAAAAATTGGGACTACATTTGCTGTCTTCCAGTTAGGCAGTCCCTTTTTCCCGATAGATGTATTGAATATTTTTGGGAAATTTCACATAGCGCCTCTGCTCCCTCTAAAATCCCCGGGGGAGATGTTATCACCTTTCCCTTTTGGGAATTACCCAAAGCTCATAAGCCTTTTTACTTTCCCCCAGTTTTTGACTTTCCAGCCTTGGGGGGTTGCCCCCCTCCCCCGTCTTTCTGGGCCCCTTCTGTCTCCTCTGTGAACCTTCCAAAAATCTCTTTTTGGGAGTTTTTTAAAATACTTCACGGTCTTTCTTTTTTCTCCCCTTTCCCTTTTAAACCTGATTACCTGGTCCTTGACTGTTGTTTTCCTCCTGATGTGGCTTTTAAATTTTGGTCAGTTTTGGTTTTCCCTTTTCTTTTCATTTCATTTTTGCCCTTTGGGCCTCCTTTTATCTTGCATATTTTTTCCCGGCTCTCGACTTTTTATTTTTGGGTCCTTTCCTTTATTTTTTGGGTTCCCTAGCACAGGGTTTTTGCCCCCCTGCCCCTTTTGGGAAAAACCATGGGCCATCCCCTTTTATTATTTCCCTTTAAAGGTTTACAAATTTCCTAAAACCCCCTTGCATTTTGTTGCTACATTTCCATCATCTCATTAATTTGGCTTCCTGCCAGTTCTCCCCCCCCACTGAACCCCGTTCAGGTATTTTTCCTCTTTCCCTGGAGCCCCCTTTCTTGTATTTGGCTTCATTTTAAACCCCTTTTTTCCCCCTCCACTTGTAGCTTTTAAATTTAAGTTTAAAAACCAAAGGGTCACTCCCCGGGGTCTTTCATATGTGATGTCCTCGATATCTGCACTACTCAAGGTGTTCTAAGCCCAGCCTTGCGGGCCATCCTCTCCTCTCTTTTTTGTGTGTCCCTTATGTTGGCACATAAATTTTTCGGGCCCCTCCATCTAAGGCCCTCCTTTATTTTGGGCCCAATGTGGGCCCAAGTTCTAATCGATCTCCTTGTGGTTAAAGTCACCCATGATGGGCCCCCCATGCATGAGCTCTTCGGGCCCACTTTTAGCCAGTGTGTAACCTCCCCCTATTTTCGTCGACCTTTTTTGGGCCCCCTCCCTGTTCTGGGTGGGTTAACATCATCTTTACCACCTTGGGACCCCCAGAGTAAATGTTCCCGCTATGTAATCACTTTCTTCCCCCTGTCTCCTCTCCCCAGCTCAAAAAAATTCCCAGGTTTTTTTTTTGATCAGCAACGCCACTCCTCCCCCCCCTTTTCCCTCTGTCTTTCCCCCGGGTTTGGTATCCCTTTGGGAAAAGGATGGCACCCTTTATCAAAATTGTGGTTTGGGTTTCGGGAGACCCTTGATGTCCGGTGATGCTTCTTTGACTCTTTAAATACCCTCCCCCCACTTATTTTTTTTTCCCATCGGGTTTGTTTAATACCTTATTTCCTTTCCAACACGGGTTTGGGGGGGCCTGTGAGGGTGGGAGACCTGGGGGCATTTTGGGGGAATTCTATAAGCTCTTTGGGGGGTTTTGGGGGTAAATTCATTTGTTTTGTTGGGATGGTGTGAGGGGTTTGTATGGTTCTGAGAATATTTTGTGTTTTCTTGCCCTTGCTTTTCTTTTCCCTGCTCTGACTGACCCCCTCTGGTTCCACCCCCTTGGGTCTTTTTTCCCTAGCTCCTTTCCTTTTTTCCTCTCCCTCAGCTGCTGTCTTTTGTTTTTGTTCTGTCTCTGTCTGGGGAACACCCTCTTGTACTCTTATTAAAAATGGGGTTTTTTCTCTTGGAGGATCCTGTTCCAACTTTTCCCGTCCTGAGAATTAGCGTTGGTCGGTTTCCCCCCTTAAATTTTTTCCTAAAAAATTTTACAACCCTCGTCCATCTCTTCCCCTATTTCCGTGTTTTTCTAACCCTCCTTTCTTTCTTCCTGCTGCCTTTAAATTTTTTTCCTTTCCTCTCTCCCGGGAAGCCCATGGATAAACACTGTTTTTCCCCTTTCTTCCTCCCTTTTGCCTCCCCCTCGGGATTGGATCCTGCCTTTTGGTCAGTTTCCCCCCTTATTTTCCAGGGGTTTGTCCCGGGTTTTGCCTCAGCTTCAACCCTACCCCCACCCCTCCACCCTGCAACCAGCTGTTTTTCCCCTTTCCTCCTTGGTCCCTCCTTCGGGTTTTGATATGACCTTACTTTCAAATTCCCTTTTTTCCTTTGGCCTCCCGGCCATACTTGTCTTCTCTTACTGCCCCTGTAACCCCCCTTTACCCTTTTTTCTCCCTGGAAATTTATCTTGCCATGCAATTTCATTTGCCTCCCAATTCTTTGTCCCCTTCTCAACCTCTTTTCCAATTTCACAGGGGCTCTTTCTTTTTTTCAAGCTCTCTGGCCCCTCCCCCACTCTTGTTCCATCCTTTCTCACTCCCCCCATCCACTCCCCCCTACAAAATTTCCCCTTGACCCGGTTCCCTGGCCCCCTTTTTTTTTTTTTTTGGAGAGAAGGAAGGGGGGGAGGGGAAAATAAAAAAGGAAAAGAGTGGGGAAGGGGGGGTTAAAAAAGGGGAAGGGGAAGGGGGCAAGAAGAGAGAAGAGAAAGAGAGAGAGAGAGAGAGAGAGAGAGGGGAGGGAGGGAGAGAGAGAGAGAAAGAAAAAGGCAAAGAGGGGGGGGAGGAGAAGGGGGGGAAAGGGGGGAGAGGGAAAAAACGAGAGGGGAGGGGGGCTAGGGGAGAGGGAGGAGGGGGGAAAGGAGAAAGGGGGAAAGGGGGAGGGGAGGAGAGATAATGGGAGGGGAGATGTTGGGGGGGGGGGGGAGAGGGAGGTGTTAGGGGGGAGAGAGGGGAAAGAGGAAGAGAGAGAGAGAGATGGAAGGTGATAGGTAGAGAAAATATAAAGGAAAAGGAAAGGTGAGGGGGTCTCTCCCAGGATAAGGGAAGGGGGAGGGAGAAGGGGTTCAGATGGTCAGTTCACAGGACAGTGTGAAACCCCTTGTATTTTTTTTGCGTGTTACTAAAAACACAAGTGCTTTTTCCCTTTTGTGTGTATGTGTTGTTATTTTAAATGTGTGTGTGTGTGTATGGTTGTTGTGTTTTACGTGTGTGTTGTGTGTGTGTGTGTGTTTTGTGTTTATGTTGTATGTTTTTATGTTGTGTGTTTTTTTATGGAAATGTTGTTTGTTTTGTGTGTGTATGTGTTTTATGTGTGTATGTGTTGTGTGTGTGTTGTTTTTTTATTTGTTTTTTTGTGGGTTGTGTGTTGTTGTCTTTTTGTGGTGTTTATTTGTGTGTGTGTGTTGTGTGTGTGTGTTGTGTGTTTGTGTGTGTGTGTGTGTGTGTGTGTGTGTGTGTGTTTTCCCATAGCTAAAAGGGTTTGCAAAAAAACCCTGATTTTCCCAGAAAAAAATTTCGTTTTTTCAAATTTTCCGGCATCAAAAAATTATTAAATTTCCCTTTTCCCTTTAAAACATATTGTGTCTAAAAAAAAATTTAGATTTGCATACGGTTAATTTAAAAAAGCTCACAAACAATGAATTAATTTTCACTGAGACAGTTAATCAATTTTAAAGGTTTTGACTATGTTTTAAAATCTTCTCTATTCTCCTTAGAAACTATAAACCCTCTAAACTTTACTTACATTTTTGGTTTTAAATAATGCAAAAGGGGTTTCCAAAAAAAATCAAAGGATCCAAATTATTTAAATTTCTTTTTCTGTGATTATTATTATAATTATTCTGTGATTATTAATAAGTTATATTTTAAAATTTTTTGATATACATAATGCCTCAATCTTAATGGGAAACTTTGAATATAACAGAAAAAGCCAAGGCTGTGTTTATATTTCAAAAAACCCCTGATTTTAATCTCATCCTGGGGGAAATGAATTTCTTTAAAAGTTTATGTTTTGGGATTATAATTATATTTTCCCGGTTTTCATGGTTACAATTAAACCCTTTTTTTTGGTAAAATTTTCCCACATTTAATTCGTTTTTTTGTTTTATTATTATTTTTTATTATTATTTTTATTATTTTTTTTTATTATTTTTATTATTTTTTTAAAAACCCAAGCTCTAAACTCAAAAGGTCTCAGGCGCAAATTTTGGGTTTAATTTGAAGATTTTTAAAATTTCGTCAGTTTTTCTGGGCCGTCGTTCATCCCATGTAAGTCAACATCTCGTAAATTTTGTTGAGTAGGAAAAAAACTCTCCCTCATTTCTTCCCTTTTTTTCCTTAACTCTTGTACTAAAGAGCTTAGGGAATCGTACCCACTTTTTCCCTTCCTGACCAGATATTACACGCACCTCAGCCCCCTTTAAAAACTGCATGATTTGCAAATATATTTCTTTGGGAAAAATTTTGGGGGACTCGTTCCCCAAAGTTCATTGGCTTTTTTTTTTGAGACCTGCGAATGAATATAAAAGGAATTTTTGTTTTGGGGGGTTAAAGGGCCCTGAGTATCGGGGCCCTTTCCCCACCTCTGTCAGTAAAACTTTTTCCTTTCTAAAATTTATTTTTATAATTTAAATAACCTTTTAAATACGGGGTTTACAGCTCCTTTTGGAAAATTTGGGGGATGAATAAAAACATTATAAAAGGGAAAATTTGAAGAATAAAAAAACCCAATAAATATGTGAATAAAAAACCAGGGAACCGGGCGTCATAAATAGAAAAGACTTCCCAAAGGGGGCATAGATGGAGTGTGATTTTGTCAATGGCCCAAGTCGGCCCGGGGCTTGTTTTGGCTTCTCTTTTTTTATGTCGGGTTTTTTGTGTATTGTTCCAGTCACTTATTGTGCCTTTTTTTATTTATGGGTGGTCGTTCTAAAGAAAGCCAAAACTTGGCATATACGGCGATGATGGGGGAAAAGATGACCTCTTTGGAAAAAATAAACTTTTGATGGCTAACTTTCAAAAAAAATCCTTGCGGGCCATTAAACTGGGGGATTCTGAGGAAGGAATAAGTGGATGTTACTTTTGTTTTCCCTTTCCCAAATGCGGAATTAGTTCCCAGTGGGTCACCCCAGTCTTTCAAATCCCTCAGTTTATATTGTTCCTTTCCCGGGCCCCATCAGCCCAGCTAAGAAAAAAGGTGTAAAATTTGTGGTAAAACCCCAAAAATATTAAATCATTAAAGGCGGAAAAATAAAAGGACGAACTTACTCTAATTTCCCAAACAAAACCCTTGGGGAAAATTTACTAAGGACAAATATAAGAGTAAAGAAAAAAAATGAAAAAAACCCGTTTTTGGGTACCCCTACTTTGTCGGGAAGGGGGTGAGTGTGGGTAACCCCTACTCCAGGTTTTAAATAAAGATGAAAAAGGGAACCCTAGACCCTTCCCAGAAAACCCAAGGGCACCAAAACCTTTAAATTACCCGGGGGAACCTTAAAGGGGGTTAAAATTTTCCCAAAAATTTCAAATTCGGGAAAAAATTAAGAAAAACATTACCTTTTTCTCTTTACCCCATTCCTTGCTTTGGGAATCCCCAACACGGGTTTGGGTTTTCCCCGTAACCAGGTAATCACCGTGGACGTTCGTGAGCAAAGACACTAACAACAGTTCTTTTTTTTAACTGTATTTGCTTTTTCCCTTATAAATTGGAACCATTTCGCCTGACCTGAAAAAATAAAAATTTAGAATTAAAGCAATTAGGCGGGGGAAATTGGTTTTCCATTTAAAGAATAATAATAATATTAATAATACTAAAAAAATAATAATAATAATAATAATAATAATAATAAATTTTTTTTTATTATTCATGGGGGAAGCCAAAACAAATTAGGGTGTCATCCCGGGGGAATGGGGAAATTAAGTTTCATAAAAACAGATGGGCCTTCATTTCCCCTGGATAAAGAACCCTTCCCCAGAACTGAACCCCCTTTGTCTTCTTTGCAGCTCTTTTTTTTTTTACTTTTTTTCATAGAGAAAAAACGGAGAGAGAGAGAGAATAAGGACATCCGAAGTCTTTCCAGAGACACCATGCATACGAACCCCCGCCAGAGAACATGGATTCGAATTCCAAACTGTTTGCCCCCCACACAAAAACTAGATTTTTTTTCATCACAATACTTTTCCCAAAGAAAGCATAAATAAGCCCGTTGACAAAGGGTTTTTTTTCAGTGATATTTCCCCCATTATACTAATGGAACACAAAAATGGAAATTTGGTAAAATTAAAAACCATACCAAGGGGAATTGTCTTTAAAGACTTTCGCCCCAGTTTTTGGGACGATCGCCGATTTCTAGGCGTCAGGGGGACTCAATATCATATCTTCCTTTTTGTCTTTTTTTTTAATTTTCTGTTTTTTTTTTTAAAAAAGGGAAAACCTGTGTTTCGATAAGTTTTTAAAAACATGTGAATTTTCCCTTTGAGCCCCCTTTTCCCGGGGGTTTGCCCCAAAAATTTTTCTCCCCTTACCGTTTACTGTTTGTTTTTCCCCAGATAATATTTTTTACATGTGTATAATTATTACTTTTTGAAAGGTATTATATGGCCAGGGAAAAGCTTATTACATTTGTTGCCCAGATGGGCCTGTTTTGTTTTTTTTATTGTTGTGATTACTTTTTTAAAAAAAAAAAAATTCATCATTGTTGGGGGTAATTTTCCTCTTAATGGGGCTTTATTAAAGCCATGCCTTTACCAACTCATGACTTGATAATTCTCTGGGGGGGGTTTTTCTTCCATGGGTATCTATAGTTTTCCCCGGGGTATACATCCCCAGGGTTACCCTTCCCCCAAAGGGGGGCATGAGACAAAAATCCCCAACAATTTAAAAAAAAAGTTGTTGTTAGATTAGAATAAACTATCAGCTGTTCTCTCATAGTTATCCATATTAAAATAAAACCAAGTTATTGATATCTTTTGATGTCATCTGATACGTAATGATGATAAGTGATTTAGTTCCACAGTCTGTCAAGTGGAAATAAATTTTGTAACCCAGGGGGGTGTATGATTTGGAAAACGCAAAGAACCATTGCTCTACAGGGGCGGTAGGTTTATGGTAATGGTTTTCCTCTTATAAAATTTGTTTCTACCATCCAGCAAAGGGGGGGCACCTGGCCCGAGAAAGAGAAATGGGGGGGATGGGCTTTCGTGTGGGAACATATGGGTTTTTTGAGCGCCTGTTTTTTATTTTAATATGTGCGCAAACCCAAGGAAAACAGGTTTGAGCCAGGAGGCAGGTTCCGGGGCCCCGGGAAAATTCCCCAAACCTCTTCAGCGTTTCCAAGTGTTGAAATCTGCTCATGCGATTTAATTTTATTCTTTTTATTTAAGGGATTAAACTAATGTAGATCATAAAAGTGAGACAGATTTTAAGAAACCCTTTTTTAAATTTTTGTTCTAAGATAATTCAATTTTACTCATTCCCCAAAGTTCAACATCAGGAAACAAACAAAGTCGGTCTTTTGGGAGACAGATTTCCTTCTTATTACCTTTTTTTAAGATTTTGGGAAATTTTACTCATTAAAAAAATTCGACTTTGGAAACCCAAACAAAAATCGGTAGCATTTGATTGTAGGATTTCACCCAAAAATTATTAAATTTTTATCTCTGGGCAGATTTCCCAAAACTTTATATGTCAAAATTACCCTTTTTTTTTGGGGAAATTTGGGAGGGATGTAAGTCGTGCCTCAAAAATTAAACATGACTGCAAATTAAGCTACAGCAGAAAAGCTAGGTACCGGGGCTTAATCATTTTATTTTTATTAAATTTGGTATTTTTAAACCCTTTATGTTCATGGGGAAACTTTTGGCATTGTTTTTAAAAACCCCGAAGTTTAATCCCTTACAAAAAGTCAAGAAACAAATGAAAGAGAAAATTTGGAAAAAAGTGAAAAAAAGGGGAAAAGGGAAAAAATAGATGAAAAGATGAGATAGGGAAGGGGGAGAGGGAAAGAGGAAGGAGAGGAGGATATAAACAAGTAGTGAAAAAAGGGAAAGAAGAAAAGGGAAAAAGGTGAGATGTAAAGGGAGGGGAGGGATGTCGTATATGGGAAAGACGGATAAGCATACTAAAAAAGTCTCGGGTGAAATTTTGTTGGGAATCTACTTTTGCTCCGGTTTTCCCTTTTACCCCCAGCTGAAAAAAATTTTTATTGTGTGTGTATTATTATTTTATTTTTTATTTTTTATTTTATTATATTGTTAGTGTAGTAGTATTTATATTTATCATACGCTAAAACATAAAAGTTTTAAAAGGCAAAAAAGGAGTGGTAGAGGATTGGGAACAGTGAAACGGACATGCTTTTGTTATGTTTCAGGGTTTCCCCCGCCTGACAAAGGTGATGGGCTCGAAACCCGCTAAAAAAGGGGTAAGTGAAGGACTATTTGGAAACACTGCATGTAAATAAAAATTAAACCCAAAGTCTTAAGGAAAATGGGTAGACAAAAGTATGTTTCTATAATTTGTGTTTCATGGTCTTAAACCCCGGGAAATGGGCTTTGGAGCAAACCCCAAAGAAGTGGGCTTTTGGGGTTAATCTATTAAGAAAATTTTTACTTTCTCTATTTTCACTGATTTTTTTCTCTCTATTCTTGGGGTTTCTGTTCCTTTCTTTCGTTTTCTTTCCCCGGTCTTTTCACTTTTTACCACACTCTTCAGTTTTTAAAACCGGACTTCTTAGGAGAGTTTTTTTGGTTTTCGGAATGCTGTTTTTTCCCTTTTTGCGGGGGGGTTTTCCAAAGTATTTTTCCCACATTTCATTTTGGTTTTGGGAAAATACCTTGGCTCTTAACTTTTTTTAACCCTTTCCCTTTTTTTCCCTTCTTCCAGTCCCCCCCAGTTCGGGGCCTGGTCATCCATGGAGGTGAAGTGGTCGGAGAGGATTTCCCCCTATGTACTGGCTTAATGTACATGCAGAAGAAATTACCCAGGACTTTTATTAAACGTTGGAAAAGCTGGAAGTTCGGGGCCCTTTGTCGTGTGAGACCACAGAAAAATCTCCATTTTCGCCCATTTGTCGCCAGACAGGGCCAAAACGTCAGGGTAGTACTCAGTCTTTCAAGATGGGGAGAGGAAAATGGAAACCACATTGCAACATTTGGGGTTCTTACTCATCCTTTTTCCCCTTTTTTTTAAACAAAGATGCTGAGGCTCTGGACCAGTCTTGTTTTACCCAATCAAAAGATTTCAATTTGTTTTTTGTTCCTTGTGTTCGGTGCCCCGGTTGTATCTCGCCAAATAGTGGCTGCTTCTTAGGATGTCAACAAACTTATTTGCATTGTTTTGATCCTTTCCCCCTTTTCAGTCTTTGATTTTTTAAAAAAAAGGGCATTGAAAGAAATTTTATCATATGACCTTTCATTTTTTTTTTTGGTAGTTTATTCCCGTTTCTTCAGAAAAACAACAACAACATATATCTACCAATAAGATGGATACTTTCAAAATTTTACTTAAAAAATCTTGACGGGAAAAAAATAATAAAAAAGGGAAAAAATTACAAAAACCCAGATATTAGAAAGTGTATTTTAAAAAAGAATTCGACATAGCATACATTTTTGAAAATGAGTTAAAAAGACTCTTGCATTTATTTACATATGGGTAAATTTTTTGCCCCTACTGCTATGCTTTCATTTTTCTTGAGACCGGGCCCTTAGAGGGTAGATGGGTAAGACACATGTCCCCCCGGAAACGTTCTCTAGATCCGGGGTTGGGCTACTTTCTACAGGGGTTAAAATCAGATTTTTTCCCCATCCTCTTTTTTAAAGTCTTTTATAATCACTAGGGGTTTTAGCGCTTCTCTGTAAAAAAAATAAGGCTAGAATGTTGTGGGTGGCTTATCGTGTCCAGGGATTTTGTTGCCATTCCCAAACCCCCTAAAAGTCAAATTTTTAATTGGCATTCTTACTGTGATTAAGATCGTCGGTGAAGCGACTGTGATATAAAATGCAAAACGTCAAAATTTCCAGTTTTCCTTTCCCCTGCAAAACAACCCCCTTTTACTTATATTTCCCTTTTAAAAGCTTTTTGTATATCATAATTATTTAAAATTTGATTAATAGACTTCAAGGTAGCCTAATTAAATTCCTTAAAAGAAAAAAGGGGTTTGGGGGGTTTAAAAATTTTAAAAAATCAATGTTTTTGGGGGGTGTGGAGAAAAGGGTCTCACCCTTTTAAGACCTGACTGCAAAAAACCCTTATTTTAAAAAAAATATTCTTTGGAGAACAAAATTTAGATAAAACAACTTTCATGAGCTTATCAAGTCGGGCCCGTTTCTGAAACCATGCTCACTTCAGTAAATTGGTTTTTTTTGGGAGGCTACAGCCCTTTTTCCAAGGGGGTAACACAACAAACGAAAAGTTAATTAAAACGATTTTTCCCTTGCATGTTAACTTGATAATGCCTCATGTAGGTGAAATTGAAAAAAAAAAAAATTTTTTCCCCTGCAAATTATAATAATCTTTCATTCACCCGGGGGTTAAGCTTTTTTTAAAATATGATAATGATAAAGATCCTACCTGGATGGGAGAACTTTAGAAGATTTGATCGACCAAGCATGGTCAGTAAAAAGAGAAAACCTTGATTAACCGGAAAGGGAAACAGCTGGTGAGCAGCTCAAGAAATGCAAGATGAACACTCGACCATAATAAGCAGGATAAAAAAAAAGAAATAAGGGGAAGTAAACCAGAAAACCAAAATTTCTGGTGGAAGTGCGGTGGAGGAGTTCAGGGGGCCAAAAGAGGTTGCAGAAAGGGGGTTGGTGAAAAGTTTAAAATTTGGCGGGGATCCCGGGTTTGAAGTAATTGTAAGTGGGGCTGTGGTGGGGTAGGGGTTGGGGTGGTAGAAAGGGAGGGGTTGATAAAAAGGGGGACAGTGGTCGTTTAGGATAGTTGGTATCAAGGGGAATAGGAAAAAGAGGGGGAGGTTGCATTGGAGGGGAAGATGGGAAATTGGGGTTTGAGATGTGGGGTGTGGGCGTGGATCTGGTGGGGGGGCTGCGGGGAAAGGATGATTGAAAAGGGATAAAATTTTGGCAAATGTATCAAATAGACCCCACATCCCCCTTTGGGCAACGATCAAAATTTGGCTGACAGGTCAAGGGTGCTTGATCAGTCAGCTAACAAAATTTTAAACATTTTTAATTAATAAAAATGTATCAGCTTATAAAACCCTAAACTTATTTCAGATCACAATCGAAATTTTTTTACAAAAATTTACAAAAATTTTTTTACCCTTTCTTTATGCAATTTCTTTACTTTCCCCAATTTTTTTTTGAATTAAAAAAAAATTTTTCCCCTTATAAACCGAGCTTGTAAATTCGGGACATTATAAACAAAAAACCTCAGAAGTAATAAATTATAAAGAGAAAGTGGGAAGGGGGGTAGGGGGAAAAGGGGGTGAATTAAAGGGGGGTGAAAAAATATGGGGGGGATCTGAAAGGATGGGGATGATGAATTTTATAAAAGATTCGGTTTCGTAAATGTGAAAAAATGACAATTTTCCGGGAAATTTTTACACCTAGGTGTAACCCCCGTTAAATGTACATAAAATTCCAATGAATCAGCTGATTTGTTGTTTCACTACAAATGGGGGAGGTGATATGAAGGCTTGCAGCATCCTAGATCTGGGGCAAACAAAGAAGGTTTTGAAATGGTCTGTTTTTGGGTGCCGGCCTCCGGGGGAGTTCAGGAAGTTATTAAGAAAACCCCTAGATCTAGTAGGCATGAAGCCCCACCCAATATCGGGGCCCTGTACCCAGGAGTCATCCAGCAGCACTAGTGGCCCGGGAGCAGGGCCCCAAAGGGGAGAAGCCCAAACCTTTTCGGGATCCCGGTCCAGGGAGCCAGCCAGCAGTCCCCTTGGCTGGGATGCATGGTACCGGGGGCCCAACCAGCAGCACCAGTGGCCCCGGGATGCATGGTACCCGGGGACCCAATGGCAGCCCCCAGGGGTTTGGATGTGGGTCCCGGGGAGCCAGCCAGCAGCACCAGTGGTCTGGGATGCATGGTACCCAGGGGCCAGCCCCCAAAGCCCGTGGTCTGGGTCATGGTCCCGGGAGCCACCCTTCGCAGCAGTGGTCTGGGATGCATGGGGGGAAAGAAACAGCACCAGTGGTCTGGGATGCATGGTCCCCGGGGAAAGACCAGCCCCGGTGGTCTGGGTGCATGGTCCCGGGGCCAGCTAGCAGCCCAGTGGTCTGGGATGAAAACCCCCCCCCCCGAGGCTGGCTCAATTTGCCTGCATGACGACGCCCGGTCCCAATTTAACCCGCCCCAACAGGAATTTTTCCCCAACATTGGGCGTACCCTGAGTCCACCCAGAAGCTCTGAATGCTCCACAGTTTTCGTATAATTAAAACAAGATCAAAAAAATTTCCATCTTAGAAATTTCTTTGAAAGATTTATATTTCAATTAAACTTTCATAGAACAAATTTAAAGATTTTTTGTAACGATTTTAATTCTTTTCTATTTTTTACTTTTTTTGAACTTTTTTCCCTTTATTTTTTCCCTTACTACAATCATTTTATTCATAACAGCCCAAAAACTCTGATAAATTTTTTCATATATCATTACTTTTTGTTTTAAATACCCTAAAGCTATTGCAAAAAAAATTTTAAAAAAAGTAGACAGAAGATAATAAAAATGGAATATATGAAACTAATAAATAATTCACTATGTACTGTACACAGAGGCTCTCTCTCTCTCTCTCTCTCTCTCTCTCTTTTTCCCCAGAAAAACCCCAGATTTTGGGCCCCGGCGGGGGGGCGGCATAGACCCGAGGTCTGACGGGTTAGAAGGCCCACCTCTGTATCGCCCAAAATTATATTTTATATATATATATATATATATATATATATATTATATATATATATATATATAAAATTATATATATATATACATATATATATATATATATATATATATATATATATATATATATATATATATATATATATATATATAAATATATATATATATATATATATTATATATATATATATATATATATATATATTTTTTTAAAAATATGTGTGTGTGTGTGTTGGTAGGGGGTGATGAAGTAAAGGGTGTGATAAAAAAAAGGTAGTTTTAAAAAGGGGGTTTTTTTCCCGGAAGGGGTTATAAGAAGGCGGGTTTGGAGTAAAAAAGGTGGGGTGGTGGAGAATTAAAAGGGGGCAGATGATAAGTGGGAGGCACTGTAAAAGTTTTTTTAAATGAAAAAAAAAAATTTGGGTGGAAAAAAGGGGGAAAGAAACCCCTAGGGAAAATAGGGTTTGTCGTTAAAAACAGAGTGGGGGATTTAAAAGTAGATGGGAGATGGAGGTATTGGGTAGATGGCGAGAATATTTTGAGGAACTTTTAAATTTTAAAAGGAAGAAACAGAAGCAGTAATTTTTTTCGACCAGGGGGGTTCCATCTTTTGGGGTTGAAAAACCAGAATGTAAGTGTGGGGGGTACGTGGGCTTAAAATAAAGAAAAGGAAAAGCTGGAACTGATGGGATCATGACAGAAATTTTAAAAAGGGGAAGAGAGGGATAAAAATGGGGTTGGTTTGGTACTTTTTTTTTAATAAATTTTAAAAAGGGGAAATTCCCGGGGAATTGGGAGCATTTGCCCCCTTTATAAAAAGGGAAAAGGGGGGAAAAAAGGGCTTAAAAATGGGGAAAAAATTTTACGGGTATACCGGGAAAAGTGTACGGTAGGGTTAAAATTTGGGAAAGAATTAGAGGTAAGACGGAATGTAGGATTGCGGATGAGAAAGGGGGAGGTTTCAGAGTGGGTAGGGGATTTTAGATCAAGTTTTTTACTTTTGGAAGCATATAGGGAACAGTATTTAGATGGGGTGGGGAATTTTTTATTGCTTTTTATATTTGAAAGGGCATATGATAAAATTGGATGGAGGAGCAATGGGAGTTTTAAAAATTATGGAATGGGTGGTAAGTTTTAAATGTTAAAGGGGTTTTATGAGGATAGGGGGTCAGGTTGGGGTTTTTAAAGAAGGGGGGCTATTTTGGAAAAGGTAGGTCTTAAAAGGGATTTGAAATTTCACCATGGTTGTTTAATATATTTATAGATGGGGTTGAAAAGGGGAAGTAAATTTTATTTGGGGAAGAGGGGGGGGATTTTTTGGGAAAATAAAATTTAAAATTAAAAGCACAGTTCTTTTGCTGATGATACGGGCTTATGGGGGTTAAAAGAAAAATTGAAAAGGTTAGTGGGGGTTTTGGGAATGTGTGAAAAGGTGAAAGTTGAAAGTGAACAAAAAGAGTAAGGAGTTTGGGGTTTAAAATTTTAATTTAGATAAAGAAAAATTGGATATAAAATTTGGGGGAGGGGGGTATGGAAAAGGGGAATGTTTTCAGAGGGAGGAGTTGACGTGCCCGGCGGATGGTTTATAAAGGGATGGGGTTAATCATTAGAATTGAGGGGAAAAAAGGTAATTTTTGGGGGTTTTGGGGATCAAAACTTTGGGGGCAAAGGGGGAATGTAAAGTATGTGTTAAAAACTCTTTTGGGGTGAAGCTTGGGTGGTAAATGCACCCGGAGGAGACGGTTGGGGGTGGAGATGCCCTTTTGGGCAATTTTGGTGTAAATATTATGAAAAATTCGGGTGTAAATTAGGAGAAGGTGGGGAGTTAAAAGTATTGCCCAGAGGGGAAGGGGGTTGGGGGGTTTTGGCCCCATTTTAAGAATGGATAAAAGGGAAAAAGAATAAATAAAACATAAAAATCAGGGGGGAAAGGGCCCAGGGTAGGGGTCGTCCTCAAAAAGGTTTGGAGGGTAAAGGAGGTTTTTGTGGGAAAGGGCTTGGATTTCCCAAAAGAAGCGTGCGGGGAGCGTGTTAGATAGGGAATGGGGACGGAAAGGTACTTGGGGCCTGACGGTCTGTTGGAGTGTGAGCAGGGTAATATTTGTGAAGGGTTCCCGGAAAAAGGTTATTTTCATATAGTCGGACTTAGGGCCCGGAAATGGGGGGTACAATGCCGCACTTTAAAAGGAGGGTTTTGGGGTATTGGCAGTTTGGAGGGGAAAATTTGTGTATCTTTATTGTGTATGGGTTCTAGACCGGTATTCTGTTTCTGCAAAAAAAGTGATGGGGTTCGAATGTGGGGAAAGTGTTGGGAAAGTTTATGAAAATATTTTCTTTTTTGGGGGTTTTCTTTCTTTTTTTGGGCACCCCCCTTTTAATTTGGGGGACAAAAAACTTTTGAATATATATATATATATATATATATATATATATATATATATATATATATATATATATATATATATATATATATATATATATATATATACAAAAACAAAAATTGGGAAAAAGGGGGAAATTCCAAGGCCCTTTTGTGACTACTCCCTTGTCATAGTTCATAAAGGTAGTAAAAATTAAAATTCCTTTTTTAAATGGTTTTTTTATATTTTAAAAACACCTGTTTACTGTGATCTTTTGCATATTTTATGCACATATATATATATATATATATATATATATATATATATATATATATATAAAATATATATATATATATATATATACATATATACATTGAAATCTGACTGGAAAGACGCAATATTAAATGAAATATTACCACTACCACTACTGCAATTAACTACTTTTATTACAATCACTACCATTTTCCCCCGCTTCACTCTTACTGCTGGCACTACTAACCCCCCTTTTCTCCTGCTCTTACTGTACCCTTTAAATTCCCGCAAGTGCACATCTAAATAACGGACCTCCCTCTTACTTTTGGGTTGAACATGGCTCCTTTTCCCCTCCCCGTGGGGCTGGAAAACCCCCTTTTCGGGTTTTTGTGCTCCCATGATTTAAAAAATAGCAAACCCTTTCAGTAATATTTTCTCGGGGAAAATCGGGGTCACGGGCTCCCCGGGCCAAAACTGGGGAAAGGGTACAAATTTTAAAATTTTTTTTAAATGATTCGCGTACTGGGGTGAACGTCTCCCTGGGACTGCTCAAAACCTCATTTAAAAATATCAGGCTATTTTTTTTAAATTTTTAAAGTTAAACATGTTTTTTATAGGGGGTATACCCAAAATTTCCTAAACTAACTTTAAATAGAAAAATAAATAATTTTTAATTTTCGGGGACGTTCGGGAAAAAGACATTTTATAATTAAAAAAAAAGCGTAGTTTAAAAGGGGCATGAAACCCTATGAAGTCTGGCAACGACGGGAACAAACATGAAAAAAAAAGATGGTCATAAGTAACAGCAGCCCGAGGGGTTCAAAGATTGGGGAACATTAGCAAGGGAGCAACCATGAAGGTTCAAAAAAAGGGCCAAAAGGGAAAAGCGGCCCTGGGGGGTTCCGGGTCGGGAACCCGGGGGCAGCAGCAACTATAAGAAGTACATAGATAGTCACCAACAGCAGCAGCAAGAGTGGAAAGTACAAATATTGGCAACTGAATGCGCAGCAAAAGGGCTCATCGGGGAAACAAAATCAGTACCACCCCGCACATTACCACAGGCGGAAAGGGCCCCGGGGGAACGCCCCGGATCATCGGCTCCGGGGGTTGATCCATCCCAACCCCCCGTCCCAAAATCAACTCATTTTGTTAATCCTGGAACCAAAATTTCCCGGGCCACTTTGTTTATCGGTTGATATTATAATGCTCGGTGCCTGTTATCTCACCCAGAGTAGCGATTGCATTCAATTTGGTTCAAATGCAAATGACCATATATCCCTTGTATAAGTATTAACATTGCCACCTTTGAGAGGCAATTATTATACTCGAATGAAGGGAGCCAAGAAAAACCACAATTTCCCTAAATAAGAAGCACTTAAGTTTACGGGTCCCCAAAAATTGAATCAGGGGCAATATTACAGGTTCTTCCCCCCATAATTTTAATATCACATTGAATTTTTTTATTTTTTTTTAAGCTGAGTTTTCATGTAAAGGGCCAAGCAAAATCTTAGAAGATGGTGGGCCAGATTTGGTGAACTAGAGGCGGGTTGGACCAAAAGTGGGTTTGGGAAAAGAATGAATGGAATTAAAATTAAACTCAAGAGTTGGGATGCCCAAAAAAGGGGGAAAAAAATCAATTAAAAAATTAAAAAAATATCCAAAAAATGAATTTAAAAAGATTTTATTTGCTTTTTTAGGGGCATTTTGGGGCTCAGTACTCCAAACCCCCTTCCATCTTCCAATCAGTTCTTTCTTTCCCCTCCTTTCGGGAAGTCTTTTAAACTTTTCCATTTCTCTTTGTCCCTCTCCTCCCTTTCAATCCCCCTTCCCCCCTGCCTCAGGGTTTCCGCATTCTCCCCTTCTCTCTCTCTCTCTCTCTCCCCATACCCTTTTTTCCTCATCCATTGGGTCCCTTTTCTCCCCACCCCCCCAGTTCCCCAGCTCTCCATCTACTCTTCCTAATCATTTTTTTTCCCCCCCATGTTTCTCCCTTTTTTTATTCCCTCTACTATTCTTCTCCCCTTTTTTCTCCACTTTCCTTCCTCCACTTTCTCTTCTTTTCCCCTTCCCCCCCTTTTTCCTCTTTTTCCCCTCTCTAATCATTCCCCGTTCCTATCTCCTCTACACATAAACGACATTAAGACCAAAATAGCTCCATAGAATAAATTGTAAACTAAAAAAAAGAAAAAAAAAAACTGAGCTGAAAACCAAAAAAAGAACCCAAAAAAAACACAAAAGGAAATGGGCAGCTCAGGGAGGCATAAATCTCCCCTTGTATCTACAAATAAAAACCAAAATTTTAAAATTCCAACTAACAGACTTAATTTTTTTGATAAAAAAAAAATTGGTGAATAATCTTTTATTAGGACAAAAGTTTCACCCCAACAGAGTAAAAAGTTAGTCTTCAAAAAAAGCCTCTTCGAACGCGTCTTTCATTATTTCCCAATACGCCATCCGGGGTACTAAAACTGGCCCCCAAAAATATTATATAAATTTCAATCACTGCTTCATCAGGCCCCGGATTAACTACGCTAAATAAATTTATCGGAACCCAGGGCCCCCACAGAAAAGGTTTTGGGCGTGTTTCCCTTTAAAGTCCCAAATTTTATTTCCCCTTGGCCCAAGATCTCCGGATAACGTGGTCCATTCTGGCATTTTTCCAAAAGGGCGTAAATCCTTGTTTTATGTGGGTTAAAAGGTTTTCGTTATACAACCGAAATTTATCCCGATCAGGTTTATGTTACTGACAATTTCCCAAAAAAGGGTAAAATATGACCCCAAAACAATACACTGCAACATTTAAATGGCTTTTTTTACGGGTTTTGATTACTGGTTGGGGTGTTTTACCCCACTATAAATTTGGGGTTTTTAAACAATTTAAAAGGAATTTAAAATGGGGAGAGGAAAACAGGATGGGGGGGAGAGGTTATTTTTTTCGTCCCAAAAAACAAAAAATTTTTCCCGATGTGGAATTTTTCTATGGCTAGCCACTCCGGGGAGCGATCCTTGATCGAAGGGGCCCCCCGGGTCATTTAACCCCACCTTTCCCCCCTTTCAAAACAGGGGTCCAAACTGCGGAAATTTTAGGCTGCCCTTTCCCCCTTTGGATCCAAAACCCCGCATGATATTCCTTGGGGCTGGATCCAATTTTGGGAATTTAAAAATAAAAATAATAATTATAAAAAATCCCACAAACTAATAATAATCTAGGGTTTTGGGGGGTTTTGGGAAAAAGTGCATTGGTTTCTTCCGTGATGCTGTTCTGTGTCTCCCTTGAATCCTTGCTGTTTGGGCCTTGTCTTTTTTTTCACCCTCCGGGTGAGGGGCTGTGTCTTTTTTAACGTTCTTGATGCGGTGCTTTTTGTTTTTCCCCTCCAAAAGCGGGAATGTTCTTTTTCACCAAATTTTTGGGTTATTCTTTTTCACTGTCCTTGATTCGGGCCCGTCTTTTTTTCTCCTTGGTACGATCCTTTTTTACCTCCTTGCCAGTCAGTATCTTTTTTCCCCCAAAGGGGGTCCTTGTCTTTTACCTACTTTTTCCCTCCCCCTTTTCTTTCCCTTTGGGTTTTTTCAAAGCGGGCCTTTTCCGGTAAAGGGTTTTTACTCACCTAGTTGAGGTTTAAGGGGGCCAGGGCAAAACCCCCCCCATTCTTCACTGATGCTCTGGTCCCCCCTCCTGGGTGAAACTTTTTACCTCTGCTTAAACTATGTTGGAAACCCTCCTCCACTACATCCTTTAAAAAATTTCCCCTTTCTGACTATTTTGGCTGAAGAAATCTTCCTAACATCCCTTTTGATTCATCTGTTCTTCAACCCCCTGTTCCCCTTGTTACTGTGTCCCAAACTCTGGAACATCCCGTCTTTTACCTTTTCTTCCCCCCTCAGTATTTTTTATTGGGGGTCCTTTCCCCCTATCTCTCCCTTTCCTCCAGTTCTAGGGTTGGGTTTCCCTTAACCTCTCCTCTGGGGCATACCTCTTAGCCTGGGACTAGTCTTTTTTTGCAAACCTTTGCACTTTCTCTAGTTTTTGTGCCAGCTGGGTGTGGGTTAAGCTGGTGCCCATGCTCCCAAAATGGGCCCAACATTAAATTTTTGGGGCCCGGGAAAGTTCCTTTTAAAATGTCGGTGCGTTCGGGGGTTTTCTGGGCGCCCATATGCTGCAGCAGTTATTTGGTTGTTGCGCTTCAGGAGATGTGCCTGGTGTTATACTCACCCCAAGATCTTTTCCTTGAGTGAGGTTTTTTAGTCTCTGACCCCCAGACCCTTTCTCCGTCTGCGGCCTTCTTTGCCCCTTCCCCCAAACTTCATGACTTTTTCACTTGGTGGGGTTGAACTCCAGGAGCCAATTGCCGGGGGCCGGGGCCAGCCGCCCGATCCTTTTAGTTCTCCTGGTCTTTGATCAGTGTTTTTTCATCAACTTCCCCCTCATCACCCGAGCAGGGAAACCCCAAGTCTATTCCTTCCCCTCATGTACGTTCAAATGCCCAAAACCCGCTGGTCTGGGGGGCCCCCGCAGGACCCTGGTCACGGGGGCCCTGACACCTCCCAAAGTACCATGACTCCTGCTGTCTTTGAAAAAAGTTTCCTGATCCCTTTAAATGCCCCCTTTCCCTTTTTCCCTCTTGGTCCTCCAGTTTTGCACCAATCTCTTGTGTGGAACTGTGTCAAACGCCTTCTTGCAGTAAAAAAAACAATCCCCCCCCCCCCTCTCTCTTGTTTTTACCCGTCCCATGTCCCTTTGAACTCCAGTAAGGGTTTTTGGGCACCGGGGTTTCCTCCCCAAAATATTTTCTTGTTTTTGAATCCCTTCCCCTTTCCCGGGTGTTCCACCACTCTTCTCCCGATAATCTTCTCCCCTGATTTTTTCATACTTCCCTGTCAGTGACACTGGTCTGTGGGTTTAAAAAGCATGTCTGTCCCTTTTTTTAAAAATTTGGGGCTAATTTTTCTTTATTACCTCAGGCAATTTCCCCGTTTCATGAATTTTTGAATATTGTTGTTGAGGGGGAAAACAAACGCCTCTCTCCCCCCTCAATTTCCCCGGGGGGATTTATTTTGGGTTTCCCTTTGAGGGATCCCGGGTCATGGGCCTCTTCACTTCTTCCCCATTTGTGCCTTTTGCATTTGGGGGTTTTACCCCTCTCCTCTTTTTGGAGGGCCCTTCTTCTCCTCTTGAACACTTCTTTGAATCTCTTGTTGGGTTCTTTAAAACTTAATTTTCTTGTTTTCCCCTCCTCCTTCCCTTTTGGGCCCGTTACCTGGTCCTTTACTGTTTTTTCCTCCTGATGGTTTGGGTGCCCGGTTTCCCGGTAAAAAGCTTTCCTTTTTATTCCCTTTTCATTTTCTTTGGGCCTCCTTCCATCTTTCATATTCGTTTCTGGGTCTCGACTTTTCCTTATTCCCCTGGGGGTTTTTTTTTTTTATATTTTTATTTAACCCCACTTTTTGGGTTTCCCCCCTGCCCCTTTTGGGGAAACCAGGGGAATTCCTTTTTTATTAATCCCGTTCCCCTTGGGGGACAAACCTCTCCTCAACCTCCTTGCATTTTGTTGCTACATATTCCATCATTTGATAACGGGTTCCCTGCCCGTTCTCTGTCCCACTAACCCCTTCAGGTAGTTCCCCCCATTCCTGTGTAGTCCCCCCTTTTTTTGTAGTTTTGTTTTTCGTCCTGGCCTTCCTGCTTCTCCCTCCACTTGGGCTCTCTGTGTATTCAGGCTTAAAAAACCCCATGTCCCCCTGGCCCAAGGGGGGCTTTCATATTGATGTCTCGATATCTGCACCAGTTCTGGGGCCCCCTTTTCCCCTCTCTCTTGTAGTGTCCCCTTTCTTTTTGGCCTAGAGTTTTCCCGTCCACCTCCATCATCTTAGCCCCCCATTTTTGGCCCCCATTTTGGGTCCAAGTTCTCCCAATCCCCATCTCCTTGTGGGTTTAAAATCCCCCTGATCCCGGAGCTTTGCCCTGCATGCATGAGCTCTTCTGGGCCCTCTGCCAAATTTTTCCGATCCCCTCTATTCTCTCTCTGCCCCCTTGCCTTGGCCTCCTGTTTTCTTTGGGGGGGTTTTTACATCCCGCCCATTCCCCTTGGGGCCTCCCGGTTTAATGTTCCCTTTTTTAATCCTTTCTTCTCCTTTCCCTCTCCCCGCTCATCAAAATTCCAGCGATTTTTGATCAGCAAATTTTTTCCTCCACCCCCTGTTCCCCCTGTCTTTCCCCCAGGATTTGGTTCCCTTGGAAAAGGGATTTTATCATACCTGTAAGCTTGGGTTTTTTGGGAAGCTATGATTTTCCCCTTTATGCTTCTTTGGCTCCCTTTCCTTCCACTCCTCCCCCTTATTTTTTTCCATCCCCGCGTTTTTTTACCCCTACCTTCCCGTTTTCCCTTTTCCCAAAACTGAGTTTTTTTGGGGCCTGGGGGGGTGGGGGCAATTGCCCCGTGGGATTCATAGCTCGGTGTTGGGTAGGCTGTGGGGGGTTTGGGTTGTAGTGTGTTTGGGATGGTGTGATAGGTTGTATGGTTCTGGGGTAGGGGTTTTGTCTTGCCCTTTTCTGTTCTGTTCTGCCCCTGTTTTCCCCCCTGGTTCCCTCCTTGTCTCTTTTCCCGGGTCCCCTTTTCCTTTTTTTTCCTCCCTCCCCAGCTGCTGTCTTTTTGATTTTTTCTGTTTTCTGTCTAGAACCCCTCTTGTTTCTCTTCCAGGTATTTCAATCTAGTTTCTCTTGGGGGATCCTGTTTCCCCTGTTTCCGTCCCGAGAATCAGCGTTGGGGCAGTTTCTCCCCCTTTAAAATACCCCTATTTTTGAAAAATTTCAATCTCGTCCATCTTTCCCCCTATTTCCCTGATGATTTTCTCAATCTCCTTTCTTTCTTCCTCTGCCTTTCCCGTGTGTGCCCCTTTTTCTCTCCTAAGCCCCTGGATAAACCTTTTATTTTGCCCCTTTTTTCCCATTGCCTCCCCTCGTGACTCTGGATCCTGCCTGTATGTGGTCCCCGTTTCCCCGTTTTCCCGTGGCTCTTGGTAAACCTTGTTGTTTCCTCAGCATTTGACCTATCACCCCTCCATCTGCAACCAGCTGATTTTCCCTTTCCTCCCCTTTGGGCCTCCTTGGAAAACTGATGGCCTTAGCATAATTCATAATTCCTTCCTTCCCTTTTTGGCCTCCAGCTTCGTATGCTTTTCTTCTCCCGAGTCACTGCCCCTGCCCAGCCCCAGCCCCCCTTTTTTTCCTTCTAGGCCCTTATCTTGGCTCGGGTTTTGACTTGTGCCTCCCAATTCTTTGTCTCCTTCTCCCAAACCCCTTTTTCCCAAATTTCCCCCAAAAAGGGTCTTTTCCCTTTTTTCAGAAAACCCCCTAATTTTCTCTCCACTCTTGTTTTCCCTCCTTTTCCTGCTCCTTTCCCTCCACTCCCCCTTTCCAAACCATTTCTCATCCCATCCTTGGTTCCCGAGTCCCCACCATTTTTTTTTTTTTTTTTTTTTTTTTTTGGGGGAGAGAGGGAAGGGAGGGGGGGAGGGGAAGGGGGAAAGGGGTGGGGGGACAGTTAGAGGAAAGGGGAAAAAGGGGACGAGAGGCAAAAAGAGAGAGCAAGAGAGAGAGAGAGAGAGAGAGGGAGAGAGAGAGAGAGGGAGAGAGAGAAAGAGAGGGAAAAGAGGGGGAAGGGGGGAGAGGGGGGAGAGGAGGGAAAGGGAAGGGGGAGATGGGGGCGGGGGGGAGGGGCTAAAAAAAGGGGGGGGGACTGAGGATGGGGGAGAGGTGGGGGGGAAAGGGGGGGGAGAGATAATGGGGGGGGACAGATGTTAGAAGGGGGGAGATGTTAGAGGGGGGTGTTAGAGGGTAAGAGAAGTTGGGAGAGATGGGAGGAGGGAAGAGAGATAGGTAGAGAGAGATATAGGTAAAAGTGAGAGAGGGGAGAAGGAAAATCTATTTGGGTAGAAGAGGGGGGGGAGAAAGGTTCCCGATGGTCAGTTCACAGGACGGGGGAAATCCCTTTATGTGTGTTTGCCCCCTTTTTAACACAAGTGCCCTTTTTCCTTTTGTGTATTTTATGTTTTATGTGTGTAATTTTGTGTGTGTGTGTGTACATTGTGTGTGTGTGTTATGTGTTTAAAATTTTTAATTAAAATTTCATTTTTGTGTGTGTGTGTGGTTTTGTGTATATTTTTGTGTATTTATTTTATGTTGTGTGTGTATGTGTATGTGTGTGTGTGTGTGTGTGTGTGTGTGTGTTTTGTTATGTGTGTATGTGTGTGTATGTGTGTGTGTGTGTTGTGTGTGTTTTAAAGGGTTTTTGTATTTTGTGTATTGTATTTTGTTGTGCGTGTTGTTGCGTGTGTTGTGTGTGTGTGTGTTTGTGTGTTGTGTGTGTGTGTGTGTGTGTACGCACCTTTTGTCTCACCTTTTTGGTTTTTGGGGGGCAGGGCTGGGTCCCCCCCCTTTTTCCCTTGCTCCTGGGGCCCCTCTCTCCCCCTCCAAGGCTTTTCAAACCTCGTCTTAAAACTGTGTATGGGTTCCCTGCCTCCCACGTCATTTCTAGGCCCATTCCCCTTTCCCACAACTCTATGACTGAAGAAAAACTTCCTACTATTTTCTCCAATCATTTGTGTCTTCAACCCCAAATTTTGGCCCCTTTTTTCTGTGTCCCCCCCCCTGGAACATCCCGTCTTTTACCTTTCTTTCCAATTTTTTATATCGTTATCTTTTTCTCCCCCGACCCTCCTGTCCTCCCGTGTCCCCTAAAGGGCCATTTCCCTTAATCTTTTTTCTTTGGACATTTCCCCCTTAAACTCTGGAACTAACCTTGTCCCAAACCTTTGTACTTTCTCTAGTTTCTTGGCGTGCTTTATCAAATTTCGGGGTTTCCCAAAAAAGGTCTGCATCTCCCGTATTTCCGCATACACGGGGCGGGGCTTGAATGATTCCTTTCTAAGGTATCGGAATCTGTTCTCAAATTTGCCAGGCGCCCCTAAAACTGCAAAAATTATCGTTGATGTGTCTTCCAGAAATGCTCAATGTTATACTCACCCCAAAATCCTTTTTCCCTTTAGTGGGTTTTATCTTTGGGCCCCCCTAGCCTATACTCTGTCTGTGGTCTTTGTGCCCTTCCCCCATCTTCATGACTTTTCATTTGGGGGTTAAATTCGAAACCATTTTTCTGGACCAATTTAGTCTTTTCAAATCTCTTTGAATCCCCTTTTGGGCCTCATCAGAAACAGATTTAATTCTCCTCATTAACTTCCCCTCATCTGCAAACGGGGGCATTTCCAAGGGCCCCCCCTTCCGTCATGTCGTTCACCCCCTTCAATGCCTTTTTTTCTGGGACCCCCTTTGGGGTTCTCCATCCCAAAAATTTTTAATAAATTCGTTGCCTCGTTGTTTTCCTCCCTTTAGGTATTCTCCCGATCCATTGCAGTGCCCCTTTCCCGTTATATGCGCCTGATGTCTAGCTTCTGCCCGTGTGTGTGTGTGTGTGTGTGTGTTTTTTCCCCCCTTCCCAAATATTCCTGCTAATAAATCCGGGAGATACCCGTAATTCTAAAACCACCAATGCATTTTAAAATTATCGATTCGCTTCAAAATTCAGAAAATAGCTAGGTTTGTAAAATTTAGCTTATCTCCCCCAAGTTCTGACATATCCCCCACTACCGCTTTAAAACCCCATTCCTCTTCATTTTTTCCTTTTTGGTAATGGCTTGGGGGGTGGTACCAGTATCTAACAGTGATGCAGGACCAGACTCAATCTTTGAATATAAACCCCCAATTTGGGAAAACTTGGGTGGCGGGGGATGACAAATTGCCAGAAGCTATTTCGTAGCGGGCTTTCATAAAAATTTCTCCCTTTTTTTAACTCCTTCACCGGATTTTTAAAACATATATCTCTTTCATCCCCGTTCCTCAAGTGTTTCACTTTTTTTTACTTATTACAGAATACCCCTTCCCTTTTGGGGTTAATTTATAAAATTTTTAAATTTTACAAACTTGTAGTCCCGCTTAAGGTGACCACCCTTTGTTTATTATTTTATTTTCTTTCTCCTTTTTGCCTATTCTTTTTCCCCTCCCTTACGGTTTCCCCTTTTTACTTATTAACCAAAATTAAATTTTTGATCACCCCCTTTTCCCCCTCACCCTTGATATTTTTATGTTTGTATCTGTGTGGGAGCAATTTCCCAAAGAAACCACAACGGGTTTTGGGACTTTTAAAAAAAAACTGAAATTTGGTTTCCCCTCCCAATTTTTTAACTAAAAACTTTTGGTTTTTCATCTGGTTTGTTCCCGTTTTTCCTGGGTTTAAATTTCTGCTGGGGGGTTTTGCCCCTCAAAAAACGAAGGGTTTTCAGGTTTTTTTTATCTACCTTTTGTGTGTGTGTGTGTGTGTTGTGTGTGTGTGTGTGTGTGTGTGTGTGTGCGTATCCCCTAATTTTAGTTTTTGGGGGTTTTGGGGAAACTCCGGCCCCCCTCTTCAATCGCTATTAGGTGTGTGTATTTTTCTGTACTCAGTCACCCATAATTAATTTTTTTTGACAGGGGTTTTGTTTGTGTGTGTGTGTGTGTGTATGTGTGGGGTGTCTCACCCATTTTGGTTTCAGGGTCAGTCCGGGTCCCGGCCCCCCCCCTTCCTTTATTCTGTGTGTGTGTATGTGTGTGGTTTGTACGTGTGTGGGTTTTCTGTATAGTACTTTAAAGTTGCAGGCGTTGAGTCACAGCTGTGTGTGTGTGTTCTTGATTGCAATCGTCTTGGGAGCAAAACAAAGTAAATAACTTCCAGTGACAAGGAAAATAAATTATTTTTTCCTAATACGAAATATATAATTTTTGTTAAGTTTTGTAGAGCTAATTCTTCTCGTTTTGCGTGATCATGACAAGAGTTACTTAAATAATTTATTTCGCTTTAAACCTTTTCGATATTCCTTATTTATTTTTACAGTTATTTTCAAATAGAAATAACAAGGACTACTCAATGTGATAGTGAATTATAGTCGAAAATTATTCCGAGAAGAACTCGACCGGATTATAAACAAAGTTGACGTAGAAATGGATGCTGTAAGCAAATAACTGAGAAAATTAAGAATACTCGAGTAAGATGTAGTATCATGAAGCAATGTTATGGAATTTTCACGCTGAATATGTAATCGGTGTATATCAATATAGCCAACAATATTGTTATGATAAAATCTTGAACCTTGAGCGAGAAATTACCTCGACTTGAGGAGAATGTGACGTATATTGTACACCTGCTACATACCTCTGGGAAGTGTGAAGTTTTAAACATTTCCTTGAGAAAAGGAGACTAGATGGCTTATCGCTTTGGAGGGGAACACCTCAGTGAATCACACAGAGAAAAAATGTCTGGGTGTAGACAGGACACTGAACGTGGTTACAGGAAAAAACACTTACAGGATAACACCAATAACAGAAGTCTGGTTCGGAAAACAAGGATAGCCTTAAGGAATATAATGAAGTAACTTTTCTAACTAGATATGTGACTAATACTAGAGTACACAGAGCCACCAGGAAACTTCCCACACATAGCAAAAGAATAGTTTGAAAATGTGTCAGAACATTTCTCCAAACTTGTACTAAAACAATGACGAATGATCTAAGGCGATACACGGCACGACTTACAACTCAAATCACTAGACGACCGTAAATCTAAAAATGTGGTAACATGATCAAGACATTCAATATACAGTGCAGTTGGGCACAGACAGGAATAGGCACTTTGTCAGGTGAAGGTCGAGAATGAGGGAATACTGATGTAAGCTGAATACTCAGCATTAGTCAAAAAACGTTAGAAACATTTATTCATCATAAGAGCAGTAAAGAAGTGGAACGAGTGAACAGCCACACACTAGATGCTGACTTAATACCCGGAATGAAACGCTGATTTATACGAATGAAATACTGATTCAGACATTGATTTAAACACTAATACAAAACAGCTAAATTATGACAGTGAATTGACAGTTGAGAGTTTGACCGAAAAACAGATCAAAATAAAATAAATAAATTCTAACTCACACACGTACAAGAGTACATATAGAGTGTGGGTCCTGGTCCCAACTCCCCATACACTACTGGCTTCACTCTCTCCTTGCTTCGTGAGCTTATCATACCTATTCTTAAAACCATTTATGGATCCCGCCTCAGTGTCATTATAATATCTGATGACTCTAAAGTCATCAGAGATTATAACATCCATGTGACTCATCTCTCTTTTTAAGTCCCAGTTCTTTCCTCTTGTAACCGACATCCGCCCCTCAGACTCGTTCTGTCTATTTTATCAATTCCTCTCAGCATCTTGTACATAGTAATAATGTCACCTGTTGTCCATCTGTCCTCTAATGTCGTTAGCTTCAGTTCTTCTAGCCTCTCTACATTGCTCCTGTCCCTTCAGCTCTGAGACTAGTTTCTTTGCAAATAATTTTTTCCAGCTTCCTTACATTCTTTATTAAATGCGGTTCCATACCGGAGCTGTATACTCCAAAATGGGCCTGGCACATGCCGTGACGTATGTGTGATATGTGTGTGTTTTACAGTATATGTATTTAGCTAGGTGAGCACAAATAGATTTGCTAGGTAACTGCACACACATGCGTACACATATTGGTCGTCGCTACAACCTCAACTTTTCACAAAACTCGAGCCAAATAAGTGAATCGAAGCTTTGAACCCTGTGATTGCATCACGACTTGTGCCCGACCCTGACGCGTTGAATAACAGGTCCACAAGTGAAGAATTGGTGATCATATCTCTTCAACATCCACTTTCTTCCATTTGTTTATCTTTATTTTATTATAAACCCTAAAATGACGACAAAACATCCTTTTAGTTAATACTTGCTCATGAGCATTTGATATAAATTTATTTTTAAAAGGTATTTTCCGCTTGTTACAAATTGTTAGGAGTGTGAGAGTTGATGCATATAAAAGATACACTTGTTATCCTCACCAGCTGGTAATTACAGAGGGAGGCTAATTTTAGCTTCACCTCTGATGACCTGTGAATTTTAAGTAGTTTGTGTGGATGTGCTGCTTGGTCAGTGGTGTATGTGTGTACGGGATAGGTAATATCCGTGTGTATGTGTGTGTACTCACCTATTTGTACTCACCTCATTGTGGTTGCCGGAGTGGGTTCGTAGCTTGTGTGTGTATGAGAGAGATACAAAACACACGTGGCTTCACGTTATGCGTCCTTGTCGACAAGTTAAGGAATACGATTCCGCTATACAGTTTGGACTGGGAAACCAGTTGGACACTAGTTTCCAATTTCAAGCCAGTTCCTTATATGAAAACTGAGCATTATTATCTTCTCACTTTCTTCCATATTGAACAATCTTATGGCCTCATAAATGAAAAGGGAAAAATTTCGCTGTTGCAATAATAGAGAAAACTAGTGGTGATAATCGCAAGAAAAATTTATGTCTCTCCTACCTCTCACAAAATGGGTGGGATAGTTTTTCCATAAGAGTTTGATAGGGCAGACAAAGACAATCTGAGAAACGGGGATCAGGGACAACAGGACATAAAAGGAATTTTATGACACAGATGAGCCATAGATGGGTTAGGAAATAATTCTTCAGCCTCAGAGTGATCGGGAAATGCATATTATGGAAGCAAAAAATAAATATTACACAGTTTTACGGATAGATGCTGCATTGTTACAAGGTAAGATCGTACGTAGATAAAGTGGTGGAGACCAGGAAAAAGAGATCAATACCGCAGCCACAGTTATGAATACATACACACACACACACACACACACACACACACACACACACACACACACACACACACACACACACACACACACACACAGACACACACACACACACACACACACACACACACACACACACACACACACACACACACACACACACACACACACACACACACACACACACACACACACACACACACACACACACACACGCACACACACACACACACACACACACACACACACCCGTGCAAGCGTGTTAAACCATGAAAGGTAAAAAAAAAAAGATTACCTAGGAAAATCATTAGGGTCTTTTCTGAATGACCTCTGACCTTCACCCGTGCAAAAAAAAATGGCTTTCTCCATATACCGTGTTTACTCCAAGGCGCCAAAAACACTAATATATATATATATATATATATATATATATATATATATATATATATATATATATATATATATATATATATATATATATATATATATATATATATACATGTCGTGCCGAATAGGCAGAACTTGCGATCTTGGCTTAAATAGCAACGCTCATCTTGCCATATAGGACAAGCGAAAATTTGTGTATGCAATAATTTCACCAAAATCATTCTGAACCTACCGAAAAAAAAAATTCACTGCGCTTGTTTAGTATTAAATTATTGTAAACAAATCTAAAATATATTTAGTTGAGTTAGGCTAAAATAAATTGCTCTTGTTATAATAAGGTTAGGTAAGTTTTCTAAGATTCTTTTGGTGCAAAATTAAAACTTTTACATTAACATTAATGAAAAAAATATATCTTTAAACGTATAAGAGAAAATTTCAGAAAGGACTTAATTTTAAATGAGTTCTTGCTAATTGACCAGTTTTACATATTCGGCACGACATATATATATATATATATATATATATATATATATATATATATATATATATATATATATATATATATATATATATATATATATATATATATATATATATATATATATATATATATATATATATATATATATATATATATATATATATATATATATATATATATATAATATTATTTTTGTTTAAGGTGCTCGATTCTTGGCGAGAGTTTAGCTGGATCATAATACACTGTTTTTACATCCTTGCAACAATTTTGCGATTGCTTCTCTCTAATTTTCCACAATTTCATCGGCTGGAAATTCCCCCCAAGGAAATATAGGAAGGGTGTAATGTGGCTGAGTGTCAATAATGTTTTTGTATGTTTCGTAAATGGAAACCTTTAAATTGTGGTGATTTTATTTCCTCCTTCCTGCAAATTGTCTGTAATTGTTCAGAAGGATTGAACATAGTGAAGTGATAAGAACTGAACCAGCTGTCTGGTAGTCCTAGAATTTATAAGTTAAAAATGCAAATCGAGAGTTTCCCTTTCTTTGTCTGTCTCTCATTTATCATTTGTCATTTTCTGTCGAAACTGCATACTAAACTTCCGTTTACAAGCCGGTCGTCTTAGTTAACTGTACCACAAAGAACCTCGGGAATTTTCGGTCTACGACTCAATAACACGATTTTTTTTTCTGGGGCAATCACAAACATTCCCAGTAAATCTGATTCCGTTGTGAAGATGACTAAAGCTCCGGAATGGAAATTATAGTAATGCCAAATCGCGGGTTAGATCCTCATTCACTCCATGTTAATTGTTACATTCGTTTATGGCGATATTCCAGCTTATATTGTTATTAATTTATTGGCTGGGTTTTTAGTCACATAGTAATCCGTTCAATAGTTCATTGAAAGAATGTCCAACTAGTCAGTACTAAAATAATCATCTCCTCAACTGAAGGTCATAGATTTGGCGTCTCTGTTTTGATAACCTGACTCTCTTCCACGCGAAGCTTATGATAACATAATTAGTGATTGCAACATGAGGGACTGGAAGGAAATTAGTATTTGCACAAGTGAATTGCATTTATATATTCATTAACGTCTTGTTCATTTCTTCTTTCTTTCAACACACCAGCCGTATCCCACCAAGGCAGGGTGGCCCAAAAAGAAAAACGAAAGTTCCTCTTTTTAAATTTAGTAATTTATACAGGAGAAGGGGTTACTAGCCCCTTGCTCCCGGCATTTTAGTCGCCTCTTACGACACGCATGGCTTACGGAGGAAGAATTCTGTTCCACTTCCCCATGCTACGAGATCAAAAAAAAAAAAAAGAAAATATGATTCCGCACATGTATATTTGTTCATTCACAAACCATCAAATGCGTTGTTATTTACGTAAAAATTCCTTCATGTGAAAACTCACACATGCACATATCCATGAGGATATATTTAAAATTGTTAAAACTGGCTTAAGTACATGAATTCAGTCATGCTAATTATATATTTATATATTCTTTAACACGTTGGTCGTTCCTCAGGCAGGGTGAGATCCAGCTGAAACTTAATACCCACAAAACTAAGATTGTAACTGCGTAATTACAGGTAGGTGATTACCACACATACACACACACACACACACACACACACACACACACACATACACACACACACATACACACACACACACACACTCTCACACACACACACACACACACACACACACACACACACACACACACACACACACACACACACTCACAAACACACACACTCACACACACAGAATGTTCCAGTGATGGGACACAGCAACAAGGGGACACAGTTGGAAATTGAAGACACAGATGAATCACAGGGATGTTAGGAAGTATTTCTTCAGTCAGAGAGTAGTCAGGAAGTGAAATAATTTGGGAAACGATGTAGTGGAAGCAGGATACATTCATAGCTTTAAGCAGAGGTATGATAAAGCTCATGGTGCAGGGAAAGTGACGCAGTAGCGGCCAGTGAAGAGGCGGGGCCAGGAGCTATGACTCGACCTCTGCAACCACAACTAAGTGAGTACAACTAGGTGAGTACACACTTGTATCCTTGACTCGGGCTCAGCATTAAGCGAAACGTTTTTCATTATAAACTTGCCCTACACCTGTCTTTTCTTTCTAAGATCTCTTCTCCCATTACCTCCACATGTATCAGCTCAGCTTCCACCAGTATATTCATGTCTGAGGAACCCCCGCACCACGTCTGACATAGCTGAGTGGTCGCATTCCAGGCTTTGATTCCCGTAAGGCGATTAAACCTCCATATAAAATAAATATTTATCTTGTTTTGCCACGAATAACCCAAATTTATTTAGCTCTTTATAGAATCCAGTCCATTACAAAGCAATAGATTTTCAGATTATGAGCCTCAAATCTCCGTATGTTGCATCTGTGGGCTGTACCCTTCCTCCTTCCCTTCCTTTCTGTATATTATTAATGAATCCGCCCCAGAACGACTGAATGTATTGTCTGCACAATTATCAACCTGACCTTATGTATTATCAATGCATCCACGTCTCTGTATATCGGATGTAAGACCAAGGCAATCATTCATTGTGGTATTTCATAAAACTAATTATTATTATTATTATTATCAGAATTAGTATTAGTATTACTGTAATTATTATTTTTATAGAATTATTATTATAGTTATTATTATTATTATTTTTGTTGTTGTAATTATTATTATTATTATTATCATTGTTAATATTATTATTGTTGTAATTATTATTATTATTATTATTATTATTATTATTATTATAATTATTATTATTATTATTATTCATGGGTCCCCAAGGGTCACAGAGTACTGTGCAAAGGACCAAAGTAGCCCAAGGAGATAACTCAAATTCCTTGATTCAAGGAATCAAGGCACCCCCCCCCAATCCCCCTGAAGCCTCCGTATACCCAGGCACTGTACCTGACCGATGACTCCGACTCATTCTCCAGGGAGTTATCTCAGGCAGTGGGTCACGCGCGTTAGATTTATGAATCTTTGTTTACTCCCAGTCAATCTTCCCACCAAAAAACAGATAATGAACGATGGCGCGTTTTAGAGACGTTTTAGTTGCTTTTTAGCGTTTTTTGTGTGCTTTTTTTTCAAATATCTCGAAGGCCGTCATTTAGGCTAGGTTATGTTAGGTTAGGGTAGATTAGATTAGATTAGAGTAGATTAGGATAGGATAGGTTAGGTTAGGTTAGGTTAGGGAAGATTAGGATAGGATATGTTAGGTTAGGTTAGGTTAGGGTTGATTAGGTTAGGTTAGGTTAGGTTAGGTTTGGTTAAGTTAGATTAGGGTTGATTAGGTTAGGTTAAGGTAGATTAGGCTAGGATAGGTTAGGTTAGATTAGGGTAGAATAGGTTAGGTTAGGGTAGGTTTAGAGAAGATTAGGTTAGATTAAAATAGACTCATTTTCTTAACACAAATCAACAAATTATAACACCCCATAACGCTATTATATAAAATATTACGTAGAGCAATTATTTTTTTTTTCAAATGTAAACAGAAAAACGGGAGCATATTGAGCGCCCTCTGCAATGCACAGCGAGGTAATAATTACTTAAGTATCGTGGAACAGTTTCCCATTCCACTGTCTTAGCCACAGTGAAATACTGACTTTGCTCAAGAGAATGGGCTACATGTGGTCACTGAGCAGTGACTATCACGTTGCAATTGCTGGTGATTACACGCAAATCATGGTGTTTAGAAACAAGTTCTTCTGGTGACTGATAGCGAACCTGGCGTTCAAAAGCAAGTCCTGGTGATTAGGAAAAAAAATATAGTGATGAGAAACAAATCCTGGTGATCAGAAGCAAATTCTTGTGATGAAAAGCAAATCCTGATGATTAAAAGCAAATTCTAGTAATGATCCTGGTGATTTAAAGCAAATTCTAGTAATGAAAAGCAAATCCTGGTGATTAAAAGCAAATTCTAGTAATGAAAAACAAATCCTGGTGATTAAAAGCAAATTCTAGAGATGGAAAACAAATCCTGGTGATTAAAAGCAAATTCGAGTAATGCCTGGTGTTTATCAAATTCTATTGATAAAAAACAAATCCTGGTGATTAAAAGCAAATTTTTTCAGGTGAAATCACTCTCTTGGTGCTTAAAATTGTTATCATGCATTTAAAAGCAAATCCTGCTGATTAGAAGTAAATCTTGAAGAAAATCTTGCTGATTAGAAGTAAATATAACTGCCTAGAGGCAAATTCTGGTGATTAGGCGGCAATATAATTTCAACTAATGTCGAATTTTTATTGCCCTTTCGATGTCTACAAGTATATATATATATACTTTATAATAATAATAATAATAATAATAATAATAATAATAATAATAATAATAATAATAATAATAATAATAATTATTATTATTATTATTATTATTATTATTATTATTATTATTATTATTATTATTATTATTATTCACTATATTATAAATATTATTATGAATAGGGAAAGGATTGGGGATATAGGAAGCAATCAGGTGCGTTCTTTCAGTTCCCTTCACCAGCAGCAATGCACCTCCCCGGTGAAGGGTCATGATACATCTCAAACTTTTCATGTGAGAACCTTATATGCCACGTTCTTTGTTCATCCTCTGTACTTACAGTAGATGCACGCATGAGGATTTGTCTTCTTACTCTTGCTAAATTTATGTGAAATTTTCCAACGGTATTGCAGTATTTGTTAGTATAGTGTGCAGAGTGCGGCTAAATTTGCGATAAAGAAACTGTTTCCTTGAATTCAGAAATAAGGGAGAAAAGACAAAATGTTGAATAAGCTTATATTGGGACAACGTTCGATCTGTCAAAGCTTTGCTATTGTTGACAAGTTACATGATTTCATAAATAGTGAAGAACTGTTACGAAACGGCTCTTAGGTAAGAGGCAGAGCTTTCGGCTCACAACCCAAGGACCTGGAGTCAAGGCGTATTGGCAAGTCTCCATACACCTCTTGCCCTTGTTCACACAGTAGTGCATAGGATGTTAGTCACTTGGTGTGCGTCGCATCAAGGGAAATGGTAGAATACCTGAGACTGGGCTTTGAAATAAGCTGAGGTATGGCAATAGCTTTCGTAGAGTCAGATGGTGTAAAAAAAACTTAAGTGTTAAATACCTACTAAAAAATCAACCTTAATAATTCACGACCTACAGTAAGTTGAGATGCCATTCTAAGTACTCCGATTCGAAGTCAGTGATTTTGAGAAAATACAAGGGGCACTTGGTATGTACAGTCAACTATTATATTCCTTCATACAACCACGTATAATGTCAAAATAAATTATTATTATTATTATTATTATTATTATTATTATTATTATTATTATTATTATTATTATTATTATAAATGTTTTCATCGCATACATTAAGAAAATAAAAGAGGTAAACTAGAAGGACATCAGATTACTCTTCCATTATATGATTTCTCAGATAAAAAAAATCCATTAACATAAAGTGTTAAACAAAAGCTAATACTCATGGAAGCCAAATAATGAGGGTATGACTCACGAAATCGTAATGACACGATTGCAAACAAACCATACCACGGGCGGGGTTAGAACCCGCGATCTGAGAGTCTCAAAACTCCAGACCGTCGCGTTAGCCACTGGACCAGCTAGCCACAATAAGACTCGCCCAACTAGGTATATTTCTACACCATAGGAAGGTTAGCATAGGCACCACTGTGACCACAAATGCAAGTTTTTACAGACTAATCTCCAGCTAGAGTGGCGTTTTGAGACTCTCAGATCGCAGGTTCTATCCCCGCCCGTGGTATGGTTTAATGAGGGTTATCAGTTTGTTAAACGAAATAATAACATAGCAACTACCGAGAACTGGATGTGACTCTACTCTAGAAGGCCAAGATTTCAAGTCCAAGGAGGAGGAGTGAGCTTCCAGCTGTTCACTCAATAACACACGCAGCTTTACCAACATACGATGATTGAAATACATATATAAAAATAACTTCTGAGGATGAGGGACTGATTTCCTCATCTTTTGTATAGAGTTTTACATTCTTCACATTATGTCCTTATATTGTATTAAAAAAGCGAAACATCTACAAATAAAGATACCCAGATGTTGCACATGTGTCGAATTCTTCATATTGTCGGTATTATTTAGCATTTATGGGCAAAAGTAGTTTCGAAATATGAAATAAAACATGAAAATTCCGCAGCCTTATTTAATAAATCTTTCATCCATGACAAATTTATCTGGCAAATCCATCACCCACAGCAAACCTGAAGAACGAATCTCTTCCACATAAACCTTAACGAACGTCAGTGCCTTCCACAGACAACTTGATGAACAAATTTATCTCACAAAGCAGCCTTGATGAACAGTTTTTACCTCAAAGAACAAATACATCTTTTACAATAACCATAATGAATAAATCTTCTTGCCTCCATAGTAACTCTGATGCACATATATTTCTCTCACAGCGGCTTTCATAAAAAAAAGCTCTCTCCCACAACAACCTTGATTCACAAATCTTTCTCTCTCACAACACCTTTCATGAACAAATCTCTCACAGCACCTATCATGCACAAATCTTTCTCCCATAGCACAGTACTTGAAGAACTCCTCAGAGTGACAATAAATTGTGAGAAATCTCTCTCTCCCACTATCCTTGATAATAAAACCCTTTGGCTAAGCAACACGTTTTTTTTTTTCTTTTTTTTTTCTTTTTTTTTCCATAACGACGTTGTATCATCCACAAGCAGATTGATTATCTAGTTGCCCTTTGCAACAAGCACTTACCTTCAAGATGCCTCTGTTGCCAGAGTGCTAAGGCATCTGGCACCAGCCTCAGTAATTACCTCCAACATCAACGGTCAGCAATGTCAACCACTTCTCCGTTGGCCGAGTTATGCTGTTGGAGCAGTGGAGCGGAGGAGTATTCGCGATATCCCGAAGCCAATCAGTCCAGGAATGGCTTCCTCCTTTAGTGGACCTTGGGCAACCCGTTACTGTCAATATGAGGCTGAGAACGTTTAATAATTGTCCCTTGAGTGTTGACTTTGTGGTTTAAATGTCCGGGTTGGGGCTTGTAGGCTTAATCAGATGGACGAGATGGTGGTGGTGATTGATGATAACCTTTGAAGGGACATTAATATTTTTTTCCTCTCTTTGCTCAGGGTACAACATATTTAAACGTGGAGAGGATCAGGATTCCTTGTTCTGGGAATCACAATAAACAGAACGTGTGTGAGTATTCGGGATTCACAGAACAAGTTATCACAGAAGTGAACCTCTTGTGATAGGTTGAAATTCATTTTTGTGGATGTCAGGAGAGGAATCCGTGTGGCAGTACAGGATTTGTTGTTCATTGTGTCACGGAGACAAACCAATGAAGAAACTTGAGATACAGGAATATTTATGATGTACTTGTGCTGCCGGGATTAATTATTTTTGTGTATTACAAATTAACATGAATACTAGAGTTCCTGTAAGTTACTTTCTGATGATGGCAGTAGAAACAGTGATATTATCCATATAAATTGCTAAGGAGTATAAATAATTTAATAATACTGATTTTACCATCCGTTTAAATCTTCTGTGCCATATTATGTAATAAAATATTCCTATTGGTAAAAAAAAAAATAGTTTAAAAGATGGGGTGGTAGGGGAAGTGGAATATTCAAACGGCTTCAGGAAGAAATCTAAATATTCTTCCTTGAAGCCTTTTTATCCACTTCTCCGAGGCTATGGGTCCCACAATTTACACCAGAGGTGGACCCCATCCTATATATATATATATATATATATATATATATATATATATATATATATATATATATATATATATATATATATATATATATATATATATATATATATATATATATATATACAGTGGAGATGTCCTGTCTAAGGGCAATGTGTGGTGTAAATATTATGCAGAAAATTCGGAGTGTGGAAATTAGGAAAAGGTGTGGAGTTAATAAAAGTATTAGTCAGAGGGAAGAAGAGGGGTTGTTGAGGTGGTTTGGTCATGTAGAGAGAGTGGATCAAAGTAGAATGACATGGAAAGCATATAAATCTATAGGGGAAGGAAGGCGGGGTAGGGGTCGTCCTCGAAAGGGTTGGAGAGAGGGGGTAAAGGAGGTTTTGTGGGCGAGGGGCTTGGACTTCCAGCAAGCGTGCGTGAGCGTGTTAGATAGGAGTGAATGGAGACGAATGGTACTTGGGACCTGACGATCTGTTGGAGTGTGAGCAGGGTAATATTTAGTGAAGGGATTCAGGGAAACCGGTTATTTTCATATAGTCGGACTTGAGTCCTGGAAATGGGAAGTACAATGCCTGCACTTTAAAGGAGGGGTTTGGGATATTGGCAGTTTGGAGGGGTATGTTGTGTATCTTTATATGTATATGCTTCTAAACTGTTGTATTCTAAGCACCTCTGCAAAAACAGTGATAATGTGTGAGTGTGGTGAAAGTGTTGAATGATGATGAAAGTATTTTCTTTTTGGGGATTTTCTTTCTTTTTTGGGTTACCCTGCCTCGGTGGGAGACGGCCGACTTGTTGAAATATATATATATATATATATATATATATATATATATATATATATATATATATATATATATATATATATATACGTATATATATATATATAAACCATACCCCCGGCCAGTTTTTACAGACGACTCTCCAGCTAGCGTGGCCGTGACGAACTCTAGCTCAAGTCCCTTCACTGACGTCAACATGACTCAAGAAATCGTAATGACACGATTGCAAATAAACCATACCCCCGGCCGGGATTGAACCCGCGGTCATAGAGTCTCAAAACTCCAGCCTATGACCGCGGGTTCAATCCCGGCCGGGGGTATGGTTTATTTGCAATCGTGTCATTACGATTTCTTGAGTCATGTTGACGGCAGTGAAGGGACTTGAGCTAGAGTTCGTCACGGCCACGCTAGCTGGAGATTCGTCTGTAAAAACTTGCATTTGTGGTCACAGAGGTGCCTGTGCTAACTTTCCTATGGTGTAGAAATATACCTAGTTGGATGACTCTTATTGTGGCTAGCTGGTCTAGTGGCTAACGCGACGGGCTGGAGTTTTGAGACTCTATGACCGCGGGTTCAATCCCGGCCGGGGGTATGGTTTATTTGCAATCGTGTCATTACGATTTCTTGAGTCATATATATATATATATATATATATATATATATATATATATATATATATATATCTATATATATATATATAAACTAGCTAGGTGTTGTACCGTGATCCGAGGATATACCTTGGTGTGGGTGCCTCAGAGTTAATTTCACTCTACTCCACGTTTGGTGTACTAGCCTCCAAAAGCAGTATATATCGTATTGTAACCACGAAGGAGTGTTATTTAATCAATAACACTGCGACTAGCCGTTTGGTGTACCTGCCTTCACGAGCAATCTATATATCAATGAAATCACGAAACAAGTGATTTTGGATCATTAGCAGAACTGTGGCTTGGCCAGGCCTCGACTCTGCGTTCCCATGCTCAGCCCTGTGTGAACTGAAGTACGGATCACTCTCTCCACTGGACTATCATCCTTAAACACCAGGTGCTCAGGAGTACTGAGCATGTGATCCTGATGCAAGGATATTCGTGGTCGTGGAGCCTCAGAGACTAATTTCAGCCTCATCCTGTTTGGGCATGGGAACGCAGGGTCGAGTCCTGGCCAAGCCACAGGTCTGTGATTTTATTGGTATATAGACTGCTCGTGAAGACTGGTACACCAAACAGGATGAGGCTGAAATATAGTTACAAATCTCAAGAAAATTGTCTTCGTTGGTTCGTAACTTAAGACCGATTCAAAGGGAAGCTTTAGATGACATTTCTTTCAAACCTGGGCAATTATCTAGTAGCGACATGATAATGGTCTAGGACAAGCGGAAAAAATAAGGTTTTATTGAGATTATATCGGACAAACGGGAATTGTGAACAATTCTGCTCTGAACTGAATAGTTGATCACTGTCTTTACTTCGTGGAATATCTAAAGTTTAATCTCCAAACTGCGGATTTTGTTGTGAATTGTTTCTGCCATGTTAATGTGGGCTCTTTGTAAGTTGTCCCAGCCATGGAACTGCGGATAAATTTTGAATTGTTCCAGCCACGGTATTGTAACTTTCTATTGACCATAATGCATAGTATCTAAGTTGAAACTCGGCAACAATGGAATATACAGATAACACTGTGGAACTTACTAAGTTCAATAAGTTGATCTCAGGCCCTCTACTAAATTATTATCATATTCACAGTCAGACACTAAACCAGTAGAAGGGTCATAAAACAAATTGGTAGCGGGAGATAATAAGATGTGACCCAAGTAGAGGAGAAGTAACTCCAGTTCCATGAATCTAGAGCCTTTCACCAGCCCCAAAGCACTTCTTCAGTAGCAGCAAGATAATTAATATAATTTAATTACAACACGTGTCTGTTATATTAAAATTACAACACGTGTCTGTAACATTAAAATTACAACACGTGTCTGTTACATTAAAATTACAACACGTGTCTGTTACATTAACTCTTAATACAAATCACTTTTGCACTCTTAATCAGAAATCGTTCAACTGATCTTTTTCTTACGTACATAATTTTGCATGAGAGGCTCTTGATCCAAGGACGTCTTCTCTTCTTCCTTGGATGGAGCCTGACTGCCTTCCATTACCACAGGCGCTGTATGGCCACTACGAGTTTAGCGCTTCTTCCATTAATACAATAATAAGAGTAACAATAATAATTAAGATAATATGAAGAATAAATAGTAATAATAATAGTAATAATAATAATAATGATAATAATAATAACAACAACAACAACAACAACAATAACAACAACAACAACAACAACAATAATAATAATAATAATAATAATAATAATAATAATAATAATAATAATAATAATAATAACTATAATATAATAATTTAGTCAACATTAATCACATCAATAGGAATTTTCAAAGTTACAATTATAATATGAATAATAATGAGCTGGACAACTGGGTATTAAGTCTATTGACTAATGATTACCATTAATGCTGCGTTTAACCACTTCATCACCAGACACGAATGCATTAATTCCAAAGACAGGAAATAAAATAAATCTCTCAGCATCTGTACAGTCAGAGATACACACACACACACACACACACACACACCTCGGTGTACACATCTATAACCAAAACTAGGTAAATAAGGTGTGGGTTAATTATACAAATTATACATGCTTTAGCGTTGTTATTAAACTGCCTAGCTCACTGGATTCAGAGTCGATACTTGACGTTCAAAAGGGCTTTTCTTATCGCTTTAAATGTAGATTGAGACTATGAAGCGGCAATTTCGCTCTTAAATTTTTGTAACTAATTTTCCCAAATACCAGTTTCAGGTAGATGATCTTGTTTATGTTGGATACCTCAGGAAGGTGTTATTATCAAATTTAATTTAGTTTAATACATAAAAGAAGGATTAAGTAAACTTGCATTGTAAATTCTCTGAGATATGTATTCTTGGGTGTAACTTTGCTGGAGATAAATGGTATAAAATACCGACACGATGGAAAAATAGACACATGCAGTATACTGCGATTCTTTATTGACAACGTTTCGCCCACACAGTGGGCTCTAAGAACATAAGAACATAAGAAAGGAGGAAGACTGCAGCAGGCCTGTTGGGTCATACTAGGCAGGTCCTTCACAAATCCATCCCACTAATAGAATATTTGCCCTCATAAGAACATAAGAAAGAAGGAACACTGCAACAGGCCTACTGGTCTATGCGAGGCAGCTCCAATTCTCCCACCGGCTTATGCCAATGCCTTGACCTAGTGGGGTCAGACACGTTTAACAAGTCATAAAAAGATCTGCTTCTGACTTGATAAAGCTCACTGTGTGGGTGAAACGTAGTCTAATAAAGCCTCGCATTATGCTGTAGTTGTGCAATATTTTCCATATTCACTGTATATACTTTAAAAAAAGAAACTATTTTCAATACACAGCTCAAAGAAAAGGGGGTTTAAATATTTAAATTCGAGAACTGGCACGTGTAATGCCTAAAAGAGAAATGTAGGCAAGGCATAAATTGTTTAAGGGTGTTCGTGAATTCTTAAGAATTTAAGCCAATTGAAAAAGAAATGACTTTTTTAAGACAAAAGTGAGACTCTGTTGTGGAAAGTGTAATGTAAAAGTTTGGAGCACAAGGAATAAACAACAAATGTAATTAAATTGGTTATCCTTAAAAAGTAGTTTAGCAATTGACAATGGATGTGTGTTCTCATATGTGTCTTTAGGATCGAGTTTTGATTCCTGGCCCTACCACTCACATACAGTTTCATTCTATTCCTGGATTCACGCTCGCTGTCCTAATTGCTCTTACAGTTGTGTATGGACACTGTTTCCGCCTCTCAAATCGTTCCGCTTCCTAAATAATTTCAGTCTGCTGAAATACTGTGATTAAATTGCGTCTGTAACTTCCTAGATTCACATTTTCCCCGTTCCCTCCTTTCAAACTGTATCTATCTCAATCTGTGCTCTCTTGTTCTCTCAGTATCTTTCACGTCATAATTGTATCTCTGTCTTGGTGAAGCAGCTGTGAACCTGGAAAGCAGCAGTAAGCCTCTGGTGAAGATGTGACACTGTCTGCCGTGCAGTTCTGAATAATAAAATAACATTACACATTTCTGAAATTTACGTGTGATATTATCCAGCAACCTGAAGATAAATGTATCAGGCCAGTACATAGTACATATATCGTATTACAGTTGTGTAATGCAGGTGACAATTACTATATTATGTATGCTACTTGGGTTGGTTATCTAGCGCAAATGAGAATGCAAATCTAGTTCTTGAGGCAAATAATCACCATGAAATGCAAGAGAAAGAATTTCGTCCTAATTAGAGCAAGGTTTGTCTGTCCTGTCGGACAGGAGGACGTTTGTGTGTGTATGTGTGTCCGAGAATGTTGTAAATAAGCTTGGTTTATGGTTCTGGCAGGTCTGCTGGCCGCTTGTTTAGCTTGGCAACGTTCTTCCATGATAGTTATATCGCGAATTTCCAAAGAACCCGTTCCTTGAGGTGCACCTTGTCTTGAGCCGAGGTGCTTAACATCGCACGTTGTGTATATTTGATAATTACCCTTCCCGGCAAAATTTAGTCCACCTTTCTGCAGCCTTATATATCTTTTTTCACTTTCAAGTTTTCTTTTCTCATCGTCGTTTCATTAGTTGTTGTCATTTATAGCAATGTTATTCATACTTCCTTCCTGTCTTATGTAAAGTATTCATTTATATTAAGAAAATATTGTACATCTGCTGAAGAGGACCCCAGAAGGGGGTCGAAATATACAGCTCAATTAATCTCCTTAGTTTCTCTCTCCATGTAAGTTATTATTGAGCACTGACAAGTGTTCATTACACTTCAGTTATTCAGTGATCAACAGTTAATAAAAAAAAACTGCCCGGTACATAAGAAATTTTTTGAAGCTAAACTAAAAGTGAATAATAAAATTAAATGACAGTTTCTTTCTCAGTTGATACTTGACAGTTTTCTTTGACATAAAACAGTCAAAGGAATATTAATCTTTAATTTAATATTTGATGCTTCTCTCCTCCCACCCCTCAAGGAAGGTTCCTTGATGTTGGGGAGGGGCTCTTGATTTAGGGAATTGGATCTGTGCTCCAGTTCCCCGAATTAAGCCTGAATGCCTTCCACATACCCACCCCCCCCAGGCGCTGTATAATCCTCCGGGTTTAGCGCTTCCCCTTGATTATAATAATAAAAATTCTCTCCTCCCAGTTTGATCTGTGTCAGGTCTTCACATTATCACCAATTCTCCTGATCATATGTTTTTTAAATTCCAGTAGCCACATGTTTGACCGCTCCTGTAATGGCTTCAAGTTTTCTTTACAGTCCATCTCTTCTCTTCCTCCGCGCTCACATTCTCATAAGCAATTTACATCAGCTGGGAGGACTGCTGTAGGAGTCGCTTCTCTCTTATAGCTTACTGACGTTTTAGCGCTGAGATTCTAACCCATGGTTGTTTGTATATTTTATGGGTCAATATGTGGTGAGGTAAGGTGGTAGAAACTTTCCAGTAATAAAAAAAAAATAGACCCAAACCTGTTTTTCTTATTTAATCTGAGTTAGTGTGGAAGGATTGGCTTTTCCCTAAATCCAGTGCTTCTGCCAGTCTCCTTGTTTTATATACGGAGCTACATTTGCGGTTTTTCCATCTCATGTAATTTGTTCATGGTCTTAACAGGTTCACACATGTTTTCTACTCTTCTCAATACCCATGGTGATAAGTTCTCAATCTCCATAACTTTAATTGCTTCCTTATCTACCAGCAGTTACAGCACTTTTTCCTTCGTTGTTTGTATGCTGTTCTCTCTTCTCTGCACTTAAATACGGGTCATTCTTCATCATTCTAGGATATGTGGGATTTTTTTTACCTACGTTATATCTCTCAATTTTTGCGTAATCTCCAATTTATTATCTTTCTTCTTATGTGACTCTGAAGCAGTTTTAGATATGTATTCTTTACTGTTGTGTACTTTTCGAACTTCCAATTTGCTTCTCTTTTCACCTTTACATAATCGTCTACAGCACTCCTGCTTATCTATTTATATCCTCTACCCTAAACCATGTTCTGAATTTTTTGCACGCCCCCCTGCTCTTTGGTTTAGCCAATCCGCAGCTTCGGTTCATGATTGGTACAAAGTACTAATTAAGTGAACCCAGTACTTTCTGGTTTAACTTTTCATCATCTTATATAATTTATGCAAGTCCTTATTTTTATAAGACGTTTCTCTCAGGATTGAACTTCATCAAGTCTTTGTTATGACGTTAGATCCACTGGTTAGTTTTTTGCTCCATTTATCATCTCGTAAATTATTTGACGATAAATTTCTTCATGCCTGGAAGATTTTAATCCTCTGATGTTCGGTAGGTAGCATCACAACAGTAATTCTAAAACTAGGATCCCACCAGACGTAGAATTTTGGATGTTGCTATTATACAGTAGTGTGCAAATTAATTGAGACAGGAGTAAATTTTGTGATTATCTCATAATATCCTGGCTTAATTAATGTAGTTTGGGATCTTTCTTTCAGAAGAGTTTGCTACCGACTTCTGGTAACCATCCCGCTCTGGTGTTACCTTGCGACTCTCGTCAGTGCTACAACAGCTGTTATTCTGTGAGTCTATTCTTACAAGAGTGCTCTGTGAGTGAATGTGGTTTCGCTAAATTCTCCCCTTCAGTTCATGATTACTGCTGAAATTCATTTTGGATGTTACACCTAGGAAGCGTTCAGGTATTGTCACGCTTAGAAAACATCCTGATTTGAGTATCAGACAGATCGCCAAATATCTGAGTCTAGCAAAGTCAACTGTTGACTGGATTCTGAAGAGAGCTCTCTACACTGGTCATTGCAGAGCGCTGCGTTGAGGAAGTTGTGGAAGGAAACACAAGACAACACCTCACGATGGCAAGGTTATCATAAGAAATAGTGGGAAGATCTCAAGAAAACCAGCAAAGATCTACAGATTATTCAACTGCACGGCGAAGGCTCCTTCAAGTTGGAAGAACTGCCAGAAAACCGGTAAAGAAACAATTATTGACTGCTGCTATGAAGAAAAAATGTCACTCAATCATAATTGAGAAAAGTTACATTTTCAGATGAGGCGCATTTTAATTATATAGGTATAGATCAGTGGTAGTGAGATGGAGCAAAGGCAACGTAGACTAGTGAAACAGGACCATTCAACTGTGCAGAAGCTAATTGCTGCTGTTATTAGGACCTGGTACCACGACGAAGAACTTGCCAAAATGTGTTCAACATTGGCCAATTTTATGCCAAAGTGTGTATCATTACTTATGAAAACAAAGGGTAGTCATATCTTTTATTAAATCAACTATCTGTCATATCATTGCCGTACATTTTTCAAATAAACATTAATTTTCAAATTAAATGTCTTATTTTTATCACTGTCCCAATTAATATGCACACTACTATACATTCGTCCGACAGTATGAAGAAAAACGAGGGTATGTACAATCTGGCAGGGCCAGTTGGGCATGTTGTACAAGGTATATATATAATAAAAATATTTCCTATGGACTTATTCCCCGTTCCTTCCCCGACAAACTCAACATTTCGGATCCTAAATTATGTATATTGTTAGAGTTACTTGTCTTCTCATGACTTCATTTGTTACTTCACTTGCGACCTATCCCGAGCCTGACCTCAGGTGCTCGTCAGCCTAATAAAGCCATGCATCAGTGTGCTTTTGTATACAAGATCTGTGCCTTTGAGCCGTTAACGAGACGCCATAATAAAAGTTTCTATGTAAACATGGTGTCTTTCTCACTACTTTTCGGTAGTCTGGTTCCCTCATTGCCCCTCATTCCTTTTCCCTTTCAGTCTCTTTTCTTGCAGATATTCGAACCTTTGCATTACATAACTGATGGTTCCTAGGGGCAATCCGTAGTAAATTTCACATATGTTTGATTCATTCGAGGCTTCAACCAGGTCCATTTCTTTCAGTTTTGTGAGAATTATTTTGTATCTAAAAAACTGTTGCTGCCTTTTCCTTCTTTTCTGTTTTCTATATCTTTGCTACTCATGTGGGTTTCAATTATCTCGGTATATTTCTCTGTCAGCTGGAGGACTTGCACGCAAACCCCACAGGCAGATAAAAGAAAAAATTGAATCCCGTAAATACTCTCGATTTCACTTGCTAATGTCATATAATTCAGAAATTCAGATTCGCGGATAAGATTGACTGAGACTGGATAGACAATGGTAAGGTTCCTCGAGCACCTGGAAGGGCGAGTGAGTGGAAAAAAAGTGGATTACCGATCTGTTGACCTTCCACAGTATGAATGGAGCACAGGAAGCATGTAGAGCTGGAAAACTTCCATATTTCGCCTCGACTTTCCTCCCTCCCTGCCTCCCAACTTCACCAACCCAGCCATCTATCACTCCAAGATCACCCTCTACATTATTCATGTCCATGAATAGCAGACCCATCCCTCACTCCAAGATCACATTCCCCATCACTTCAAGAACACCATCCTCATCCCTCTCCTCCATCACTTCAAGAACACCATCCTCATCCCTCTCCTCCATCACTTCTTCCTAGATCAGCCACACCTGTAACTTCCATCAAAATCACCCCACTTATTTCTGATTCCAAGATCCAGGCACCCCCCTCCCCTACCCCCTCAACAATCCATTCCATCACTCCATCCTCGATCATCCAACCTATCACTCCCTGTTTACCACACCTCTCTTCACTTCTCTCGACTCGCCAGACCTGCATTCCTCACTCATCCCAGGTCATCCCAGCTCATACTCCCTCCCAGATAACACTTCTCACCAACAACCAGTCGTTCAGCACCTCATCCTCCACTTCCTTATCATCCATTCGGCTTAAATTATACCGAAGAGTGCAGTTCTCAATGCGTCGGAGCTGCGGTGTTCGTCGATGCGCACCGCGCTTGCGATAGCTATCACAAGTGCAGGTGTTGGACTGCAGGCTAGCAACGCAGGCAGATGTTTATCATAATTGAATGTAAGTGCCACCTAAGATAGTCGCGATATGAAGGATGTTCTTGTTGTAATTGATAGCTAAATGTTCTCATGCGATTGCATGTAGGGAAAAGAAGACAGACGGAAGGAGAGAGAGAGAGAGAGAGAGAGAGACAGACAGACAGACAGACAGACAGATAGACAGACAGACAGACAGACAGAGACAGAGACAGAGACAGAGAGAGACAGAGGGAGAATGAGGCAGACAGACATACAGACAGATAGACAGACAGACAGACAGACAGACAAAAAGCGTCCGTAATAGTGTTGCAATATGCAATACTCAATCTACTTCCAAATAAGCAGTATGTACTTCTTTTCACTGTTTAGTTAATGTCACTACATTATATTTACTTTGATGGACTCGTAGTTCTGAACCCCAACATCTTTGTAAACGTCGTATCTAAATATTTGGCGCTTGTCTTGACTCAGTCTTGGTTGAACACCTTGAAGACAAAAGCACTTACACATCGTCTGTACCGCATTCGTAAACTCTCGGATCAAAACGCTTTTCTCACTACACACTTCAAAGGGGTGCATTGCTGCTGCTGCTGCTGCTAAAGGGAAGTTTATTTAAGGAATTGGAGAGTCCCTTCCCTTCCCTTCCCTGGGCCAAATCAGGCTGCCTCTCATACCCCAGAAACTGTATGGCTCTTACAGGTTAACGGTCCTCGGTTAAATATATTTATAATTCCTTCAGTACTGTGAACATTTGAATAGATTTGTAAAATATGAAATATATGAAAATACAATAATAGCAATTGTGTAAAATGACACTTGCAGCTTTTTAGATACTATGCGTTTCATTCAGTAGGAGTTTGTTAAATCATAATGTACATAAATTGGAAGATTGAGGACTTATATTGTAGATAGGTTAATAATATGGCATGAATGATTCATTACAATTTTCATAGTCATTTTATGAAGTGGAATGATGCTGGATTATTCATCACATAAACAGATCTATGCAAGAAGAGGTGTACAAAAGCCTCCTTCATCGCTGTTTCCACAACAGCGGCAGCTGTAAGATATCGGAAGTGTTATTAACTAATGTAATCAATGTAATTTTTTATTCCTTTCGTTTTACCTGTACAAAGTTATTGTTCAATCTGTCCGTTGTTACCTTATGCTTGGGGCCCTTCCTTGTGCTTCCGCTATACAAGTTTTCACTCTTGGTAGAAAACTTCTGGTAAGCGAGATAAAACCCACAACAAAGTTTCCGAAACCTTGCATATGTGTCCATTCACCTAATAGATCTATAGATGCACAAACAACCCGCACATAGGTCCAAGTCGGACCGAAACGTCGTCGTAAGCTCCCCTCTCCTATGTGCGGGTTATTTGTGTATTGTTCCAGTCACGGTATTGTGCCTTTTTATCATTAATAGATCTATAGATGAATAACTGCGAGTAAACTTGAGATGGCAAAAGGGAAACTGATCAATCACTTGCTCAAAGATGATAATAAATTCCATTTAAATGCCTTTGGCAGTCTCATCCTAGCTCTCTAGTACAAGTACAGTACATCATTTATTGGCAATATCTGGCGAAGCCTTCAGACCAGCCTTGGTTAGGTTATCGCTGCCGCCACGCAGTGATACCCAAAAACTAGGTTTGTCGGAGAAAAAAAGAGCATTCTTCGCCCCACAACAGGCTAATGGAGAACTGGCCTCCAAAGTCTGGCGAAAGGCGGACAATAATAAGTCACCTGAGGACTGAATTCTTCCGCAAAATAGGCAGTATATAACTGTCACAACTGATGATCCAAAGATGGCCAACCCGTTAGCTTTCCATTTTACTGCAGTTCAAGTCCCAGAGCCAGAGACTACATTACAGCAAGGCACCTAAATTGCAGGATCTGGATAACACAAAGATAATTAAGCCATAAAGCTAGGTAAACCTTTCTCGAACAAGATTTCCCTAAATTGTGATCTTTATCAAGTCATCGATGAAGCTCAGAATTCATTATCTCCCTTTGCATAGACTCTGTGTTGTATGACCCTGGTGGGTTTAGCGTTTAGTTTTGATTATACTAATAATAATAATCATAGACGCTGTATAACTTCTGAGGGTTTAGCGCTTTTCAATAAATACAGTAATATTCAAATCACTATGTGTGTGCGTGTGTAAACGAGAGAATCTTGGAAAATATCTCCATCGTTTATTCTTGTCATTGCCGAGTTCATCTGATTTCCTCTTTTTAAATTACTCTAAACTGAAAGAAATAAATCATTATAGGAAAGGAACTATTGAGGAGTTTTACCCACAACGCATATGAGAATAATAGTGGTTTATTCAGATTCTTTAATATTTCATATCATTGTGAGAATTCTGAGTTGGGGCAAGAAAAGTCGTACAATCAACCAACTAATTAGGAAGCATACTAGCTAACTAGCTATCATTTTACTGATAAAGCAGCGCAGAAACGGAGTAATTTACTGATAATGCAACGTACTGACCCACTTTTTGACTTAAAAAGCAATGTAGTGATTCATTGCTTCTCAGATGAAGCAGAGTATTGACCCAGTGCTGCAGTGAAGCAGTTTTATCAATTTATTCAGATTCTTTGTTATGTTGTGTATACTGTGAGCTCAGTAATATATACTTGGCGGAACCAGCTGGGAGGATATGTATTATACTTTCTATTAACGTAATACAAGTAATATACGACGGTCAGTGAACAAACAGAAGAATGGATGGGGGCTCGGGCCGTGGTCCTGGTACGTAGCAGGTCCATACTGGGTCAGGTACATACCTGGGCCAAGGTTCAAGCTCCCATTCATCCTTGTGCTTATTCATGTGCTATAAATATATAAGCACGTCAAATTTTTATTCCTGTGTCACAAGTAAGCTGGTCGTTACCTAAGCTCACCTTGTGGTCAGTGTTATAAATTAGATATCAAGATTCGATTCATGAAAAATTAGAAAATAAAGCCAAAAAAAAATGTTTAAATAAGTTTGACTCAGCATGAAAATAATCTTCAACCAGTGCAAAAATAAGTCTGAATCAGCACGAAGTATGAAACGTTAATAACTCAGGAATCCCTGTCTTGTTAGTCTCTGCTTCACTCAGGGAAACACTGTCGACCACCGCCTTTATCTCGCACGTCAAGAAGTCTGTCCTCCATAATCAAGACGACGAGCGTGGGGACACCAACACTCTATGTGACTAAGGTATATACCGCGCTGTGTGGTTGGTTATTAGGGTTTAAAGCCTAATATAGGGTTTAAAGTACACTCTCACACTGTTCCTTGATGTGAGAAATCACGAAAGCGCTTAGAATTTCATTATTTTTTCACAGTGGTTTTTCTGTATATTGCGATATCACCGTTTTTACTGTGATCTTATTGTACCCTCAGTATATATATATATATATATATATATATATATATATATATATATATATATATATATATATATATATATATATATATATATATATATATATATATATGTCGTGCCGAATATGTAAAACTGGTCAATTAGCAAGAACTCATTTAAAATTAAGTCCTTTCTAAAATTTTCTCTTATACGTTTAAAGATATATTTTTTTTCGTTAATGTTAATGTAAAAATTTTTAATTTTGCTCCAAAAGAATCTTAGAAAACTTACCTAACCTTATTATAACAAGAGCAATTTATTTTAGCCTAACCCAACTAAATATATTTTAAATACGTTTACAATAATTTAGTATTAAACACAATCAAATATATTTTTTTCGTTAGGTTCAGAATGATTTTGGTGAAATTATTGCATACACAAATTTTCACTTGTCCTATATGGCAAGATGAGCGTTGCTATTTAAGCCAAGATGGCAAGTTCTGCCTATTCGGCACGACATATAAATATATATATATATATATATATATATATATATATATATATATATATATATATATATATATATATATATATATATATATATATATATATATATATATATATATATATGTCGTGCCGAATAGGCAGAACTTGAGATCTTGGCTTAAATAGCAACGCTCATCTTGCCATATAAGACAAGTGAAAATTTGTGTATGCAATAATTTCGCCAAAATCATTCTGAACCTAACGAAAAAAATATATTTCACTGTGTTTGTTTAGTACTAAATTACTGTAAACAAATCTAAAATATATTTAGTTGGGTTAGGCTAAAATAAATTGTTCTTGTTATAATAAGGTTAGGTAAGTTTTCTAAGATTCTTTTGGTGCAAAATTATTTTTTTTTACATTAACATTAATGAAAAAAATATATCTTTAAACGTATAAAAGAAAATTTTAGAAAGGACTTAATTTTAAATTAGTTCTTGCTAATTGACCAGTTTTACATATTCGGCACGACATTATATATATATATATATATATATATATATATATATATATATATATATATATATATATATATATATATATATATATATATATATATATATATATATATATGCGTTTGGCAGCACTGTGTGGTCAGCGCTGCCAAACGAAAGCCACCTAGCTTTTGTTATATTTTGTTTGATAACTATACGTAGGTATACATTAATTTGTATTACCTTGACCTAAGGTAAGATAGCCTAACCTAACCTAACTCAAAATAAAATAAAATCTGTAAATGTTTAGCTCGGACAGATATTAACGAACTGTAATGAGTGCAAGATCGTCCGTCTTATCCAAATAGCTCGTTAAGAATATATCTGTCAAGACTACATCAATAATTTCCCATAACTCCTTATATCAACAAGACTCTGTACACAGATAACCCGCACTACTACTACTGCTGCTCCATGAGTGCTACTACTACTACTACTATTACTACTACTACTGTTACTACTACTACTGTTACTACTACTACTGTTACTTCTACTACTACTACTACTATTGCTACTACTACTACTACTGTTACTACTACTACTACTACTACCACTACTATTGCCACAATTCACTTCCCTTTATGTCTTTTGTACCAATACTACAACTCGTTCCTCCTTACTACTGCTTCTACTACTATTTCTTCCACTACCAGCACTACCTCTACCACTATTTCTCCACTTCTTCCTCTCTTTGTGCCGCCCCTGTCCCCCTCTCCTATATATACTGGCTCTTTCACCTTCGTATGTTAGTGTGACTTGTAAATGGTCCAAGTCGAGCTGAAACGTCATCATAAGCTTCTCTGTGTATTGTTCCAGTCACGGTATTGTGCCTTTTTGTTCTTTAAGAAGATTGCATATCTGGTTTTTCCTATTAGGTAAACTAATTCACTTTTCCATCCCTGAACATCAAAAGAACTTAATTACTCGTTTCAGTGAGCTCCACTCTTAGGTATAAATCTATTAAATCATTATAATTTATATTTTACTAGAGATTATTAAAATCTAATGATCATGATCATAGCCAGTGGAAGGCCTCATTTAAAATTAATTGAACATGAGCTGCAGCTGCGGGTCATCATGTGACTAAGACCCACATCAGGAAACGCTTGTCCTCTTTCATGACAAACCTTACCTAACCTAACCTATCAAATCCTTACCCATCATGCCCAGTTTCGAGTTCTCTCACGGAACACCACTCGTCTTGATGATTCTGCCCACACTCTTCAATCCCCACACGTTACTGTGACTTTTACCATCTAACCATGATGGACTGCTTCCACCGTACTTAATTCCCACCCATTATGGGGATTATGAAGAGGAGATGAAGAAAATGACAGAGCCTCCATTGATACTGAGTGATCGTGCATTACCATGTAAATAAATTAATTACTATTTTTATCAATGGGGTAACGTTCAAACTCGCAGATGTAGTACACCGCCTGGAAAATGGGGAGGCTAGCTCAAATTCCTTGCATCAAGAGCTCTTCAGCATGAAGACCTCCCAACCTCACCCCTCTCCCACTCTCAGGGTAGATGTGAGAAGTAATGTTTATTCAACAGATCGTCACTGAAAAATGGATTCCCAGGTGCAATGTGTTTTTTGCCTCACGTCTGCAACTGTAGACGACGAGATAATTATACGTTGTTAGCTTCATGTTTGAGTAATTCTGATTTAGGAGACTAACATTTTTTTCCCCTATATCATTAGCATGTGTCCACGTCCCTGGGGAAGTTATACAAGGACGGTTAACGGGTTAACCTGAGCCTATTTGTCTCGTTTATCCTCTCTCTCTCTCTCTCTCTCTCTCTCTCTCTCTCTCTCTCTCTCTCTCTCTCTCTCTCTCTCTCTCTCTCTCTCTCTCTCTCTCTCTCTCTCTCTCTCTCTCTCTCTCTCTACCTTCAACTGGAAACAGAGAGTAAGGTAAATGAATAAAGGAATTGGAGAAAATTATTAAAGAGGATAAAATTTATAAAAGATAAACAAACAAAAAATGCATAGCCATAACAGCGAAGAATGGGAACAAGAAAAGCAATTATGGAACAGATGAAGAATATAAATGAAAGGAATACGTAATGTGTGTGTGTGTGTGTGTGTACTCAAATATTTGTACTCTCCTGTTTGTGATTGCAGGGGTCGAGTCTTAGAGCCGGGACCCGCCTCTTCTCTAGTATTTCTGATCTAGGAGACTGACATTTTTCCTTAATTTCATAAGTATGCATGTATATATATATATATGTGTAGTTTGTAGTTACCTGGAGGTTATTCCGGGGATCAACGCCCCCGCGACAGACACTTAACCTGTCATACATATATATATATATATATATATATATATATATATATATATATATATATATATATATATATATATATATATATATATATATATGTATATATGATGATGGTGTGTAGTAATACTGTGTGTGTGTGTGTGTGTGTATGTGTGTGTGTGTGTGTGTGTGTGTGTGTGTGTGTGTGTGTGTGTGTGTGTGTGTGTAATCCACAACGCCATTTGTCACAGCTCCACTATGCTTGCTCGAGGGTTCACTGGGAGGACGATGGTGCTGAGAGTTCTTGCTGTCAAAACATGCTCTTATTTCACTTCAGATATTTGCTAATTGAATGTTTTTCTGGCCAAACGATACTTGAAGTGTAATCATCACAAAAATATGAAAAAAAAAAATAAAATGTCAAGCATTTTAATGCCTCCTGTGTCATTCAGAAAATCATTTATGATCAGTTTTAAGTGGTAATAAATTCGTCATTTGCCTAACTCACTTAAAGATTTAATCTTATTCAATCAAGGACAATGGAAAAAAGTGCATGTGGCTATGCAGGTAACATTTTTAGAGCATAAAATGACTAAATCTCTTATTTCCGAGCATCAAGGATGTGCTTCGACTCATCATTTAGTGATCAAGTTTCTGTTTCAAAATCTGAATAATGTTTTTATAATATATCATTTCCCTAGGATAATTCTGTGGACGTAAACTCCATTATATTACGCATTACGGGAAAAAAAACTATAAAATGTGCGCTTACTTAAGTTAAAATTACAGTACTGAATTGCTCAGCTAAGTGTTTCCTTGCGTTGTCAGTCACATGGTAGGAAACAAACGCTCTGAAGCTCTCACGTCAAGCTGAAAACGGTATTCAATACCCACAAGTTGATGAGTAAGACACATGTGCAATAGTTGTGTATCTTTATTGTTGAAATGTTTCGCCTACACAGTAGACTTCTTCAGGCAAGTCAAATATAGAGTCAGCAGGAGAATTAGCGAAGAAATAATGATGTAATCAGTCTAACAACCTTGAAGAAATTGTACTTGAGGTGGTCAGTCTCTCAGCCTAGGCTAAGGGATTGTTTACATCTTTTGTTCGCTACTACTCCTGCTGACTTTGTATTTAACTGAAGAAGCTTACTGTGTAGGCGAAGCAATAATGTAATTCATTAGTGGAACAGATTTGATAAAACTTCTCGCCTTGTTTTTTGGTATATTACATGAATGAAGAGGCAGGAATTACACAAGTCTAATATTGTATTAAGAACATAAGAAAGAAGGAACACTGCAACAGGCCTACTGACCCATGCGGAGCAGGTCCATGTTCCCCCTCCGGATTAGCCCAATGACCCACCCAGTCTGGTCACCTCCACTCAAGGAAGGAGCACGGCACCAGACCCAGGAGCACAAGCTAGTCAGGTCCAACTCACACCCACCCACACCCACTCATGTATTTATCTAACCTATTTTTAAAACTACACAACGTTAAGATAATTTCACACGATCTCTCCCCCAGTGTTACTTTGTAGATAAGTTTACATTTGTTCATATGATCCTACATCCCTTCAAAAAGTTACATAATTCAGTAAGTTTACTAAGGTTAGCAAGGAGACAAAGAGAATTTAGGAAAACGTGAGAGTCATGTGCTTTTTTGTGAAGAAGGTGGTGCTCGAGTGGCAGATGGTGTGTGTGTGCAATAACCGAGGTAAAATATACTCGTACACACCTGTAGTGAGTGTGACAGGTGGGATGTGTACGTTTTGCTGCACTCACTACACACACCTTTGGTAGAGGTGAGGCGTATGCAGGTATTAACACTTTGAGTACATGCGACAGGTGTGGTGAGTGCAGGTAGCAACACACTACACACTCCTCAGCTGTCACATTCACGAGTACAGATCTTCCAAGCAGGAAAATCCGGTCTGAAGTGTTGTCACCTTCCCTTATCTTTAGAGGACAGGCTGAAGGTAGAATTTAGGAAATTTAAATATCCAGTTACCAATTTTAAATGAAATAGTGACCAACTGGAAGCTTCTTGCTTATTTAATTTCTAAATTCTCTGTCTTTCTCTCTCTTCACATATATATATATATATATATATATATATATATATATATATATATATATATATATATATATATATATATATATATATATATATATATAGAAAAATCAGAACTTTAGAATGATCATAAATTCCACATTAGATACTTGTAAGCATTAGTTCGTTGCAGTAAAGTGAGCTGCTTCGGCACATACAGTATTTATATTCCTTAAAATTATTAATAACAGGGGGATCAAATACGAACCACATACTGGCCAGTTGAGGTCTTTTCATCGTATTTTCTGAGAATTCAGAACAAGGAGCATAATCCAGTTGACAAAAGAAAAACAAATTTACCTCACGCTGTTCCCTGGAGCCAGAAAGAGGCCGGCTCAGACACATTATGCACAAATATTTGCCAAAAAAATCATTTAAGCAAATGGCAAATTCCACGCCAAAACTTATGGATTTTTTTTAAACATTTATGTGTATTAATTAAAAATAAAACAGAATAATCCTGTATCTTATATATAATTAATGGTTTTAATTGTATAAAAATAGTCCTAAATGCATTAGCAAATTATTGGAATATTAGGCTACAAAGGCTCTCGAATTATTCATTCAAATACTGAGAACAAAAGCCAGCAGACACTGCAATGCTTCACAATTTAACGTTGAACAAGATATTTAATAGGATTAATTAGGCGAATAACAGTAAATCACCAACAGTGCTTCCATATTATCCCAATTTCATTTTATTCAGGTGGAAGTGCTAAACTTGTATGAGTGATAGAGTACCTGGTGTTATACATGTCACTGGCGCCTAGGGGTGAAAATCTTGTTTAGGTGCATATAAAATAGTTAAAAAAAATACACCACATTAGGGCCACAAAGGTAAATTCACCATAAGCATTAAACAGCTGGACAATACTTTTGGATTGATTGTCAGGAAAGACATAAATTCACATATACAAAAATATACACTACAATATCAGTAACAAAATAGGTATATCACAAAGCCTCCCGTCACCATATTTCACAACAAATACGCAAGTTTACTGGTACTAGTTACTTAAAATTAGGCCAAATGAAATGACCCCCACCCATCTGCCCGCCTTTAGCCTGCAAGCAAAAAATACTTAAACAGACCCCACATAAATACCTAGGCCATATAGTACTGTAAGATTACAAACAAAACCACCTGAAAATAACTATGGCCTAAACCTTATAGAAAACACCATATACTACCTGACCAAACACCAAAACACCTGCTCACTTATCCCTTCTCTACATACCTCTCAGTCACCTGTACCTAAAACTGTGTTTTAAACATGTCTGTTTTCCCTTTCAATCCACGTCCACAGACACTTTTGTGAAGCGTTTTTTTTTAATACACTATACATTTTTATATTTAGAAACAATGCAGTATCCTGCACAATACCTAGGGATTGGGAGGTTTTCAGGTTTAACCCCAGAAAGGGGAGGTTAAGTCCCATTCCTTGGAGCAAGAGCCTCACACTGGCATCAAAGCGCCTTAGGGGAATTTGCCATTTACCCGAATAAACTGAGGTTCACTAAGACAGTATGGGAAGCAAAATAAACTAGTCCATCGTGCATCCCATTATTCCTCATGTGAGAGATGATTAGCATACTAAAATGAACTAGGAACTCGGCCCTAAAATAACTAACAAGAATACATTTAGGAATATACTACTTTCAAATTGTCGCTTATGGTATTTCAGTTGAAGGACGGCATTAAAATTTATAAATTCAATTAAAGTATCGCATATGAAAATTTAAAATTTGTGAGTTATTTACTGAATTCATAGAAAGGGGTTAAGCCTAGTGAGTCATACAAGGCAAACAGTTTGATAAATGAGCAAACAGCCTCGTCAGTTAAAGAGGAGGTGGTTGTGCTGCTTCGTCAGTAAGGGACACTGTCTCTATTGCGCGAGTCGTAGTCAAATGAAAACCGGATCAGACAAGGCAACCGCTGGCCTACCGATTAAAACCAAAACCGGTTACAGAAACCAAAAGATAACAATGAGTCGTGCTGTTTTAATTATAAACCGAAGAAAATTTAAGTCTCTTTGTCGAAGAGCTTAATTATTTGTTTTTATCTTCGGGAACGTAAACATTTGTTAAACAGTTGCTGGAGAACGTTAACCAGCATCCTAGTAGACTAGTCACTCCCTAATTCCCGGTACCTAAGTCAAAACTGCACACCTCGTTTGTGAGGTGTCGCAAAGTTTTAATAATTTAACACGAAATACAGAAAAAGATTCTATATATATATATATATATATATATATATATATATATATATATATATATATATATATATATATATCACCCTTACGGGTTTACCTTTTCCCCACGACTATAAGAATAAAGGTGTATTAGGAAAAGTGGCATTATTGAGCACTAGATTATTTTGATGTTTATATAGTAAAAAAATAAATTTTTATCTAGAAAGTCTGGAGTTGTCTTCTGAATTAGCGTTAGTGCTTGTTAATTGGAAATTCGTTTAATACTGGTGATATGAAACTGGAAATAGGCGAGAATTAGCGTTAATTGACTGCGTCTCGGCTGTTGGTCTCGCTAAGCTCATTTCAACGTGTCTCTTTAACAGATCGGTCCTAGCAATTACGAATCATTAAAGCTGATAAACTGAAGTGGATATGGTAGCCGGCAGCAATAGCTAGTTACACATGGCAATTGACGATGATAACAGGCAGCGAATGATACACTCGAGCCAAACCAGCTGTTAACGATGCAATTAATGCTAACAACCGCCTGTTAGTCGACCCATTATACCCATCAGATTGATGGTCAAACAAGTTATTAATACTGACATCTGAAAAAAACGAAGGCAATTATCTTTAGTAGCATTGTGTCATATATGCAATTATTCTCATTAAGCTTACCATTGCTGAAGTATCTGGCACAAGAGGTGTTCATGGTTGCAAAACAGTCAGTGATCGAGACGAGATGGCTCGTTATTTCCAAGCGTTGTGTACGTCGCCCCAGTTACCTACAATAATTTGTGCTCGATGTCAACAAACTGTCAAGTGTTCGTCAAACCATTAGTATACAGTACCGACAAGTTCATGAATGAGATACATATGTAGCACCTAGGAAACTGACAAGTTAATAAATGAGACACTTCTGCATTGGACTGAAGAAGCCACTGGATAGCGAAACGTTTCCAGAATAAAGATAACCAAACGTTGCACGAGTGTCTCATTTACCAACACCTAGGTATCTTTATTGTGGAGAGGTTTCGCCAAACCAGAGGCTTTATCAATTCAGAACAAAGGTGGTGTTGTAAGTGGAGAGAGTAGATCATTAGCCACTCTGCCTAGAAGAACGTGTTTACCACCTTGATGAATCTGAATCCACATTATTACTTTTATTAAGACATTGGCAGTTTCCTACCGAAGCAGGGTGACCCGAGAAAGAAGAAGCACTTTCATCATCATTCACTCCATCATTGTCTTGCCAGAGACGCGCTTACACTACAGTTAAAACACTGCGTCATATCACACCCCTCCTTCAGAATGCAGGCACTGTACCTCACACTTCCAGGACTCAAGTCCGACCTGCTGGTTTCCCTGAATCCCTGCATGTTACTCTGCTCACACTCCAACAGCACGTCAAATCATAAAAACCATATGCCTCCGCTCGCTCCTATCTAACACGCTCACGCACGCTTACTGGAGGTCCAACCCCCTCTCACACAAAACCTTATTTAACCCCTCCCTCCAACCTTTTCTAGGCCGACCCCTACTCTCCCTTCGTTCCACTACAGATTTATATGCTCTCCAAGTCATTCTATTTTGTTCCACCCTCTCTAAATACCCGAACCAACTCAACAACCCCTCCTCTGCCCTCTGGATAATACTTTTAGTAACCCCACACCTCCTAATTTCCAAACTACGGATTATCTGCATTATATTCACGCCACACATTGCCCTGAGACACGACGTCTCCACTGCCTCCAGCCTTCTTCTTGTTGCAACATTCACCACCCATGATTCACACCCATATAAGAGCATTGGTGTACCACTCACCATTTCCCCCTCATCAGTTCTATGATTCACCTCGTCTTTCATAGACCCATCGAGTGACAAGTCCACTCCCAAATATCTGAATACGTTCACCTCCTCCACTCTCTCTCCTTGCAATCTGATATCCAATCTTTCATTACTAAATTATTTTGTTATCCTCATCACCTTACTCTTTCCTATATTCACTTTTAATTTCCTTCTTTTACATTACCAAACTCGTCCACCGACCTCTGGAACATCTCTCATTTATATAAAGAGCTGAAATCCTAAAGGTTATTCTTTTTAAGATGTAATGTAAGCTCGATTCTCCGTTCTTCAAGAGCGAGGACTACACACGCTACCTAGCTGTACTCACCTCATACTCGTGTGCTACGTCGACCAAGGCAACACCAGAACGGCACAAAACGCTGGTCAGAAATGATTGAGAATAAATAAGGTGGTTCTTCCACCACTTATTAATAGTAACTGTTAATTATGAAAGATTAATTACTGCAGAGTTCGGTAAACTGTTTGTACGTCAATAACGAGGAACCAGTTGCGCGATCCACACTCCAACATTCTAGATCAAATGATAATAATGAACGTATTCACTTACATGAAACCAATTTTAACTTCATATTATTATTATTATTATTATTATTATTATTATTATCATCATCATTATTGATGTTGTTGTTCTTGTTGTTGCTGCTGCTGTTATTATAATCATTATCATTATTGTCATTATAATTATTTTAATTAGAATCTTTATTACTATACTGAGAAGTGTTAAGCCCGTAGGGGTCATATTGCATCTGGTAAATGGGCGTTAATCAGGTGTTTGCATAGGAAAGACCAAGTAACTCCAAATCCTTGGATCACGAGGCCCCTCACCAACATCAAGGGACGCAGAATGCAGAAGGTGGAACGAGTCGTCTGTCTAGTCTCTTATTGCATAATTCAGCACAAAAACTGGGCCTGCCAGAAGCTACGGCAGCTACAGAATACACGGATAGCTCACAACCAGGATAGCAAAATGGAACACCTCTCCGAGCCTAGGAGACCAAGCTGGAGCCTTCCGGATCCCAGAAGCTTTGCTGTGGTCTCTCGGAACCCAGGATACCAAGCTTGGACCTCCCGGATCCCATGAATTCAAGAGGAAGCCTGTAGAATTTCAGGAGTCCTAGCTAAGACCACCTGAATCATAGGAGACCAAGTTGGGATCTCCTGGATCATAGGAGACTAAACTTGGACCTTCCGGATCCCAGGAGATCAAGCTGGGACATTCCGAATCCTAAGAGACCAATCTGGAAACTCTCTGATCCTAGGACACCAATTCAAGACCTCTGAATCTTAGAAGAGTAAGCTGGGACCTTCAAGATCGTATGAAACTGAGGTACATAATGGATCTAGGGACTGGATGTGAAGTTTTGATAGCTAAACAAGTTACAGAGTTAATGAACCATTTGCATGTCTATATCCTATGAAACCAAACTGAGATCTCATGGTTCCTAGCACATGCTGGATCTCCCAGTTCCTAGGTGACAAAACCAGGATCTCTCTGATCCCTCAAAATCAAGCTGGCACCTCCAAGAAACCAGGAGACCAAGCTGGGACCTCCCAGATCCAAGGAGAAGAGAATATAACCGTCCTGACTACCACTCTACGTGCTAATCATCATCATTATCATTATCATTATCAGAATTATCGTTGTTATTTCTGTTGTTGTTGCTGTTATTATTATTGTTGTTATTAGATTCATGGGAAGTGCTAAACCCTGATGTGCCTCATAACGCCTAGGGAATGAGAAAGACTGGTGGTAGTCAGATGGATAGGTAATTCCAATTATTTTTATTTACGTTTCTTCATCAGTATCAAGGTACCTTCCTTAAAGAAATGAAACCTTCATATCCTTAAAAGTGGATTCATGGGGCAAGTGCTAAACCCATGAGGGTAATAGAGCGTCTGGGGGGTATAGGAGGTATTCAGGTTCGATTCAAGGTCCAGTTCGTTGAAGTGCCACCCCCCCCCAGTCTCCAGCATCAAGGAACCTCCCTCGAGGAACAGTGGAAGTGCAACAAGGTAAAGTATACGTACTTACGAAACTCGCCTTGGTAGAGGTATGCGATGTAACCTGATTAGGGACTGAGCGTAGGTGAAGGGGCTTGTTAGGTGAAGTTAGGATTCAAGGTTCATACTCATTACTCCAGCTACCTGGGAAACTTGCCTGAGGTCTCAGCACGACACCTCTCCCCTCCTCTTGTTTTTTTGCTGGCACGTTGAAGGACCTTTACATTTTACTTTTAGTGTTTATTTATGAGTAAACTAATAATAATAATAAAAGTAATAATAATAATAATAATGATAATAAAAGTAATAATAATGATAATAAAAGTAATAATGATAATAACAATAATAATGATAAAAGTAATAATAATAATAATAATGAGAAAATAATATTAATAATAATAATAACAATGTTATGAATTGTTAAAATTATATTAGCATCTGCTGACAGTTTTCTCGACTGATTTCCTAATCTTGGCCGGTTCTCAGGGGTCAGAGCTCTGGATTAAAGGGGACTCCATACTGTTCATATTTCATACTCCCAAAACTAATCCACTAGAATACTGTTATTAGTAACTACAAAACCTTCCCGTATCATTATTGTTGCTCTAAATATATACCAACTTTGCTAGCTACAGTGGCAAGTGCCCAGCTGCATTTTGGTTAATGTGTTCAACAAAATCCTAATGACTGTCTTGGGTGTCTTAACAGTCGTAAGGGAGAAAGCAGGTCATTGTAATTTCAGAGGCCTGACAAGTGCCATCAGGTAGGAATGCAGTGAAATGAATATAAACTAAAACAAGAAAATTTGGTACATATCAGTTTTTACTGAGGTTGCTGGTATCTGCTTACAATTATATATATATATTTTTTTTTCAGGACTGAAAAGCTGAACATGCGATTACTGAAACTAGATTTTTTATTATTATTATAATCAAGGGGGAAGCACTAAACCCTGAGGATTATACAGCGCCTGGGGGGGGGATGTGGAAGGCATTCAGGCTTAATTCGGGGAACTGGAGCACAGATCCAATTCCCTAAATCAAGAGCCCCTCACCAACATCAAGGAACCTTCCTTGAGGAGACTAGATTTTTTTTTTAGACGCATGGATAAATGCTCAGACGGATGGTGTAGGTCATCCACTCCATCAGCGCCCCTGTTTAGTAAGAATGTAAACGTCCACTTCAGCGCAAAACTAAAATTGAACCTAAAATGGGCAGATATTAAGATACACAATCATTAAAATTTTTGAGGTTGTTTTGAAGAGGCTATTTCAAGTTATCACATGAAATAAACTGCGGAAGGAAGAAAATGGTGAGCAAACTGCAAGAGTCGAGAAGATAATGGCACGTGATAAAAATGCGATAGTAAAGAGCTAAATATGAAATTATTTGGAATTATTTATTGATGACATTTCATTCAAACAGATAAAGCCGCCAACAAATTATTCAGTATAATTCCATTTGTGTTTACAAAAACACTGATGGCGATCCCTTTTCCGAAGAAATCGAGATACGCATCTAGGAACGTAGAAAATTGGCCGGTGTCACCCAAAGGAAAAATGCATGGTTTGTTTACTCACTAGTCAAGCTCAAACCTCCATCTATATATTTGAAGCAAGACAAGGAATGGTTATATAGCCAAGGTGCAGCTTTTTAGAAATATGCCAAATTAAAAATCTAGGAGGCCATCCATATGCTTCGGAAACAGAACTATATAATCTTCCAGGGATATCTTGAAATTATTTTTGAAGATCGTTGCTTCATGACGTATTTGGGATTCGAGCTTGTTTTTAATAACAATAATATTAATAATAACTGCATTAATAATAATAATAATAATAATAATAATAATAATAATAATAATAATAATGACAACAACAATAATAATAATTGTAATAATAAAAGTATCACTTAGGGCATAGAACTTTAAAGGTCCTCTGATCGTTCTGCAGTTCGGGATCTATTGATTCTCCGTAAGAATTTGCCATTTTCCGACTAGTTGTATGTCCTCTCTGGATTGATGTTTTTAATCAAATCGCGATATGCCTCTCACGTGTGTGGCCTTCGTACTGGGCCCGACACCACTCACCCATGGGGCCGTACTGGGCCCGACACCACTCACCCATGGGGCCGTACTGGGCCCCGACACCATTCACCCATGGGGTATATCCAAGACAGACGCCCGGGAGAAACTATGAGATTGGCTGAGTCTTGTTGACGGTTCAGAACTATTTGATCGATTGATTCTCCTCTAGCTCCTATTTATCAGTGGGTTAATTCTCGTCCTCCTTTTTGACTCCTAGGCGCCCTTGCTCTGATTATTCTCCATTCAGACACTCCTACCATCAACACCGATTCTCTTTTTGATTTCTTGGAGAGAACTAGCTTGTTACTGCAACTTTTGACATCCTCTTTTGCATATTTTCCTTTAAAGGCATCTTCCCTTGTGAGTTTATCAATTAACAATAATAATAATAATAATAATAATAATAATAATAATAATTATTATTATTATTATTATTATTATTATGCGAGAGAAGCAAAATTCCTGGAACAATTTTATAAATATAAAAATTAAAAGAACTGAAAGCAGCACAAGACATATATAACGAGATTTGTCTCGCAGCGAATATATGCTGAGAGTTTAGTTTACCCCTATTTTAGGGATTTAAGTGTACTAGACTGGTGGCGAACAAGTTACAAGCAGATTTAATTCCCCCTCTTCTAATCCACAAGCTATAAAACTTAGCCAACCGCATAAGATAGTTGTAACCTTAGTGAGCAAACAGTTACGAAGATAAATAAGCAAATAAACTGTCTGGTATATGTATATATTTATGTCTATAAGCACTATTAATTTTATCCACTAGAGTAAGAGTGAATGCCGTTCGCAAAGAACAAAGATAAGCTTCGAAGAAAAATTATTATAATACAATAGTTGCTTATTACAGCTTAATATAAAGTGCTATATTACTTTATAGCACGACTGTGGCAAGTTCTTTTACATCCTTTGTAAAAAATAAAGTAATTCTCGAGGCCAAAATGCGAGAACATATTTAGCATGAACACTGAATGTGGAGGTTCCTGATTCAACACATCACATTCGCAGACCAGGATTAGAACATGAAACACACACGTTTGTCTCATCCTGATTTAGTCAAAAAAACACCTTAATAATAAACGTTTATCTCATGCTGATATCAAGAAAACTTAACCATAGAGATCAAAACAAAGGCACACGTTAATCTCATGTTGCTATCGTCAAGGAAACACCTTAATAAAAAAGATTAGAACAAAAACACAAATGTTTTTCTAATGTTGATATCCAGAAATCCTCACTGTCTGCTATATCACATCCTTCCATGATCCTGCACGTGGTTATGTCTTCATGTTTTTTCATGTTAACCAACAAAAGCATTTTCAGTGTTTTCCAAAGTTCATCGTACTTGGATTTCAAGGCTTTGTACGTAGATTTCAAGGCTCACTGTAACGTGACTTAAAAGCAACTTAGGGAAAGCATTAAACTTTATGAAAGTCCACGAAAATCATGATTGAGATAAATTATTATATTATTATAATTATGGGGGAGCGCTAAAACGGTAAAATTATAGAGCGCATGGGGAGGGGTTGAAGGTATTCAGGCTCAATTCAGAAAACTGGAGCACAGATCCAATTCCCTAGATCAAGAGCCCCTCACCAGCGTCAAGGAACCTCCCTAGAGGGCAGAAATATTTCACGTAACAATAGTTTAAAACAATCTCACAGATATTTTGACAAATGACTTCGATCCACCGTGAATAAAAAGATTTGCTTAATAGAGTATTAAGCAGACAAAATAGATTACAAAATTAGATTTAAAATAGATTTAGGTGAAGTGGTACGTAAGCACACATTAGGACATTTATTTGTAAACGTTTCGCCCCTGGGACTTTGACGGTATATATAGGTGGAGAGTGAGGTGTGAGTGACACACGTGAAGTGCAAAATGCCTATGGGTGATTCAGCGCAAGGAGTGTTCGAGGCTCGAGTCTCTGTCAGAAAAGCGCTAGATAAACTGTCGGTGTTTACGCACCTAATTGTGCAGTATATTCGTATTAATAGATGTTATTGAGAGCAATACCATACCAACACTGTTTTACCGTAGCGTCTTTCTTAAAAATAAAGAGCCGTGTTTGGATCTAATGATCTAATGGTGGTTGTTTTCTTGTCCACTTCTGAGTACTTTTTTATACCCTTTTTAAATGTTAGTGTATGCGCCTGCCTGCCGGTCTGCGCACACACTCATACCAACCCCAGTAAGTTCAACAACAACCCAACTGGATCGGAAGGGAAAATATTGAATTATCTCGCAAGCATGGTATAATAATCTGCAATAAACCACAAACTTTTCACTCATTCCTCACGGAGCGTGCCATACTGCAGCCATGATGCATAAATACATGACAGCTAATCATTATTTAACGTAATTAATGCTGTACCGGGCAACAGTATCCAGGAAGAATTCGAGGCCTTGATTCAGTCAAATGATTCAATGAACAGTTGGAATTTTTCGGATCTCAGAGTCTCAGGTAGTCTATCCATTGCGCACCGAGAGATATGTATCTCAGTGTTTGTACACTGAGTTTATTTTATTTTCCGTTATTAGTAAATAACGTATCTCTGTCTAATGGTGAACCGGTAGCAAACGGCCTCGTGTAGCCGAAAGGCTTTGTAAAGAACAAACCAACTAACAAGCAAAGATAGTTTAAACTGTTGAGTGATAAACTGTGTATAGACAAGTGATATATTTCTGGTTGTATATAATCCTACCTCTGAAGGTTAGTGTTTAAAGTGGTGATGAAGGAAGTGTGTCTACGAAGTGCTGGTACGATTAGTGTTCTTAAGTCGTGCAGATAAATATTAGGTGTTGGTGTTAACTGAAATATTTTCAGTGTTGATAAGGGGAGTGTTGATAAGGGGAGTGTTGATAAGGGGAGTGTTGATAAGGGGAGTGTTGATAAGGGGAGTGTTGATAAGGGGAGTGTTGATAAGGGGAGTGTTGATAAGGGGAGTGTTGATAAGGGGAGTGTTGATAAGGGGAGTGTTGATAAGGGGAGTGTTGATAAGGGGAGTGTTGATAAGGGGAGTGTTGATAAGGGGAGTGTTGATAAGGGGAGTGTTGATAAGGGGAGTGTTGATAAGGGGAGTGTTGATAAGGGGAGTGTTGATAAGGGGAGTGTTGATAAGGGGAGTGTTGATAAGGGGAGTGTTGATAAGGGGAGTGTTGATAAGGGGAGTGTTGATAAGGGGAGTGTTGAGGGGAGTGTTGATAAGGGAAGTGTTGATAAGGGGAGTGTTGATAAGGGGAGTGTTGATAAGGGGAGTGTTGATAAGGGGAGTGTTGATAAGGGGAGTGTTGATAAGGGGAGTGTTGATAAGGGGAGTCTTGATAAGGGGAGTCTTGATAAGGGGAGTCTTGATAAAGGCTGCCGTCAACAGCGGCAGCCGCCGAAGCAGCTGCGGTATCAAACAGTATCAAACGGCTGCCGTCTTAAAACGGCTGGTGATAACACTCACGTTGACGACTGTCCGGCACCACCTGGGGCCCAGCATTACTTGGAGCCCCAGCACCACCTGGGGCCCAGCATCACTTGGAGCCCCAGCACTACCTGGGGCCCAACATCACTTGGAACCCCAGCACCACCTGGGGCCCAGCATCACTTGGAGCCTCAGCAGCACCCACCTAGGTGTCGTCCACACATCATCAACCATCACGGCAGGTCAGTTTAATTAGACAATACCTCGATTTCGATAATCTTAGTTCTGCAGTTCCCTGAACATTAATGCTGTGTCATAACCATATAGCAGTTTCATATATCACCTGGTTGATGACAGTTTGAAAAAGTTCGGGTGAAGGAATCACCGAGTGTAGGCTGAATGGTATACCTGAAGAGGGTTTTAGGCCATGATCCCCCGCGGCCCGGTCTGTGACCAGGCCTCGCGGTGGATCAAAGCGTAAGCTGAAGGTTATAACTGACTGGTATAACTCCTGTATTATTAAGTATGTATGTTTAAATCAAATCACGGAACGGGTGGGATTTGAACTCATAAGTTACGAGTGTTTACCTTGCAGGTAAGTGAGGACTGACCTCTCCTCGCGGAACAGTTGTTACACCATCATTTAGGTAAGTCCATGCTTTTCACCAGATGTCATTGTCTTCTTTCTCATCGCCTTCTTAATAATGTTGCGCGTGTATACGAATGTTGGCAATGAGGATTTAGAAATTGGTTTCAGTATATAATGGTATTCAGTACCGAGAAGTAGAGGTGTAAGACACATTAGCAACAGATACCTAATGTGTCTTAATCTTCTTAAAAAAATACTAGTTGCCAGTCTAAGAATACCAGGACGGTATATTCATTCTATCAAAACAGTGTTACGTTAAGGCCAACCTCATGAAGTCATCCAAATCCCCTATACAGGATTTTCCTTGTCATTGCCTTGACCATTTAGGACATCATACATCAGTTTCGGAATATGTTTTAACTTATCTGGTTATGTGATGTACGTCATTCCTCATAAAAGTTAAGTGCAATAAAGCTCTCTTGGGTCTTAGTCAAAGTTGACCCGCAGCTGGAGCTTTTAGTCATCTGACCGAGGCCTTCTGTTGGCTTACCGGTCCACCCCTTTAAAAATTAGTCAGTTTTAACCATTTATCTTACAGTAACTTTCTTCTTAAGTAAAAAAGAGTTAATCAAATTCTCTGAGCGAGATCACCCTTTGCTTAGAACAGCGAATTCCAAACATTTTGTGTGTGTGTGTGTGCACGACCCAGAATAAGAAAAATCACAAAGTGTGCGTGTAGGTGTACCTAAGTGTGTGCGTGTGCTTTTGCATGTGAGTGAGCATGCTTGTGTGGTTAGGGTGATGCTTTAATCCGTAGGTAGTTTTACGTATTTAAACGTTTGCAGAATGTGCTTACAAATTATTTAGCATTTCCTTAGGCAATATTGTTGCACATCTCTATACGTTCTCTAAAGCCTGGAGACCTAGAGATACCTGGAGAGGGTTTCGGGGGTCAATGCCCCCGCGGCCAGGTCTGTGACCAGGCTTCACTGTATCTCTCACTCGTTTCTAACCAGTTTTACTGTCATAACGACATGTGTTCCGCACAACAGGCCCTATGAAACTCATTGGTCTATAATACTGGGCTGTTCTCTGATTAGGTTACAAAATAAATATTTTCTCCTTGCTACCACCGATCGTCCTTAGCATGTAAACAAGCCTCACCCAGCTGGTTCAGAGAGCTTAAGAGAGCTTACGGTCCAAGCAAAACGGAATTATATCCTGATACCCAGGCAATATAATCTCTTGATCTTAATGCGAAACTATGAACCGTGGAGCATAAGAAAAAAAAGGAAAGCAGGCTAGATAATAACCAAATACGACAGAAAGAAAGGGTGGAAAGACAGATGATAAGGATCGAGGAGATAAGGCGACTGGAGATGGTTATCAGCATGATGCAAAACCTACTCGAGGCGGTGGAGGGTGGCGAGGGAGAGCGTGCGGGAGTGGTGCTTGAGGAAGCAGAAGGATGGTGGAGGTCTTGTAGTATACAGTACGTTCCCTCATCTTACGGGCATTTCTACTCAGTGATTCTCTCTTACTCGTGAGCATCTTTCCCAGTGATTCTGTTTCATGGACATCCCTTCCCAGTGATTCTATCTTACGGGCATCCTTTCCTATTGATTCTATATCATGGGCATCCCTTCCCAGTGATTCTATCTAACGGGCATCCCTTCCTATTGATTCTATATCATGGGCATCCCTTCCAAGTGATTCTATATCATGAGCATCCCTTCCCAATGATTCTATCTCACGGGCATCCTTTCCCAGTGATTGTCTCATGATCATCCCTTCCCAGTGATTCTATCTAACGGGCATCCCTTCCTATTGATTCTATATCACGGGCATCCTTTCCCAGTGATTGTCTCATGATCATCCCTTCCCAGTGATTCTCACGGGCATCTCTGCCCAGTTATTTCATCTCGCTCATGAGCATCCCTGCGCAATGACTGTTTCATACATGACCATTCCTGACCATCTCACGCATGAGCATCTCTGCTCCTGTTTCTATCTCAAGCACGACCATCTATACTCAGTGACTATGTATCTCACACGAGTGTCCACATGAAGCAACACAGCAGAACAAACCTTTTGCAAAACAACGTTCCGTTAAGTGTAAAACTATACTAGGTCACGACTCGATACAGCTTTACACAGACCGAAGCGTTCTCTTTCCATTAATTATGGTAGTCAGTACGCCATATCGATACACGAGCATCCACACTCAGTGCTTTTTTTTTATCTGGCGTACGTGAGAATCTTTGCATCACTGATTCTGCCTCGCACATCATCAACTCTCCTCTCCCTTGATCCGCCTCTCACCAACGTATATATACATATCCACACCTTCGATAAAATCACATCTGAAACCAGTTTGCAAGAGATGAATTTATTCAGTCTTGCGAGACGAAGTTTAAGAGGTGACTTAATGCAAGTAATTAAGCATATCAGAAAGCATCTGATTTCTGACCCAGAAAAATATTTGAATGTTGCCTCAGGAGATTGCACATCAGTAGATAGACACGAAATTCGGAGTGAAACAACATTTTGCTCAGGATTTCATTCTAACCTGAGCGAGACATTGCTTGAAATATAGGCTTGCTGTCTGGTACTTGTTTTTAAACCCACTTGTTGTCCCGGTTTTAAATCAGTTGTCTTGAGACTTCATTTTAAAGAAGTGAAATGCTCTTAGATGGAATGATAAATATGGAATGGGTTACCAGTTTTTAGGTAATATATTATTCTGAATTAGGTAAACCCCAAAAACGTTTCTTCTGCTTACGATCCCAGCAGTCCTTTATTAAAAGCTTCTCCACTTCTCTGTCTGGGATTGATCTCTGACACGGGTGAAACTCTGGGCATGTTTCCTTACACCAGCTGCCCTTATTCACCCTGCAGTCCGTAGGTACCTGGGTGTTATCTGACTGTTTTGGATCGCATCCTGGGGTACAAAATTAAAACCCTCAATGGAAATGAGACACACAGCCACTGATGAAGCACTGACTTTACTGGATCATCCTGGGTGTCTAACCCTCCGGGTTAAAACTCTGAGCTTAATCTTATCTCTTACCCCACGCAAATTAGAATTTTCAACCCGTGATTCACCATTGGCAAATGAACGTCTCCGCTCTCCGCTAATCTCCTCTCATACTTTCGCCTCTGGGCTACAGATCAAATCTGGTTTCAAAACTCATCTATCTCCCAGGTACCATAACTCACTGCTTGCTGGTTTGCGCCTCATTCTATCTTTCTGCAACCTCTGTTGTAGCCGTTGCTTGAGGCTGCATCACTGGTTCAGTGATCCCCGACCCAGTTGATGCACACACCCCACCATCACAATACTTTCCTGCTAATAAGCTTCATTAGGAGCAGTAATTCTGAACCTAAAAATTCCAAAGCATCCATCTCAGTCCTCTCCATACACGTTTCACAACATCCAAACATCTAGTTGAGAAAAAGTGATAAACTGCTTAAACAGGCTTAAACTCTGGTCCCCAATAGCTCATCAACACACATTTTCCTATCTTTTACTTGCATTCTCAATAAAAGTGCGTATTAAAAGGTAACCTCTAATATCCTTGAGTATGGTGGTAAGTAAACTTCCAAAGGATCAATCAGAAAACGGATTTAATACAGAAAAAGACCTCACGGTTCCACAAAATAATTCAACTTTGCTACGCACATCACAGAAAACTTGAGTAAATTTAGTGGATTCAGTAGCATTAGAGGCAGTCAAGCAGAAAGTTCACATTGTATAAAAGAAGTATCTCTTGATGTAAATATACTGAAAGTTTACTTTAATCCATATTATATTAATTAACGTATTTTTGATACATGTGTATAGAACTGTTGCCTAATGGCCACTCGTAGTTAATAATCCATAAAATTTAGTCTAACATTCAACTTTGTATGAATGCTAGTTATACTTTACACAACAGGCTTTTACTGGGACAGGGTTTCGATCTGTCAAGGTCTTTATTAAGTCACGATCTGATAGAGATCGTAACAGATCGAAATGTCGTCCCAATAATAGCTCGTACCGCAAAGTGTTTTCTTCGCTATTTTTCCCCCACTGTTTTCGTTAGAGGAACTAGCTGGTTAGACACGGTAAAGCCTGCTCCTTGGCCACAGTTAACTGGCTGGGGTCGAACAAATAACACCTGTGTATATATGCTCACCGCTTCAACACTACGCTTACTGAATACTAACTTGTGGAGGTCTGCTCCTTCTGACAGATTCACAGTCGCGTTGAAATATTTTTAACACATTAATCTTTGCAGGGATACCTGAAAAATATCGCTGATTGAAATACGAATGCATTTCCGCATTTGATGAAATTCACGTATACGTCGAATGTAAAATGAATGGCGTTTATTTAGAGGGGAAATGCTTGGATTAAAGTGCCAAGAGACATTATGTGCACGGTAAACATTTCTTTATTAGCGACGTTTCACTCTAAATAGCGAGTCTGTACATATAAGTTTCCTCTGCACTGTTTATCGTATTTGTCGGCAAGTGTTACCATCTAATAACACTCAGAATATGACTGATAATAACAGCAAATGAGAACGTGCAGGTTCTGTACTGATACTTGGGATCCGAGGATTGAACCAAGGCACTTGCCAGAGAATTTTCAGTTGTTGGTTCCAAGGGTCACTGCCCCTGTGGTCCGGTACCAGACCAGGACAGTCAGGGACGTATGAAAAGTCCATAGGATTGGTATTTTAGGATATTTTAACGTATTTGCTTGTATATATGCATGTTGTGTACTTGTCCTTAGAATTTTGTCATTAGGATTAAGTCTAGTATACACCTATTGTCACAAGCTGTTAATAGCCCCCCATGTCTTATTATGCCTACTCCTAAAACTGTGTATGGATTCTTCTTACACAGCATGTACATCCAGACTGTGCCGCTTCCTAACCACTGTTAAACAAAACAAGCTCTTTGTCATCTTTGGAACATTCGCCTCATTAACTTCCATCTTTGACATCTTTTCCCTGGTCTCATGCATTCAAACCATATGTTGCTTTGTATCTTATCGAGACCTCATAACCTATCCATTATATGCATACAAGCGTGTGAATGTGTCAGTATGTATATGCTCAATATTGCTAGTTTACTCCACACTGCTTACTCAACACTTCATTTTTTTTTCTGATGACTTCTAGACCTAATGGATTATGTCAGATTTTTACATGAATCCGTTTATGGTATTTGCCTCCCCTACTTCCTCACCTCATGACCCGTACACTGCCTCTAATACTTCTTCGACATGTGTCTTACATATAACCACTACCCTCATGCTACAGTAATTTATTCTGTTATCGCTCTTGCTCTTACAAATGCTCTCAGTTTCCGCATGTTTCCGCTAGTCTTGGGTCCAGACCTTCAGAGTATTCTGCCTATACCCACTTCATAGATATCCTTCAGCATCTAATGATATTGTCTCATAGGAGTCGTCTCCTAGCATTGTGAGATTTATCTTCCAATTTATTATAACAGTTTTCCTCGTTTCTTCACATAGCTGGCCTCTTGATATACTTCTATACTCTCTATAGTTACTATGTGCTTGAGAATCTGTGGGTTGAATTTATGCGCTGCATTCGTCAAGATTCGTCGTACATATGTTGCGCACAAAATCGAGAAAAGTTTTTCTTCTTGAGATTCCTGAAAGAGGCTTTTATGTTAGTTAACCTTGCATATATCGCTGGAGCTATCCTGCTCATTTGTGTCTCAGACGATAGGTTTTGTATTATATTCACTTGCAGATATTTCTGATTTTCTGAGGCGTGGCATGAATGTGATACAATGTTTGCACATTTGCTACACACACACACACACACACACACACACACACACACACACACACACACACACACCAAAAAAAAAAAAACTGGTGACTGCCATTTTTATCTTCCAACTGGATTGTTATCAGTCTTAAATTTCTTCATCAGATGCCGACTCATTCTTCCAAACAACAACTTCTGGTCCTTGCTTCTGACCTCAGTAGCGATAAGTAATCATCAGTTTCTGCCAGCATCGTGATCCCCTCACAAAAACCATACAGAGTTAACAGATAATAAATAAAAAGAAAAAATAATCAGAGCTTGCGGTATAATAAACTATTTTAACTGTAGTCAAGGAGGAGTTTGGTAGTGTGCTTGTCTCGCGATTCAGGGACGGAGAATCAAGCCTCCAACAGCCCTTGCACTGAATGACCCGCTCGGGTGTATCTAATCACAAAATATCTCTACTTTAACAAGAGAAAAAAAGCGTGGGTGATAATATCTAAGCAAATAACCCCTTTGGCGAACCATAAATTATTCTTAGAAAAAATGGAGCCTGTACTTGAAAACTAAATTTCTGTTCCTGAAACCCAGGTCGTGACAGAAGTGAGTGTCTGTGTACAGGTAAATTTGTGTGTGTGCAGAAGGTATCAATACCATCTTCCCAAATACTGCTTCGCTTCTCCGGAAAACCTGTAATCCCGAAAATAAATATGGATCCGAAATTATGAGTTTTTGCTTTCCAGAAGGCTTGTTTTGAAAGCCATTACCGTTAATGGTTAGTTAATTATCGCTTGCTTGGAGCTGGAAGCAAAGATTGGTAGCGGGAGAAAAAATGAAATCGTGCCAGTTGGAAGGCTTCATGGCAGCCTACAGGGCACATGCTGTTCGGGAAACATTTCGTTATGATACAGCTCATCCTCACAACAAACGTTTGCTTTCCAACAAATTTAGTGTAACCTGCGTATCAACCACTGCCAGACGTAACCCTCCCGTCATGAAATAGGATCGTCTAAATATTAGCGAGTTTAAATGTGTAAGATAAATAGAGTAATTATAGGCTTGGGTATGCGTCAAATGGGTTTCTGTGTTGTTTTCTCGGAGGTGCCCTGGTAGGTCACCTCGGGGGCTGGTTTATTATTGCCTGCAAGAAAAGAGAAGGAACAACACTACCACTTTGTATTAGTGGCAGTACTGTTCATTAATATATATATATATATATATATATATATATATATATATATATATATATATATATATATATATATATATATATATATATATATATATATTATTATTATTATTATTTAATGGTGGACAAGCACAGTGAGGAGGCGGCACCGTTATTCTCTTTCTCGTGCTCTTGTCAGAGTGCAACATCTCATTAGTCTTTTATGTTCGACAAGCAATTTGCGTATTGCATCGTAAGATAATCATCGTAATTGCTAGTGAAAAAACTTTGAGATTGAATCTGATAATTATACTAGGAAAATAATAATGCGCGTGTTTTAATTTGTGTTGCTTTTAGAGGCAAAGCTCATGATGATGTTGGTTCTAATTCATTATACTTGTATTTTGATAAGATTATTAGAATTTTCTCGTGCATTTGTTCCTTGAGTATTATTATGGCCATAATAATTGTCATAAACACTGATCGTTAGTGAGAAATTTCTTGCACTGAAAATTGAAAATTTCTAAAAAATTCACGTCTCCTGAAGAGGGTCTGTGACTGAGGCCGAAAAAAACAGATCCCTATTGCTCTCGTGTTTACTTTTTTCCTCCATGTGGTTTCTGTGCAAATCTGTACGATTATTTACCGTCTCCTATTTCTCCGTTAACTGGTCAATCATGTTAGATCCTGACTCTTTACCTCAGCGTAACTTTACAGAAAACGTTGTTTTATTTATGACTGGAGAACACGTTTGATGATACCGACAGTATGTAGACTCAAACTTATATACAGTTTAAGGTACTGAGGAAACGTTCCGCCATGAGTTTTTTTGGTCCTAATACGGAAAACTAGAGTAACCGGTATTATATCGGGCAAGAGGTCATGTAAGCATAAACAAATATTGGAGTGATATTCAGAGTAACATATTGGGTAACCTTTAAAAATGAACAAATATAAGGGTGTTCCCTGGTGTAGCTTGCTGCACTCAGAAGCATTGCAAGGAAGCAGTAGATGTAACGTTGCTGGTTAGGTAAGGTTCGTCAGGAAACAGGAAGTGTTTTCTGACGCGGGTCTTAGTCATATGATGACCCGCCGCTGGAGTTTTTGGTCATCTGACTGAGGCCTTTCTCTGGCTCACCGGTCCACCCCTTTAAAAATTAGGGTTATAAGCTGCCCGTGTCATCTAACAACCCGTCCTCCGAACATTAGGATTTCCAGCAGATTTCTAAATTGGGTTGTCCTCTATCAGTAAAAAAATATTATGACATATTACAACGAAAATTTATAAAAATAATAGGTGATAAAAAAAGTATGAGCCCAAAATGCTCTGCATAACTATGAGCTTTCTGCAATGCACAATTAAATGTCACTCATCTCTGATCAAATCAGTCATAATTCGACTGTTTAAACAGCTTTCAACAGTAACCCATTAAGTTTCTTTTACAACAGTGAAATAACCTCTGTGGCTTAGAGGACGATCTGTATCAAATGGCGATATTCAGGCTGAGTAGTAAATGTTTTACCGAGTCTTAGAAAACGCTATAGCTACGATCCACCAAAGTCCGGAAGAAATAGCATTTCCAGAGTCATAATAAATGTTTACTACCAGCCTGGATACTGCCGTTAGAAGACACCAGCTAGCAACGTCACGTCTGCTGCCTGCATCGGTTAACAACAGGCTGCACCAGGGAACACTACAAGGAGGCCTGCAGGCCTAATCGTATATTCAGCCATTTTTAAATATTACCCAACAAGGACTGACGAGGCCACTCGCGGCAAAACGTTTTCTCACTATGTCTTGAACTGACTTATATCTACATACATGATTTACATATTTTATGAATATTGCGAAGAAAATAAGGACAGTAATAAGAGGAGTAATAGAGAAAACGAAGAATGTGAAAATCATGTAGGAGGTTATGCAGCAGTGAAATAAGTGAAACTCTCCTGGGGAATTTCTTGTACCGAAATTTTTAGAATTCGTAAAACTTCAGGTCTGCTGAAGAGGGTATGTGACTGAGGCCGAAAAATATTTGTTCCAACGAAGTAAGTGACTTAGCAGACCGAAGGGCTAAAAGATGGTATAGTGCAAATGTAGAGCAAAGCCTATAACTGTACAACGTTTCGCTCACAGAGGAGTTTTTTCAAGTCTAGAATTAGTGTATACAAAGAGAGTTTGTATTTCTCACAAGAAATGTTGAGAATTTAAGTTAATTCGTAATTTAGGGATTAAAGTATACTTGACTTACAGTGAACAGATGACACGCAGCGTTAATGACCCTCGTCTAATCGATGAGATTTAAACTTAAATCAATAAAAAGATAAATCATGGCATAAACATGGAAGTCCATGGAAAAGAAAGATAACCGAGACCTATAAGTTCTCTCTGAGGCTGTCTGCCAAGAATAACTAATTCCATTTAGATAAGCAAGTCAATCTATAATACACAAATAACCCGGAGATAGGAGAGAGGGGTTTACGACGACGTTGCGGCCCGACTTGGACGATTTACAAAGTCACACTAAAAGAAAGGAGAGAAGGAGGGAGTATATATAGGCCATACATAGGAGAAAGAAACTTATGACGACGTTTCGATCTGACTTGAACCAATAACTAGTCACTGAAATGTCGCCATAAGCTTCTCTCTCCTCTGTGTGGGTTATTTGTGTATTGTTCCAGTCACGGTATTTTACCTTTTGGTTCTTCAATCTATAATGATTATATTGCTTGTCTGCTAAAAGTAGAGAGAGAGAATTTGCAAATACGCTCGTTGATCTGCACCGCTTCCAGGCGGAGGTAACGAGCTTACAGGGAGATGATAATGACAAGTGACCAAGTTTTCCTGAGCCAGACGCTGTTGCAGTAAAAGCTTACGTTATTTCGTGTTTCCTTGTCAGCTTCCAGTGATGGGACGCTGCTGCTTCAGGATAACTTTCAGTTTAGAGATTTTCCTCTCCTCAGGATGACTGCACTGCTGGGCTGATTCCGATACCAATTACTTATTGGTTAGCAAAATATATTTTATTAATTTGTGTTTGAGTTGCCATCAACGTATGTTTTAATTGTCATATTATTAAATTGATGGTGAAACTAAAAAAAAAATATTAGGGGACATAAAGCGCCTTCGGAACAGGAAGTAGTCAGATTAGATACAAGTGAGTAGAGGGCAGTTCAAATCCTCAGGATCAACAGCTCTTCACCTACGTCACTTTCCCTGAAAAGCCTAATTGGTTAAATGATAGGAGGTTGTTGCCCCAGCTCGATGAAAGGAAAATGGAGATATTCTTGTCCTTTGCTTAGAGGGCTGTTCCATGGGCGGTTTGTTGAGGATAGCTTGTGCCTTGAGTCTGCAATCTCGGATGAAGAAAGATGGAAACTGAAGACGTGTAAAGGAATGTGTTATGTAAATACATTCTTTTTCAAGAAAACACTGACTGGAGATGCGAAGAACTCTCAAGAAGAAGCCAATGAGGACTTCTATTTTAGTGTGGGTATCTTGGTGTAAATAGAAGTGTATAAGATCATCCTTGTTGGTAGGTTTTCTATACACTCTGAAGAGAAGTTTATCACTGTCGGGAGATTTACACAGGAGGACGTGTACAGATCTCCCGACAGTGATAAACTTCTCTTCAGAGTGTATAGAAAACCTACCATCAAGGATGATCTTATACACTTCTATTCACACCAAGACACCCACCCTAAAATAGGAGTCCTCATTGGCTTCTTGAGAGTTCTTCGCATCTCCAGTCAGTGTTTTCTTGAAGAATGTATTTACATAACACAAGCCTTTACACGTCTTCAGTTTCCATCTTTCTTCATCCGAGATTGCAGACTTAAGGCACAAACTATCCTCAACAAACCGACCACGGAACAGCCCTCTAAGCAGTTTATAGTGCTCCCGTGTAGTGATGTTGCCACGAATACTCACCGGGCACTTTCTAAGAGTAACATAAATGTTTCCTCCATAAACATATCTATCAAACACCTCACTACGAAACGCAGCCCCACACCTCTAACTTCCAGAGCAGGCGTTTGCACCATCTCCTGTGGATACTGTCCCAAGAAATATGTAGGCGAAACAGGCAGAGATCTTACGGTCCGCCTGAACGAGCATAGAAATGCCAGTAACAAACTACTTAAGGTACGTCTGCGTCCTCCACAAAAACTCCACGGGGCATTTGATGAACTGGGATGAGGCACAACTCGTTCTCACCGAACGAGACCTTAGACGCCGACGGTGTCTAGAAGCCTCGCTAATCGCCGTCACCGACACAATGGAACATAACACTGGAAACCACAAAATTTCTAAAAGATTAGCATACATGATACTCAACCAGGCAAAGCACCACCAACCCAGCAACACAGGAGTCACATGATCTCACCGTCTACCCGTCCTCATCCCAATATGGCATTCTTCAGGTCACCATGCATCACTCACACCTCATTCTCCACCTATATATACGGCCTTTCAACCTCTGCGTGTTAGAAATGGTCAAGGTCCCAAGACCCAAACGTTTTCTAATAAATATGTCTTAGTGTTTGCTTACGTGTTTTTTCTATACCATCAATAGCTCTGCATCAGTCAGTATACCATTACTGAACCAGTGGCTGGGAATACATTTTAGACCTTGTGCTGTGAAGGGGCTGTGATAAGGAAGACCTGATATTATTCAGATGGTCACACTATAAGGGTCCATGATAGGCTTCAGTGTGGTGTCACCATATTCATATATTCGTAAGCAGTCATACAGCACCATACAGAGCCTTGAGATTAGGAGATTATCAGGATCGAGCCAATATAAAGAGGAATAGAACCTCAGTTCCTTGGATCGAAAGCAATTCAACATAAAAGCACCCAAAATGTAGGTAGAGCGGTCTCTCCACAAGGGTTCCTGCTTTGGCCACAAATTTAATGCATTCTTGCACATTTATGCACTCGTGCACATATTTCAATTACCTGTCCAATTGTCCTTGCAACATGAGGAGTGTTGGATACTAGTCACGTTATGCTTGCAGTTTTTCCAAGTGTGTGTCTGTGTAAATTCACATTTTCATAGAATATCTGTGGAGTCTATGCATATTATTATACTTACCCCCAGTAATTTGTAATATCACTTGGCCTTGTGCGTTACATGATTTACATGCCCAGCTGACTCGGTGAGAGTCGCCCATTGCGTGTTTACCCAAGACAGAGTTTCATTAACTTTCAAGGACAAGAGGGTAACGTTACCAGAATAAGATAATATATAAGGTAACCCTTGAATTCCTTCTAGTGTTACTGACAATAACTCGTGTGATTTTATTTACGGTTAAAAATAAAAGCAAATTCACTTGGAAACCATAGAGTGACTCTTGTTTTTTCAGAGATATGCACATCACAAATTATTCGTTTTCGTAAACTGATTCAAACTTTGAACAAGATAATCCATCTTCTTTAGTGTTGCTGCCTGTAGACATCCAAGGTCTTGTGTTCCCCATCCCCAGGCTCTGTGGTTCTGGCTTACCTTGCTTTACCTGGCGGCCGGTTTGCCACCACGGGAGGGTAATCATACCAGACTACCGTGGGAGCCTGACGGCGCTCTAATCTTAGGTGGTGGCGGTGGTGGTGCTCAAGGCCCGTACCGCATGACCAGTAGAGGATCTCACCTCCGTGCCCACTTCCAGCTTCTTTCCTGTCTCAGGAGTAATAGAGACGAGGCTTCACCTCCCTGTTAGACATCTACAGTTGTCCACTCCCTGCTTAACAGGAACGGGATTCTGTTGCAGGATAGATACAGGCAAGGCTCCTCTGCTTGTTAGACAGGAATACAATTACTTTCATTGTTAGACAGAAGTTAGTTTTCACTTCCTGTTAAAGAGGGATTGTCTTCTGAACCCCGTAAACAAGGACCAAGTTCTGCTCACAGTCTCTCTCTCTCTCTCTCTCTCTCTCTCTCTCTCTCTCTCTCTCTCTCTCTCTCTCTCTCTCTCTCTCGGGATCACCTTATAACAAAAATCTGTGTCATACGATTTTCCCTGAGGAGTAAGCCATCCGTATAGTTTCAAAAGAGTAATATTTACGAAGAAGCACTAAACCCAAACGAGTTATATAGCGTCTGTACAATCAGAGGTAATTAGGTTTGATGAAATGGGATACCAGAGACGTTGACATACATATATTTTGATGGCGGGTTGATGTCAGAAAATTCGTAAAATGTACATGGCAAACGTCAGTTTGGTATAGAAGAAAGTTAAACAAAACTGGCTATGGGTATCAATAAAACGTAACAGGAAGGAGTTTCTGGGTGGCGGCATCTGGGTACATTCATGCCTTGAGGGCATTCCTCTGTACCCAAGAATCTAACCATTCAAGATTAATTCCAAGAATTTAAATTGTCTGCGGGAAATTCTTGGCTACGCAGCTCGCTCGATGGTGCTTAGATTATCATAGTTAAATTAAAAAACAACTTCGTATTAAGGTTTAATTTAAAATTTGAACCCCAGAAAAGTTTTAAGTGTTATTAATCACATCTAATCCATAAATAGGAGTTAAATCCTTTAAAACTGTCGTCTTGGTGCTCGTGTAGAATTAAGAAGAAACCTGTCGTTCTGGTACCCATGTAGAATTAAGAAGAAACCTGTCGTTCTGGTATTCATGTAAAATCAAGAAGCGACCTGTCGTCTTGGTACCCATGTAGAATTAAGAAGAAACCTGTCGTCTTGGTACCCATGTAGAATTAAGAAGAAACCTGTCGTTCTGGCACCCATGTAGAATTAAGAAGAAACCTGTCGTTCTGGTACCCATGTAGAATGAAGAAGAAACCTGTCGTTCTGGTATTCATGTAAAATCAAGAAGCGACCTGTCGTTCTGGTACCCATGTAGAGTTAAGAAGAAACCTGTTGTCCTGGTACCCATGTAGAATTAAGAAGAAACCTGTTGTCCTGGTACCCATGTAGAATTAAGAAGAAACCTGTCCTGGTACCCATGTAGAATTAAGAAGAAACCTGTCGTCCTGGTACCCATGTAGAATTAAGAAGAAACCTGTCGTCCTGGTACCCATGTAGAATTAAGAAGAAACCTGTCGTCCTGGTACCCATGTAGAATTAAGAAGAAACCTGTCGTCCTGGTACCCATGTAGAATTAAGAAGAAACCTGTCGTTCTGGTACCCATGTAGAATTAAGAAGAAACCTGTCGTTCTGGTATTCATGTAAAATCAAGAAGCGACCTGTCGTTCTGGTACCGATGTAGAGTTAAGAAGAAACCTGTTGTCCTGGTACCCATGAAGAATTAAGAAGAAACCTGTTGTCCTGGTACCCATGTAGAATTAAGAAGAAACCTGTCGCTCTGGTACCCATGTAGAATTAAGAAGAAACCTGTCGTCCTGGTACCCATGTAGAATTAAGAAGAAACCTGTCGTTCTGGTACCCATGTAGAATTAAGAAACCTGTCGTCTTTGTACCCATGTAGAATTAAGAAGAAACCTGTCGTCTTGGTACCCATGTAGAATTAAGAAACCTGTCGTCCTGGTACCCATGTAGAATTAAGAAGCAAATGTTACTTGGCTCACACTCCAACAGCGCGTCAAACCATAAAAGTCTTTTAGTTATTTTGCCGAATTACATTTAGAAAACTGAATACTTTATAATTTACTATTTTTTTTTAAATAACTGATGATTCAAAGGAACCTAAACAGAAGAGACATCGTATTTATCAACGTCTCGCCCACTGCGGGGTTTTGACAAAGCCCCACAGCGAGCGTGGCATCGCTAAATAAAAGGCTCTTAGTCTTTTATTCTCCTATTGTCAGCCTTCAACATCAACAGCCTTTTAAAGAACTGTTTTTGCTTTACTCTGTTAAGCAATAAATATTCAGACTATTATTAATATTATTTAATTTGCGGGAGCGCTAAACCCGAAGAGTCATACAACTCCTGGGAGAAATGGAAGGTAATTAAGTTTGATACAAGATGGTACAGGTCCAATTCCTGAGATCAAGAGCCATCACCGGCATCAAGGCTCTTACCTTGATGGTCTGACATTCACCAGACTGATTCTCGCAGCAGTCACAAATGACTGTATGACCCCCTGCGGGTCTGGTGCTTCCCCGTGAATGTAATAATCAACACGTCCTCCTAGACTCTTGACAAGGGGAGTTTCTTGATGCTTGTGCAGGGCTCTTGATTAACTGAACTGGATCTAACATTCCTCATTTTAAATCTAAACTCATTTTCTGTCATTTTCCAGGTAGTGTGTGGCCCTTATGGCTTTAGCGCTTCCCGGCGGATATAGCAACAATAATTTAAATAACGTTGCATTAGTCTAAATTTAACTAAATTAAATAAATCATTTAAATAAAATAACTAAAACATATAAAAACGCAACGTAAACTTCAGAATAGAAAGTTGACTAGTGTTACACCGACAAAAAAAAAATATTAAAATGGTATACCCTACCGACAGGTTGTTAGGTAAGACACATGTGCAACAGCTAGGTATCTTTATTAAGAAACTTTTCGCCTACACATTAGGCTTCTTCAGTGGAGTACAGAAAAGTTTGCAGAAGCAGTAGAGATGTGAAGACGATGTAATCAGTCCATCACCCTTGAAGACGTAGTTTGAAGGTGGTCAGTCCCTCAGCCTGGAGAAGAGTATACAGTATGGAGCCTTATATACTGTCAGGAGGTGAGATGTAGGCCATTAGTAGAAGCAAGAATGTAATCATCACGTCACGTCCCTCTGAAATCCAACTGTTCTCACTTGTAGAAGTTGTTTTCTGGACAACTTCAAGTGCGAATGGTTGGATTTGAGAGGTACGTGACCTCTTGATGAATACATTCTTTCTTATACTACACGCCGCCTCCTGACAGTATATAAGGCTCCATACTGTATACTCTTCTCCAGGCTGAGGGACTGACCACCTCAAAACTACGTCTAAATGGGTCATGGACTGATTATATCGTCTTCACATCTATTCTGCTTCTAACAACTTTACTGTACTCGACTGAAGAAGCCTATTGTGTAGGCGAAACGTTTAGAAATACAGATACCTAACTGTTGCATATGTGTTTTACCTAACCAAAAAAACACACATGCAAAAAAAAAAAAAGATACCACAAAGGGTCTGAGTGCAATAATTTAAATAATTTTCACAATTTTCGCGAGTTATTTTTCCCTGTGCGAGTTTAAATTGTCTTAACTCGAATTCATGGAATATGATTAATACGGAATGCGCTTCGTTTTTAAGTCATTTTATAATACAGTAAATAGTGCTCGTTTCGGACGATATAAGATATTGGTCAATCCTAC